>NW_004443940.1:29008807-29025254 GCF_000243295.1 Trichechus manatus latirostris | reverse complement strand
AGACAAGGTAAAAGGGAATACAAAACTTAATGCTCTTACGTTTGCCAGTTTTAAACACCACAAAAGTGAATTAAAATTTGGGTCTAGAATTACTATAAATGTAAACACTTACATAACTAAGAGACATGTCAATGTTTCATAGGCATCATCTCTTTGGACTGCTCCGCCACTTGCAAAGGCACTATTATGGTGGAAAACAAAGTAACAACAGCAACAAAACAGTGGCCATAGAGTCCATTCTGACTCATGGCAACTCCATGTGTGTGAGGGTAGAACTGTACTCCACAGGGTTTTCCACGGCTGATTTTTCAGACGTAGATCCCTAGGCCTTTCTTCTGAGGTGCCTCTGAGTGGACTCAAACCTCTAACCTTTCAGTTAGCTGAGCATGTTAACTGTTTGTACCACCCATGGTATAACCAAAAAACCAAACCCCTTGCCACTGAGTCGTTTCCGATTCATAGCGACCCTATTTACCATCTCTTTTATTGATGTTTTAAAAAATATTTTAATGTTTCCAGTGAAAGTTTTCACAGTAAATTAGGTTCCATTTAACAATTATTCATAAATTGTTAGTGACATTGGTAATATTTTTCACAATGTGGCAACATTCTCATTGATTCCATTCTGGAGGTTTCATTTCCAGTAATCTGGTTTCCCTGTCCCCTTACCCTTTCAGCTTTGCTTTAGAGTAATTGGTGACCATTTGGTCTCATATAGATGATTTTTTTAAAGATGCAGAGTACTTACTGGTAATATGAATCAATCTCCCATTTAGTTAAAAGGTGACTTTGGGGTAGTTTCAGTTCAAGGTGTATGGAATTTACCATTTCTTTAGTAGGTGTGTTCATACGTGGCAATCCCAGACATTGTCCTAAATTTACCAATAGTTTTGAAGACATCTGTTCTACTTTAGTTGGACAGAGAAAAACCATACACTGTAAATTTTAATGGAAAATACAATTTCCATTTGAAAAGTTGGAAAAGCCTTAATGTCACCTTAATTTTTTGCTATTCATTCAGGGCTTTGGGATCTCACAGGCTGGTACTACACTGGTAACTGCCACTCCTGCTTGCCCGCTGACCTTTCATCTGAGACCCAGCCCAGGTGCCATTGCATTTGAGTGTGTGTGCCACTCTCAGGTGGCGTGCTCAGCTTTTACAAGTTGTAGCTCATGAAGGTACAGTCACCTTTTTAGCTCCAGCTCCCAACATCAATGCTGTAATTGAGAATCATTTTTTCAGGGCATGCTATTTTGTGTTTTCTACTCTTTATTCAGGTACTTCCAGGGATTGGTTGACAGTTTATATAACAACCCTCTGATGATGGGAGGCAACTGCTTTCTGAAAACAGGACTATGTGGTTATTCACAACAGTGTGGCTTGGCTTCTCTTTGCATGGCTTTTCATGATTATTTATGACTACGTCTGCCACATTTGGAAGTAGAGATCTCCTCTGACAATAGGGGGTCTTCTGGTGCTGTAGACCAGGGTTCCTCAACTGTGGCACTTGGCATTTGGGGCTGGATAGTTATTTGTTATGGGGGCCATCCTGTGCCTAGGAGGATGTGGAGCAGCATCCTTGGCCTCTACCCACGAGATGCCAGTAGAGCCCTCAGTCATAACAACCAAAAATGTCTCTAGACATTGCCAAATGTTCCCAGGAAGGGGGGTCAGAATTGCCCCTGGTTGAGAAGCACTGCTCTACACATCCATTCCAAAGCTTCTGACCCAGAGCTCAAGCTCTTATTCTGAATTATACTCATACTGCCTACACTGTGTGCTCAGATCCAGTTCTGGGCCCTAGAGCACTTAATAATGGTTGGTTTCCTTCTGCCTTGTCTTTGTCATGCAGAATATTCAACCAAAAAAGAGTCAAGGAGCTCATCTAAGTCTCTCTTAACTTTAAGCATCATCACGTCTGTCCCAAGCGTTGGACCTTTTCTTAGGAGAGAGTATTGATTAGATTCAATTTAAAAAAATTATTGAGCACCAGCTATGCCAGACACTATGCTGGGTGCTTCAGGTTCAGCCCTACATTCCTGCCCTCACGGGACTTTTGTTGTAGTAAGGGGGGCAGATAATAAACAAAATTGATCTGTTAAATTGTTATTGTTAGCTGCATTGAGTAGGCCCCCAACTCATAGCGATTCCATGCACAATGGAACGAAAAGCTACCTGGTCCTACACCATTCCTGTGACTGATTAAAGATCAGACCATTGTGATCCATAGAGTTTTCATTGATTTCCTGAAGTAGATCACCAGACTTTCTTAGACCGTCTTAGTCTGTTAAGTACTTGGAGAGAAATAAATCAGGACAGGGGTGTTCATGGAGAGGTATCTCAAAATTAAATAGGGTGACTAAGGGAGGCCCCACAGAGAAGATGACATATGTTTTGAGTTGGACAGTCCTGGGTTGAGTGTGGGCTCCTCCACCCCGCTGAGCTGTCCTGGAAGGTTCCTGGATCTCTTGGGGTCTAAATGGATGCTGCACAGAAAGTACTTGGCACAAAGTAAGCATTCCATGTACTAGCTGGATTTTCAGTCAATGTGTCTGAATAGATAGCCTGACTCTATGACGTCCTGACTAAGAGAACTTGGGCAGAGTTTTTAATCTCCATAAACTTCAGTTTACTCATTTGTAAAAGGTAGACAAGAATAGTATCAACCTCAAATGGTTGTCGTGAGAATTAAAAAGAGATAATAATATAAATGCTTAGCAGAGTGGTTGGCATGTAGTTGGTATTCAATAAATGTAAGCTATTCTTACGATGATATACCAATTTAGAGTACCAAAAATAAATCATCAGTAGGGCACATAAATTCATCATAGCTTATTCCTAGCAATGTAGCTCCTGCTTTCTGTGGGTTGTATGTGTGTATATGTGTGTAGCCACATCAAGCATTTGACAGAGTTTCTGGCAAAAAGTAAGGGCTTCACAAATAAATTAATAATAAAAGTATATGTTTATTATATATACATATATTTGTCAATTCTGGCTCATAATGACTCTATAGGACAGAGTAGAACTGGCCTATAGGGTTTCCTAAACTAGAATCTTTATGAGAGCAGATCACCAGGTCTTTTCTCCCACAGAGCTGCTGGTGGGTTCAAATCACCGACCTTTTGGTTAGCAGCCAAGCTGCTTAACCATTGTGCCACATGTGTATATATGTTGTCGCTGGTTGCCATTGAGCTGATTCTGACTGATGGTGACCCCATGTGTTACAGAGTAGAGCTGATTCTGACTGATGATGACCCCATGTGTTACAGAGTAGAGCTGCTCCACAGGGTTTTCTTGGCTGTAATCTTAACCAAAGCAGATCATCAGGCCTTTTCTTCCATGGTACCGCTATGTGGATTCAAACCATCAGCTTAGGTTAGCAGTCGATCTCAAACCGTTTGTACCACCTAGGTGCCTACAAAAATCAGTTCTTATCATTATCACCATCATCACTAGTACATGGTAGTTAATATGCGTCAGCTGTACTGGCCAAGATTTGCCACTATTTATTTATTTAGTAAATATCCAGTAGAATGCACTCAACAAATATTTACTGAGCACTTACTATGTACCAGACACCCTTCTAGGTTCTGGGGAACAGCCGTGAACAAGAGAGATGAAAATCCCTGTACTCTAGTTATGGGAAATAGACAAAAACAACATAAAGAAGGTGATTACGTGCTACGTTGTTTTTGTTGCTATTAGATGCTATGGATCTGGCCCCTGACTCACGGCAACCCCATGCACAGTGGAAGGAGAGCTGCCCAGTCCTGCGCTGTTCCCATTTCTTTCTTTCTCTTTCTCTCTCTCTTTTTTTTAAAAAACTATTTTATTACAGAGAATTTCAAACATTTACAGAAGTAGAGAAAAGAGTATAATCACCCCATATGTAGCCATCACCCCAATGATTGTCAACATGTCTTACTTCATCTATATCTTCTACACTAGATTATTTTAAAGCAAATCCCAGATATTGAATAATTTCAACTATAAACGCATTGGTATATAACTTTAACAGATTCTATACTATCTGACTATTTTTAAAATCTTTTATTTTGAAGGATATATATAGATTCACAAGAGATGGCAACTATAATATGGAGAGATTCCCAGTATCATTCACCCAGTTTTCCTCATTGGTTACATCTCATATAACTTTCATACAATATCGAAACCAGGAAACTGACATGGGTACGATGTGTGTATATAGTTCTATGCCATTTATCAAATGTGTAGATTCGTGTAATCACCACCGCAATCAGGATACTGAATTATTTATTCCATCACTACAAAGGTCTCCCTTGGACTGCCTTTTTATAGTCAATTCTTTCCCCATCACCTCTAACCTCTGGCAACCACTAGACTGTATCCATCTCTATGAATTTGTCATTTTAAGAATATTAATGTACTTAGAATCATACACTACGTGAGACTAGCTTTTCTCTTCAGGATAAAGACGTGGCAGTCTACTTCTGTAGAGATTTACATCCTTGGAAACCCTATGGGGTCACTATAAGTTGGAACCAACTTGACGGCAGTGGGTTTGGTTTTTTGGTTTTGGTATACTCAGTATATGACCTTGAGATCTATCCAAGTCATTGAATATACCAGTAGTTCATTCCTTCTTATTGCTAACTAATATTCCATGGTATGGATATGCCATAGTTTAACTGTTCACCTGTCGAAGGGCATCTGAGTTGTTCTCAGTTTTGGGCCATTACAAATAAAGATGCTATGTACAGTAGTGTACATGTTTTTATATGAACATAAATTTTTATTTCTCAGGGATAATGCCCAGAATACAATTACTGGGTAGTATGATTAAGTGTATATTTAGGTTTTTGTTTGTTTGTTTTTAAAGTGTGCAAGCTATTTTCTGGACTGGCTATACTGTGTTGTAGTACTACCAGCAATGTAGGAGGGATCCAGGTTCTCTGTATCCTCACCAGCATTGGTTATTGTTCCTATTTTTCTTCCATTTATTTTAGCTATTCTAAAATGTGTGTAGTGACATGTCATTTCGGTCTTAATTTGCATTGACCTAATGACTGGTGACATAGAACATCTTTTCATGTGCTTTAGTTGTTGTGAGCTGCCATTGGGTTGTCTCTGACTCATGGTCAAGACCTTATTACAAAATGAAGTGTTGACTGGTCCTGCATGGTCTTCGTGTGCTTAGTTAATATGCGTATTTACTCTTTAGTGAAATGTTTCTTCATGTCTTTTGTCCATTTTCTAATTGGGTTATTTGTTTTGTTACCGTTGAGTTTTGAGAGTTCTTTATATATTCTAGATATGAGTCCTGTATCAGACGTGTGGTTTTCAAATATTTACTCCCAGTGCGTAGCTTGTTTTTCATTCCATTAGCAGGGACTTTTGCAGAGTAAACGTTGTAAATTTTGATGAAGTTCAACGTATGCATTTTTTTAAATGGATCATGTATTTAGTGTCATGTCTAAGAGGTTTTCACCAAGCCTTGTTGTTGTTGTTAGTTGCTGTTGAGTCACTTCCGACTCATGGCAACCCCATGTGCACAGAGTGGAACTGTACTCTCCATGGGGTTTTCAGGTTATGACCTTTCAGAAGCAGATTTCCAGGCCTACCTTCTGAGGTGCCTCTGGATGGGTTCAAATTGCCAGCCTTTTGGCTTGGAGTCCTATGCTTAAATGTTTGTGCCACCCAGGGACTGAATTTTTTCTCCTATATTTTCTTCTAAAAGTTCATAGTTTTATGTATTACACTTAAATCTGTGATCCATTTTGAGTACATTTTTGTATAAGTTGTAAGATTTGTTTTTAGTTAATGTATGTCCAGTTGGAAAGACTATCTTTCCTTCATTGAGTTGCTTTTGAATCTGTGTAAAAAAATAGTTGATCATACTTGCATGGAACTATTTCTAGGTTCTGTATTCAGTTCCTTTGCTCTGTATATTTATCTCTTTGCCAATACCACACAGTCTTGATTATTTTAGCTATATAATATCTTCAAATTGAGTAGAATGATCCCTCCCACTTTATTCTTTTTTATTTTTCAAAATTGTTTTAGCTATTCTAGATTTTTTGCCTTTCCATATAAATTTTGGAATAATATGCTCCATCTCTATAAAAAACAAAAACTCTTCCTGGGATTCTAATAGGGATAACATTATACCTATATATAAATTTTGGGGAAATTGACATCTTTATTGAGTCTTCCAATCTGTGACCACTGTATATCTCTCCATTTATTCAGATTTTTGATTGTCTTTCATCAGTGTTTTGCAGTTTTCAGCATATAAGCCCTATGTGTGTTTTGTTACATTTACATCTAAATATTTCATTTTCTTCAGCAATTGTATATGATATTGTATTTTTAATTTCAGTTTTCATAGGTTCATTGTTAATTTAAAAATACAATTGATTTTTTAAATGTGTATCTTATATCCTGAAACCTTGCTGATTTTAGTTATTAGTTCTAAGAGATTTTGAAGATTCCTTGGAATTGTCTACATGAACAATCATGTCGTCTTCAAATATGGATTTTTTTCTTGCTTGTATGCAGTTTATTTTATTTTCTTGCCTTATTGCACTGACTAGTGCTTCCAGTACTATGTTTCTGTTATTGATTTCTCCATGTAAAGTGGTTTTTTTTTTTTTTAACCCTCATCACTACTTTCAGGATATTTTCTTTGTCTTTAGTTTTCAGAAGTTTGACTATGATGTGTCTTAGTGTGGCTTTCCTTAGCTTTATCCTGTTTAGGCTTTGTTCATCTCCTTGAACCTTTCGTTATATGTCTTTTGATAACTTTGGAAAATTTTCAGACATTATTTCCTTGAATAGTTTTTTAGCCCTGCCCTGTTTCTCCTCTCCTTCTGAGACTCAGAAAATATGAATGTTGGATGTTTTTTTTTTAAAGTAGTACCGGAGATCTCTTAGACCCTATTCATTTTAATTTTCAGTCTGTTTTCTCTCCATTAATCAGATTGGCTAATTTCTATTTTTCTACCTTGAATTTCACTGATTCTTTCCTCTGTCCTTCCATTCTTCTGTTTAGCACATTCATTGAGTTTTTTTTTTCCTTCAATTTTTGTTATTGTAATTTTTAGTACTAAAATTTCCATTTGGGTTTGTCTCTTCTATTTCTTTACTGAGACTTTGTTTTTTCATCTGTGTCAAGCATGTTTATACTTACTCACTGAAATAATTTAATTGATGACTGCTTCAAAATCCATGTCAGATAATTCTGACATCTTTGTCATCTCAGAGATGTTATTGATTGTTCTGTTGTATATTGGTAGTTCTTTTCTCCATTGTAATTGTAATTTTCCTCATTCTTGGTATTTTTAGTGATTTTTTATTGAAATCTGAACTTCTGGAGTATTATGTTTTGAGATTCTGGATCTTATTTAAAATAATTTTCTATTTTCGTTGACTTCTTTTGACACCACTCCAGCAGAGGAAGGGGTGAGCGTTGCCTTGTTAATGCCAGGTAGCAGTGGAATTCCAGGTTCTCCACTCAGTCTCCTCTGGCATCTGTCAGGGCAAAGAACTTCTTGTTACTGCTGGGTGGCTATGAGATTTCTGACCTCCCACCATGCTTCCTCTGACACCAGTTTGACTGAGAGAGGGAGGAGGGCCTCATTACAGCTCCAACCATTGCCTCCACTGACATGGGGCACAATGGGTGATGGTTCATTACTACTGGGTGGTGGTGACTGTATTCACTCTCCACTAGTCCTCTTATAACACCACCCTAGCACAGCAAGGTGCCACATTCCCACTCATATGCAGTGGAAGTCTAGGCTTCTCACATGGTCTCCACTGTCACCACACAGAGTGGCCTCATTACCGCTCTGCAGGGATGAGAGTCCTGGCTCCTTGTTCAGCCTTCTCTGACACCACCCTGAAGGGAGGATCTGGTGTACCCTGTTGGTGCACAGCCTAGCACAAAGGTGGGTCTTTGCTGATACAGGTTGGTGTGGGGCCACAGTTTTTTATGTGGTATTAACTGGAGTAGAGGGTTTATTTTCTAAAAGTTATCTGTCTTGCTAGGTTGTCCCTTGCCTGCTCCTTTGGCTAGATTTTTGTTGTTGGTGGTGGTCCTCTATTTATCTGTGCTATTTGGTTATTCTGGCTTGCTGGCATTTCCTTCACTAAGTCTGGGATATATGAGGCAAAAAAGAAAACCTAAGGAACTCACTGCTGTGTTTTTCCTTGGGTCCCAAGGTTCTTAGCTGGTCTGCCATGTCTGTCCACCTTTTAGAGTCTTCTTATGTTTGTTTTATATATAATATCCAGGGTTTTAGTTGTATGTTGCGGAAGGAATAGGGGAAAATGCCTCTACTCTGTCTTCCTAGAGGAACAAGTCCAATTTATCTGGTTATATTCTAAGGGAACGCTGACCAGATTTGCTGATGGATTGGTTGTGGAGTATGAGGGAAAGAGAGGAGTCAACGATGACTCTTTTTGTCCTTAGCAACTGGAGAGATAAAGTCACTATTAGTAGAGATGGAGAAGGCTGAGGTAGAGCTGATTTTTAAGAGGAAGATGAGGAGTATAGGTTTGGACATACTAGTTTAAGACCTAATGCAGATGTTATGCAGGCTTTTGGATCACGAAGTCTGAAGGTAAAGGTGGAGACTTGGGCAGGAACTGCACTTTGGGGAGTTATTGGATAGAGGTGGTATTTAAAGCCATACCGGATGAGACCATCTGGAGAGTGAGTGTAGAAAAAAGAGGGGGTGGGGGGAGGGCGGTTCCAAGGCCTGCTCTGTTGTTAAGAGGTTGAGAGAAAAAGAAAGACCTGCAAAGGAGACTGAGGATAAGCGGCTAGTGAGGTGGGAAGAAAACCAGGGGAGTGGGCTGTTCTAGAAACCAAATAAAGAAAGTGTTTCTCAGAGAAGAGTGATAAGCTGTGTCAGATGCTGCTGAGGAGAGTAAGGCATGGACTGAAATCTGATCCTTGGGTTTAACAAGTTGTCCATAGCAACGTAGAAAACCATTTGACCTAATGTTTTGCCTCCTAGGTTTATTCCTTCTCAGGCTCAGGACTGCCGTTTTCCTTTCAACAGATCTTATTTTGTGTATTCTCTTTTTTGCTTCTTTCATCTGTAAACGGTAATATAGAAATGATAAACATAAATCCCAGTGCTAGAATGAGGAATTAGGCCCAGTGAAGTTATCAACAGTTTTAGCCATAAAATGCTCAGTGGCACCATCGTAATTTCTTTAAGCCTATTTATTTATATTCTGATTTCTCATGTTTGCGTATTGACATTTATTGATAAATTAAAAATAATTTTATTTGTTATTTTATAAAAATCACTAATTCAACAAATGACTTTATTTCATTTCTTATTACAAATTTAATGGAATGATGGGAACGTATATGGCACTTCTATTATGTGCAGTAATTGCATTGGCCCCACCTACTCTGTGGGCCATGTTACGTATATTCTTACTTCCTTGAATCCTGATGACGGCATATGAGGTAAGATTTATTGCTGCCATTTCAAAGACAAGGAAACTGAGGGTTCAGGTCATCTTCTACAGTTAGCCGCCTCCATTTCCATGGCTTTGTAATTACTTTCTAGATAACATTGTAGAGGCAATTACGTTTCGTTTTTCTAACAAGCAGTACACACTTCAGAAACAAAACCTATTTGTTAATTATGGAAGTGTTGGTACTTTCTGTTTTACTTTTTAAATTAGTTTTGGTGTGATAAGTCCGTTTGGTGTAGTAAATCAGTTTTTCTTTTACCATTTATTGTTCTTCAAACACAAATTTGGGAGCATAGGAATACAATTAAAATGACTTTTAAATGTACTTATTTTTAAATGTGATTGATTTTTATTGACTATTTTTCCTAATATTTGGAGCCCTGGTGGTGCAGTGGTTAAGTGTTATGGCGAGCTACAGCTGCTAACCAAAAGATCGGCAGTTTGAATCTCCCAGCAGCTCCTTGGTAAACCCTATGGGGGCAGTTCTACTCTATACTATAGGGCCGCTATGAGTCTGAATCGACTCCATAGCAACGAGTTTGGTTTTTTTTTTTTTCCCCTAATACTGAAATTCATTGCTACAAGTCTATTCATGTCCAAGGCTATTATCCATAATCAATAGACCGTTGGTTTATATTGGTAAGGGAAGTGGAGGGAGCCCTGGTGGTGCAGTGGTTAAGACAATTCTTGAGGGCGCACAACAACAAGAGAAGTGGAATATTTTATGGAAAGCAAAGAGTTAACTTGTTTCCAGAGCAACAGCTGTTGTTATGCAATATAGAGGGTATTTGCTAAAACAGCTTTCTATGTTGAGTAGCTAGAGAGGGAAGTCTTCCAAAGATGTATCCTATCACTGCAAATAAACGAATAGTCCCCCTCTGCCCCCCAACTAAACCATGTGCAGAGTAGCTACGAGAACGCTGTGTCTGATCTTTGCAACCATTTTATGCTTCAAATGAGCAATTTTAGAAGGCTGGCCCTTTCAAGTGGAGACTTGGAAGTTCAATCTATGTGGTTTATTATCAAAGGGAAATATTGACAGTCCAATAGCTGGAAGTCGAAAAAGAGTTGGAAGTGACTTCTGAGGCTATTGGTTCTACCTTTTTATAGAGACGCAAACAGAAAACCACAGAGGCTCGTTGAGTGACTTGATTCTAAAGAACAGACAGCTGCCTCTCCAGTTGGCAAGTCAGTGAGAACTCAAGGCCACCCAATTGGTATTTCCACCGCATTCCTTCAGTTCCATTCCTAGAAGAAATCACAGTAACAAAGGATGCCAAAGGAGGGTTTTACCTACTGTATTTCGTGAACAACAGTTTTGACCACCAAAGACCATGTTCCTTGCTAAGTGAAGAAAATGTGATTCTCAGTGTTTTCATGTGTAAGCAAAGTGTAGAAGTTTGTTCCCAAATAAACGTGGCATGTGTGCCCCGCCAGAGATGCCAGCTATGTCCCAGCTGTCTTGTCTGTCCCAAAGAGGTACTAATCTTACACTGGCTGCGCTAGCACTCTGCATGCATGGTTCACATCCCAGAGTATGCAGGGTCCTAATTCTGAACTGGTCCAGTATTTTTCCAAGGCATTTGCTGGCAAGGACAGGACCCTACTTGCCCGCACAACTCCCCACCCCTCCTCCCTCCAGCATTGGATGGCTACTCTCTTCTCTGTATCTTTATGTCCTTCCTAGAAACCTTTTTGCTCCCTTTCTTATTTATTCTAATTGCTTGATAAGGCCTATTGGCCCATTTCGTTTTCGCCCTAAGGCAAGCTGGTTTCCCTGTCAGCTGTTTTGGTGTCTTCATCTCGTAGTACTTTATTCCTTAAGATTAAAAAAAAAAAAAAAATGAACATACACAGTTTTGTAAGGAAGAAAAACAAGTGCGTGTTTGTCTGCCTTTCTCTTTGTCTGTCATTCTCATTTGAAATACACTTTCTTCAATCGTTTTCATTGTTGGTACATTGAAGCTCCCTGTGGACAAAAAGCCAGTTTTACTTTACGGTAACCAGGGCTTTTTCGTGTCGTTTGTAGGGACTGTCACATGACTTGGGCCAGACTGTTACACCGAACAACACCACGTCCTACAGGGACCACTGCGATCTGACCCCTGCCCTTCCCGCTCCCCCGGCCTCTGCCCTAACACCAAAGCTTGTCACTCTTCTGTGCCCCTCCCCCCGAGTTACTTGCATACACCACCCCACTCTCCTTCTCTGCTTCCTTCGCTTATGCTGTCCGTTCTGCTGGGTCCACTTCCAAGCAATTCCTACTCTCCCCTTTAAGAATCACTTTCTCTAAAAGGCCTTTGGCAATATGCTAAGATTGGGCCAAGTACCCTCCTTTACTCTTGTGTAATATACTTATGTAGCTCTATCCATGCACTTGGCATAGCTTAAAGTTAGGTGGATGTGGATTTTTCTCCTATTAGATTGCTTAGTGGCACAGATTGTACCTTTTTCATGTTGTATCACCAAGAATTGCTTATATAGTACAGTGTTGTCAAATATGAGATTATTTTCAATTGATGTTTGGGCATTGGTGAGTGCAGGAGTGAAATTAAATGTAGTTATTTATCACCTCTTTTGTTGGGTGTCTTATGATAAAAATAGAGGGGGACATATTAAATCATTTTAGTCCTATGGAATTTCTGAACTAACTTTTCTGATGTAGAAATGGTAGAAACTACTTTTGAGTCACGTTCTTAAGAAGATTCCTGGATCTATCATGTTGTTAGGTGCTATCGAGTCAGTTGCGACAAGAAAACGAAACACTGCCCGGTCCTGCGCCGTCCTCACAGTCGTTGTTATGCTTGAGCCCATTATTGCAGCCACTGTGGCAATCCACCTTGTTGAGGGTCTTCCTCTTTTACGCTGACGGTCTACCCTACCAAGCATGATGTCCTTCTCCAGGGACTGGTCCCTCCTGATCACATGTCCAAAGTATGTGAGATGAATTCTTGCTATCCTCACTTCTAATGAGCATTCTGGCTCTACTTCTTCCAAGATCTATCAGAACAGTGTAATGAAAGACCATAAAATTTCCCTGGAGAAATATGATTTCTAGGATGTTAGAGATTTGTAGAGGCTAATAACCTGAAAGATATGAAAATGAAGACGCAGGGGTGCTAGAGCACACACAACTAAATAAGTAAGCCTTTGCTGCAGTTATTTTCTATTGTCTATCCAAGAGCTGTGGAGCCATGGTGGCAAAGTGGTTAAGAGTTTGGCTACTAACTGAAAGGTCAGTGGTACGAATCCACCAGCTGCGCCTTGGAAACCCCACAGGGCAGTTCTACTCTTTCCTGTAGGGTCAGTACAAGTCAGAATCGACACAATGACAATGGGGTTATACGAGAGTTTTGGACAAACAGTTTCAAATTTAATGTTAAAAAAGTGTACAAATGAAGTGATCTTAAAATGCTCCTTTCATGGCTTAATATAAAGGATAACAAGTATTCTCAGGTGTACATGAGATTTTAAAGAAAGGGAATTGATGTCTCTCTTCTGGCACTTTTAAAGGGCATAAGTTGGGCAGGAGGAATGGTGGAAAGCCCTGAACTTCTTGATTCATTTTTATGGGCTGAATATTCAGGAGTGTAGAAAGGACTGTTCCAGAGTCCTCAGAGCTCTTACACAGTACCCAGGTGTTAATACCTGATCACTTGGTTTCTCAACTCTCCTTTTTCAAGTGTCTGTTGCTTCCTAGAAGAGACTTAGGTGATACTCTGCAACCGTTGGTAATTGGTCAAGACCGTGGATTCATTTCCATTTCAAATGAGTTAACTTCGTTCAGGGACTCCATACTCTCCTGCCTAAAGGCATAATAATAGCAAAATCCCAGAAAACTTTGTTATAATTTCAGCATTTCAGGAGGGTAAGGTGGGCAGAGGTGTAACTAGGGTATGGCAGGTATTGCACCGGCCCTGGGTGCATGACACCATTGAGCGGTTTCTATTAAGCCGCTAAGGCCAGTGGCTTACCTACAGAAAATGGCGCCTGTGGCAAGCACTGATATTGCGCCCCTGTCCAAACATCTGACACCCCTCTTTTAGATAACTTCACGATAATATCAGCTCAAAAATATGAGTCAAGCTCATTAATCTTTTAATTAACACGTTACTGCGCTTGAAGAAGGACGTTGGGCTATTACCAGGTTAATAGAAACTGCTCAGTGGTGCCTGGAGTCCAGGGCTGTTACAATACCCTGGATTCGCCACTGGAGGAGCGAGAGGGGGGTGTCTGAGCCTAGAAGGATTGGGTGACAGTGTCAAATTATTTGAAATAAACATAGAGACTACCAGCAGCTGAGACTCAAGACAGACCCGAGTTCAGATCCTGACCTTGTCTCTTCCTGGCTGTTTCATTTTTAGTACAATTGCTTAACCTCTCTGAACCTCAGTTTCCTCATCTATAAAACACAACATAGGGCTCGTTGTGATAACAAAGGAAAGACTACACATAAAAGTAGCTCCTCAAAGATCTGAGAGTCCAGTGGTTCTCAAATTGGCTGCATATTAGAGACCCCTAGGAGGCTTACACAGTGGTTAAGAGCTCGACTGCTAACCAAAAGGTCAGCAGTTCGAATCCACCAGCAGCTCCTTGGAAATCCTATGGGGGAGTTCTACTCTGTCCCGTAGGGTCACTATGAGTGGGAACTGACTCCACAGCAACGGGTGTGGTTTTGGTTTGGTAAGAGGCTTATAAAAATACTGGTGCCTTTGACCAAGGCTTTCCAGAGATTGTCATTCCATTAGTCTGGTTTGGAACTTAGGCATGGGGATTATGTTAAATTATATTAGAGTCAAATGGCTGTGATGTGCAGGCAGGGATGTGAGCCACTGATCCAGAGCGACTCTGAGGCAGCAGGGGTCAGGGAAGGACATTGGGCTTGGAGGATAGGCCCTGGGTGCTCACCTGGTCCCCTTGATTAGGCAGTGAATGCCTTTGTGCAAATGACCGAACTTTTGAGAGCGTTATGAGTTGGAATTGACTCGACGGCAAAGGCAGTGGGCTAGGTCTCCTTACCACTGTGACCTTGAGGATGCCAAGGGCTGCTGTTCCTAAGTGGTATTCAACTATTACATCTGTTACTACACATACCACCACTGTTACCACTAATATGGAGAAGCCACTCTTGCCCACACTGAAGAAGCTTCCCCTCCTACTCTCTTAATAAGACTGTTAGAAGGAGCAAATGTACAATAAACATGGGTGTACTCCCAAACCCGAAAGCACTCCACTCCCTGTGAAGAAGCCTGTGGTTCTCGTGCTGCAGGGATAGGCCCAAGGGGAGGGTGGAAGGGCGCTGTCCCCTGCCTCTCCTGCCCAGGACCCTTCTGCCTTCTCAGTCTTTCCTTCACTGGCCAGCAGGGACGGATTACCCAGTAAGGCAGGTATGCACTGGCTTCCGTGTGCTTACTTATTAATCTGTAGTGCACAGTTCCATGTGTTTTTCAGCGCTTCAAAGATGTGGTGAAACCCATGTGAAATTGTACACTACAGATTAGTAAATAAACACAATTAAGCCAGTGTGTACCTTCCTTACTGGTGGATCCACTCTGCTGGCCAGCGCCTCTCGTAGAGGGGTAAATAAACTCAAGCAGGTCTCTCAGTGTTCTTCTTTGTCCTGAAATAGTCAATGGACCATGGACCATGCTGAGCACTTAACGTGGCTTGACACGTCAACGCTTGTGGAGTCCAGATGCGGACATACTGTACAGCTCGTCCTTCTGCCTGGGTGCAGCCATGACTGTATTTTTAGCCCTGCCTGACACTGCCAAGCCGAGTAGTAAGTGGAGATGAAGGACAGGCTTGCTGGCCTGTGTAGCAGAAACGGCTTGTTTAAAGCTAAGGCGACATATGCCGAAGGCGCTCATTTGCTTGGGAGGGTGGCAGAGGGGGAGGCACGTTTTGTTTTGGCTTCAGTTAGAACGTTTTGTAGCACTTCACACTGTGTGTGCGTGGGGATGTGTGGAAACAGAGGAGTAGCTTTATGAACTAGCTTTGTGAGGTGTCTGAATCAATATAGCAAGTTTTGAAAAATGAATAACACTTAAGTTTATCTTTAAACTAAACTGCAAATAAAATACTGACGTTTTGATATATACTACAGAATAATTCATCGAAACACTCTACTAACTTGAAATGGTGATCATTTGAGCTGACTATTCCCTTTATACTCTGCTTATAATTATTGTGTAAATTAATTTTAAACAAAATCAAGAGATTTGTTACTATCTTAAGAGAATGAACTGCTTTTGCATACAAATGAAATGCCATAAAAATAACTTTTTCTCTTGCCATCCCTAACTTATTGGAGCTTCTTCACCCTAGCTTTAGGTGAGGCCCTCAATAGCTTCCACTTGGGTTGCTATAATAACTACCTAAGTACTTTTCCTAGTGGAGCCCTGCTGGCACAGTGGTTAAGTGCTCGGCTGCTAACTGTGAGGTTGGTCGTTTGAACCCATCTAGCACCTCTGTGGGAGAAGCACCTGGCGATCTGCTCCTGTAAAGATTACAGTCTAGAATATCTCATGGAGCAGATCTACTCTATCATATAGGGTCTGTATGAGTCAGAATTGACTTGACAGCCCACAGCAATGGTAGTTTTCCTAGTTCTACCCTTTTTCCTGCCGGTTAATTGTCTATGCAGTTACCAGCCAGATAGTGTGATACAAATCGGTCTGTTACCTCTGATTAATGATCTTCAGTGGCTCCCTAGCACCAGTGAGATAAAGCCCTTTGGAATGGCGTACCAGTACTAGTTGCCACTGAGCTGATTCCAACTCATGGTGACCCCATGTGTGTCAGAGTAGACATACCTGCCTTCCATAGGATTTTTAATGCCTGATTTTTATTTATTTATTTTTATTTTTCTTTTTTGCTGTACTTCAGGTGAAGGCTTACAGAACAAATAGTTTCTCATGAAACAGTAGTACACATATTGTTTTATGACATTGGTTAACAACC
>NW_004443940.1:29006044-29008707 GCF_000243295.1 Trichechus manatus latirostris | reverse complement strand
CATATTGTTTTATGACATTGGTTAACAACCCCACAACATGTCAACCCTCTCCCTTCTCAACCTTTTTTTTTTTTTTTTTGGTGAAAATATACATAGCCAAAGATACACCATTTCAAACATTTCTGCATGCACAGTTCAGTGACATCGACCGACTACGCTCTTCCAATTGTGCTGTTGTTCTCACTTTAGATGAAGGCTTACAGAACAAAATAGTTTTAATGCCTGATTTTTAAAAAACATTTTTTTTATTGCACTTTAGACGAAGGTTTACAAAACAAATAGTTTCTCATTAAACAGTCAGTACACATAACGTTTTATGACATTGGTTAACAACCCCACGACATGTCAACACTCTCCCTTCTCGACCTTGGAGGACTTTTTTTTGGTGAAAATATACATAGCCAAAGATACACCATTTCAAAAATTTCTACATGTACAATTCGGTGACATCGATTACATTCTTCCAGTTGTGCTGCTATTTTCGCTATCCTTTTCCAAATTATTCCATCACCATTTTCTTCAACTCACTGCCCCCTAGGCTTCCCATCAAACCTTTTGAGTTGCTGTTGTCAATTTGATCTCACATAGATAATTCTTTTTTTTTTGTACTTTAGATGAAGGTTTATAGAACAAATAGTTTCACATTAAACAGTTGGTACACATATTGCCCTATGACAATGGTTAACAACCCCACAACATGTCGACACTGTCCCTTCTCAATCTTGGGTTCCCTATCACTGGCTTGCCTGGCCCCTCCTGCATTCTAGTCTTTGTCCCTGGACTGCTGTGCCCCAATAGTCTCGTTTTGGTTTATGGGGCCGTCAAATCTTTGGCTGAACGGTGAACCTCAGGAGTGACTTCGTTACTGAGGTAAAAGGGTGTCCGGGGGCCATGCTCTCGGGGTTTCTCCAGTCTCTGTCAGGCCAGTAAATCTGGTCCTTTTTTGTCAGTTAGAATTTTATTCTACATTTTCCCCCAGCTCTGTCCAGGACCCTCTGTTGTGATCCTGGTCAGAGCAGTCGTGGTGGTAGCTGGGCACCATCTAGTTGTGCTGGACTCAGTCTGGTGGAGGCTGTGGTGGTTGTGGTCCATTAGTCCTTTGGACTAATCTTTTCCTTGTATTCTGTTTTCTTCATTCTCCCTTGCTCCCTAAGGGGTGAGACCAGTAGAGTATCTTAGATGGCTGCTCATAGGTTTTTAAGACCCCAGACACTACTCACCAAGGCAGAATGTAGAACATTTTCTTTATTAACTGTTGTGCCAGTTGAGCTAGATGTTCCCGAGACCATGGTCCCCACAGCCCTCTGCCCAGCAATTCAGTCCCTCAGGGAGTTAAGATGTGTCTATGGAGCTGCCATGACTCTTTCTTGTATAAGTTGTGCTGAATGCCTGATTTTTTGGAAGTAGATTGATTGCCAGGCCTTTCTTCTGAGGTGCCTCTGGGTGGACTTGAACCTCCAACCTTTCGGTTAGCAGCAAAGCACATTATGTGCACCACTTATGGGGTCTTGGAATGGTATGTAAGGCATCAAATACCTTTCCTCATTTTCAGCCACATGGAGCTGCTTCCTTTACCCCCATCCTTTCCTTCGCTGACGGAAATGGCCTTCCTTCGGCTTCTGCCCAATAAAACCGTGTCAAACAGTGAGACCCAGCTCAAAAATAAATCAGCACAGTCAAGCTTTTCTTACCACCGCTCAGCCCTGAAACAGTGGCTTCTCTGTGCAATAGTCTGTTAGCTTCCAGAGTACTCTGCACATATCTCCATTAGAGCACTTATTACATATTAAAATTATTTGCTCATATGCTTTCCTTCGCCTGGGTTGAACTCGTGGGGACAAGGATTATGTCTTACTTTTGTAGTTTGGGTGCCTCGCATATAGTGGGTCCTTGTTATATGTATGTTAAATTAAGGGGCTTCTGGTTATTAGCAACGTGCCCATTTGCCAAGCAAGCCTGGAAGCACTGCTCTCAGAGATCCTTTGTTGTTGTTGTTGTTAGGTGCTATTGAGTCAGTTTCCACTCATAGCGACTCTATGTACAACAGAGCAAAACACTGCCAGGTCCTGTGCCATCCTCACAATCTTTGTTATACTTGAGCCCATTGTTGCAGCCACTGTGTCAGTACATCTCGTTGAGGGTCTTCCTCTTTTTCACTGACCCTCTACCAAGCATGATGTCCTTCTCCAGGAACTGGCCCTCCTGATACCATGTCCAAAGTACGTGAGACGTAGTCTTGCCATCCTTGCTTCTAAGGAGCATTCTGGCTGTACTTCTTCCAAGATAGATTTGTTCGTTCTTCTGGAAGACCATGTATATTCAATATTGTTAGCCAACACCATAATTCAATGCAGCAATTCTTCTTTTGCCATCCTTATTCATTGTCCAGCTTTCAAATACATATGAGGCAATTGAAAATACCATGGCTTGGGTCAGGCACACCTTAAGTCCGCAAAGTGACATCTTTGCTTTTTAACACTTCAAAGAGGTCTTTTGCAGAATATTTGCCTAATGGAATACAGCTGCCTCCATGGGCGTTGATTGTGGATCAAAGTAAAATGAAATCCTTGACAACTTCAGTCTTTTCTCCATTTATCATGATGTTGCTTATTGGTCCAGTTGTGAGGATTTTTGTTTTCTTTATGTTGAGGTGTAATCTATAC
>NW_004443940.1:28997417-29005944 GCF_000243295.1 Trichechus manatus latirostris | reverse complement strand
CCTTGTTCTTCTTCATAAAGTCCAGCTTCTCGAATTATTTGCTCAGCATACAGAGGTCCTTTGTGGGACACCAGTCTGAGTTATTAGATGGATGGGAACGATCTGAAATGGAACTTATTCTGAAGTAATCCATGGTTAAACCCTATTTAACACAGTTTATTTAACATAAACTTCAGGCTGCTTTTGCTTATTGTCTAAATTAATGAGATTTTAGTGCATGTTTACTATATTCCTGTAGGAAAAAGAAATACTGTAGGATTTTATTTTTCTAACCTTTTAGATGGAATTTAGAACAGATGCCAATTCTGCCATCAGCTTCCCATCCGTGCTAACCTGCACACATACACAGTCTCACACACACATGGTCGTACATACACAAATATTAATGTGCAGAATGCATAGTCCGCTTCATTTCATGACCTCCCTTGTCTTGTAGTTTTGGGTGATTTTTCTGTTTCCTTCCTGCAGGGTGTCTCCCTATACTTCCTATTTCTTTCACTTTGGCATTTGACCTCTCAGGCATACCTAAGATATGAGATCCTCTGATACTTGTTTGAATTTGCAAAGCTATTGGTAGTCTTTATACTGTGTGCTTTTTATGAACAAAACTGAGATATCATGAAGATAGTTTTGCGTTTCACATAAACCCTATTTAACACAGCAGATAATCTCTAATGGCTTAATGCATCTTTTGTCTCTAAACAGCAGCATACTCCTCAAATGAAAAATGGGAAATACTGTATATAAGTTAAAATATTATTAAAATATGAAATGATATACAGAATATGTTGATGTGATATTTCAGTACATTTTGGGCTGCTGATTTTCATTCTAGAGCTTCAGGAATGAAGTTTGCTGAGGAAATTAATAGTGAAACTAATACTATAAGGGTAAAAGTTTAACCTGTTTAGGAAAATAAACTGAGTACTCTAAGAAGAACCATTTAAATAACATCTGTCATTACACTGATTACTAGTTATCATTCCTCATTACAACACCTGGCCAAGGAATACTTTGTCAGGTCAATTCACTGATTTATTTAAAATGAACACAACTTCATTTCCTTGAAAATTGTCTTTAATTGTGACCTTTCACCAATTTAGATGAAGCTTTCCTTTAATTGATCCAAATAATGATGTGTAGATTACATGTAACTCTCTTGGTGTTGTAAATCTTGTTTCACGTTCTAATAAGAATTAATAGGAATTCAATTTTGTTTAAGGTAAATATTGAATTACATTTAACCATACAAATGCATTTTTTTAGAGGTATTTTCACTAAGCACACTCCAAGTCTGCAAAGACAAACTTTTGCCGTTTGTATGGTCTCATATAAAGAATAGGGAAACACTCTAAATTTTCTGGGAGGTACTTTGAACTTCTGAGAGTCTTAGACAATATAAATCAATAACCAAACAAAAATATCCTCTCTCCAAAAATTTAAAGGTATATATATGTATAAACCAAACCAAACCCACTGCTGTGGAATTGATCCCAAATCATAGCAACCCTATAGGAGTGATGAGGACTGCCCATAGGGTTCCCAAGGCTGTAATCATTTATGGAAGCAGACTGCCACATCTTTCTCCCTCGGAGTGGCTGGTGGGTTAGAAGTGACAGCATTTCAGTTAGCAGCTAAGCGCTTTAACCGCTGTGCAACCAGGTCTCCATATATATATACAAAATTATTATTATATATATACAAAATTATTATTACTGATAGCCTGCCTCTATCCTAAATCCATGAGATCAGAAGCTGTCTTTCACGTGTCAACTGCTTGTTGACTGACAAGAAAATTTTATTACAAAGTGTAATAACTAAAAATAGTAATAACAGATATATCTGAGCGCTTACAGAATGCAGCCGCTTTTTCTGCATTATCTTAATTAATCCTCGCTATAAACCTGTGTAAAGGATATTGTTTTCCATGTTACCAAACAAACAAACAAACCCATTGCCCTCCAGTCAATTCCGACTCATAGCAACTCTATAGGACTGAGTAGATCTACCCCGCAGGGTTTCCAAGCAGCAGCTGGTGGATTCGAACTGCCGGCCTTTTGGTTAGCAGCCGAGTCACATAGTCAGTGATGAGAGGAGCCTGAATACCAAGCTTGACCCCCAAAACACATGGCACTTAATTCACTTCATGTTGAAGATTCTCTGATTGCCTCAGTTTTCCTTTAGACAGTGAAAAGAACTTTACCCAGTTCCACAAGGCAGTTCTTCACCAAGACTAAATAAACGTTTTAGCTCTGGAATCAAAGTGTGGTATGTATGAAAAACAGGTTATGCAATCAGATAAGAAAACAAGAAGCTAGAAGAACTTTTGGAGTATCTTGGAGTTAGGCCCTTTTGAATGTTAGAAGCGTAGGCAGGGAAGTAAAGCACATAGTGACTCCATAGAGAATCTTACCTGGGGGACATTTCTGTGTGGTCACAGCTCTCCAGGCAGCCAGTACCCTTCCTTCCCTCTAATACCAATATAGTGTCCTGCCTTTTACAGAGATTCAGATGAAAAGTCAGGCTTTTTTCTGGAGCAAGTGAGAGGGGATTTATTATAACCTCACCCAGGACAGAAAGTAGCAGTTGTCAGGAATAAAAGCCATTCTGGGACCATTTATCCCCCACACCTGTCTCTCTCTCTCTTTCTTCCGCTCCCTCCCCATGTGATTTCTCTCTCCTACAGTTCCTCTGTTCTCTCTGGGAGAGAATCACCCTGCTTCCTCTGTGCTCACCATACATAATTTCTGCGTGCTTGCGTATGACTGATTTACCATCACTCTGGACCCAGCTACCAGCGCTTCCTTTCAGTTTCAACTCTGCTGCCACTTTACTGAGTAGCCCAGCTCATCTTCTCAAACTGTAGGTCATAAGGCATGGGTCAGAGGTCACCAGAGGTACCCCAGTCTGTCTTCGGGTCGGGTGTTCGCCCCGTTCATTTGCGTTTTGGCTATTTTAAGAGTGCCTCACATGGTAGAAAACATGGCCAGGGCCCTGTTAGAAGGTTCATTGATAGGGGAATTTCCTGTGAAAGGCAATATAGGACCTTTCTGGAAGTTTCCATGTCGGCAGTCTATTTGCCCAAACACAAATGTTTTACTGCGCCATAAGCAGGGGTGGATTAACTAGTAAGCAGGGTATGCACCGGGTTACATTAAGCAAGGTACACACAAGCTTACTTACGTTTACTTACTAATCTGTAGTGCACAATTTCACATGGGTAAAATGTGCACTACAGATTAGTAAGTAAGCACAAGTAAACCATGCTTATTGGATAATCCTTCTCTGACCATAAGCAGTAATCTAAAGGGACTTCCCAAACTCAGTGGTACATTAAAACAGTGTTCAAGGCTCTCTGATGTAAATAATCCACTTTCATATCACTGAACATAACTCAGGTAGTCCCCGACTTACAACATACTCAACTTATGATGAACCACACTTACGTGTGTTTTTTATTTTGTACATCTTATCATTAGTAATATGTACTACATACAATATTGCAGTGATTTCTGGAAGAATCATAATATTCTTCAGTATATCTGGGACATTGCATCTTCCTGGGAGAAAGTTACAGGAAAATGCATGCAGGGGATGTGGAAAATGACGATCACTTTGCTAAAGTTGATAGGCCGATTTGGGAAGCAGTGAAATGTTACCGCAAAATATATGAAGACAAAAAGAAAAGGATCATACAGATAACTCTCACTAATTTTCTGACTAGAAACGCTATCCTCATTCCCAGGAATAAGCCAGATAGATAATCCAGAACCTTCCACAAGTGGAGTTATTACTGCAACTGACAAAATGCCAATGTCATCTAACTTTTCTTCATCGTTGAAGTAAATTTTTATGATTTGTGTAATTTTTATGTATGCGTGTGTGTATTAAAATATATCTGTAAGTTTATATGTAATGTTTCCAACCCCCAAAGACAAATAAACACCAAATTTATAAAGATACTGATAAAAAAAGGAAATAATAATGAAAACTAAAAAAAGGAAATGAGGCATTCAATTTACATCAGAACCAACTTATGACAGAGTCGTCAGAATGAAACCTTGTCGTGAGTCAAGGACTACCTGTACTACCTGGTATGTATTGTTAATATTATTTCTGTAATAATAACAATAAATAATCTAAAATAAATGCCATTCATTGATCTCTTATTGTATACCACACACTTTACATACATTATTAATAATTCTTCCAACAGCTCTAAAGGATGAGCACAGCATTTCTATTTTACAGAAGAAGAGATAGAGGTTTAGGAAGCTTAAATAATCTGGTTCAAGGACACACAGCAAGTGAGTGGTAAATATTCAGGTCTTTCTGATTCCAAAACGTATTTTTCTACTATATTATGCTGACAATATTTTTTTATTTCAATATTTATAGTCAAATATTTATTAAAGAGATTAAGAACATAAAAACAGTCTATTATATTTACCCAGATATTTAGCATTTCTTTCTTTCTTCATTCTCAGAAGTTTCAAGTGTACTTCCGTTTTATTTCCCATCAACCTGAAGAACTTCATTTAGCATTTCTTGTAGAGTAACCTGCTGGTTATGTTTTCTCTGTTTCCCTTCTTCTCAGATGGCTTTACTTCACCTTCATTCCTGAAAGATGTAGAATTTTAAGTCAATAAGTCTGTCCTTTTGTTACTTTAAAAATGTAGTCCCACTGTCCTCTGGTCTCCATCGTTTCTGATGAGAAATTTGCAGTCTTTCAAATTGTTGTTCCCCTGTATATAATATGTCACTTTTCCTTTGACTGCTTTGAAGACTTTTTGTTTGATTTTGGTTTTCAGTTTGATTATTATGTGTCTGGGCTGATTTCTTTGAGTTTATCATGTTTGGAGTTCACTGAGTTTCTTATATCTGTAAATTTGTCTTTCACCAAATTTGGTAGAATTTTAGGCATTATTTCTTTGAATTTTTTTTTCTGCACTAATCTTTTTTGCCTCTGATTTAGGGATTCCAATGACACAAATGTAAAGTCTTTTGATATTGCCCCACAAGTCTCTGAAATTCCATTTGTTTTTGTTTTCAATCTTTTCCTGTTCTTCAAACTGAACAATTTCTATTACTTTCTTCAAGTTAATTTACTCTGTCTTCTCTCATTCCAGTTATGCTATTGAAACCATCTATTAATTTTTTTTAATTGCAAGTGTTGTTTTTTAATTATTTCAATTTGTTCTTTTTTATAGGTTCTATTTCTCTTCTGATAATTTCTTTTTATTCATTTAAGAGTGTTCACTTTAGTTCATAGAGAAGGTTATAATAACTGCTTTAAAGTTTATTGATAATCCCCACATCTGGATCATGTTTCAGTTAGCACTTGTGATTGCCTGTTCCCTTGAGAATTGGTCAGATTTTCCAGGTTGTTTGTATATCAAGTTATTTTCAATTGTATTCTGAACATTTTGTGGTCAAACTCTGTATCCTATTAAAATTCTCTGGATAATATATTTTGTTGTCATTGTTGTTTTAGCATCAACATGTAAATTCTGTCTTGTCTTCTATGAGTGGTGGTTTCAGTGTTAATTCTGTTTTCTAAGACCTTTGTTATGCTATTTGAGTTTACTTGGGGCATGCACCACTCAGGGCTTGGTCTGGTACTTGGGAGGTGTTTATATTGTAATTCAGTTCTCGTAGTCTTTACTATAATTCTTTGTGTATTTTTGTGCATGTGAAACTTGGGAGTTGTGTAGGTGAAACACAGCATTAGAGAGTCTCTTCTCTAGCTCTTCGGTGAGATTTCCCTCACATTCCTGGCTTCCAGAGCCCCTTTTCTCAAATTCTCTGGCCAGAAATATTGGGTTCTTTCACAGTTTTTTTTCCTTCTAGGCTGTGGTGCAGTTCTGTGCAAATATGCCATTGGGCAAAGTGGCAAGAAAAAAGGGAAAAATACAAGGGCAATTCCCTGTCTTTTTGCACAACAGGGGTCCCTTTTCTTATTTTTCTATCCAGAGGGATGGATCATCTTTTAGGATCTTTAAGTGCTCATGCCACCACTGGGGTGGCAATGCAGATGTGCATTTAGAGCTGGTCTTGAGGCGGGACTAGAACAGGACAAAGTAAAATGGTGTAATTTCTCTCATACTTTCTGACTTGCAGGGCCGCCTTTCCTGATTCTCCAGCCAGAATGATGGGTTTTTGCTGTTTTTACTTTCTACACAGTTTCTCAAACTCATTTGACTCAACAGCAATGGATTTTTTTTTTTTTTAACCTAGTTTCTAATTTGGCTTAAGAAGCCCTGGTGGTGCAGTGGTTAAGCACTCGGCAGCTAACCGAAAGGTCAGCTGTTCAAACCCACCTGCCATGTGGCAGTCTGCTTCTGTAAAGATTATAGCCTCAGAAATTCTATGGAGCAGTTTCTACTCTGTCCTATGTAGGGTCTCTATGAGTAGGAATCAACTCAATGGCAACGGGTAAGTTAGCTTGCCTTTAGGGTAAAGCCAGTAGGAGAAAAAACAAACTAACAACAACAACAACAAAAAACCCAGAAAACTCTTTGTGGCTGAATTGATCTTTCTCTAAGGTTCATCTTCCCTTTCCAGCCCACTTGCTATTATTTCTCAAAGTCCTCAGGTAGGTGTCTGTCATATTTGTCCAGAGTTTTAGTTGCGATTGGGAAGTGATAGACTGGGCTGCTTCTTCCTTTGACTGCATGTTATTAATGTTTTTATCCTAGTGAATGAAAATGTAAAACATGAGGGTCATCAATTATTTGGTTAACTCAGTTATGGCAGGGATGGCAAATATTTGGCTTACATGTGGCCACTTTTCCTTCCCACACTCATAGCTAATATCAACATTTCTTTATTCCTCTTCTCACTGTGGTGCCTCAGTACAATCCTAGGAAGCTTTCAACACAGCTAACTGGGAAGCCACTGCAAAATTATTAGCGTTGGCACGTGAAGTAAAGGCCTACCTTTTAGTTTTGCCTTTAGGATTTAGTTACTCACTCATAAGTTCCAGCTCTCCTTTCTCATTTCACTCCAGTGACTCCTCTCCTTAGATTTTCATCTTCCCATACTCTTTTCTCTCTTTAAGATCCCTGTTGATTGATATGCTTCTTCTTCACCAGGTAGGCAGATTATAAAATATCATTCTTTGCTTTCTTATAAAGTTTCCATATTTTCATAGAAAATTTAATGTGACTACCTGATCTTCGACAAGGACCCAAAGTCCATCAAATGGGGAAAAGATAGTCTTACTAACAAATGGTGCTGGCAAAATTGGATGTCCATCTGCAAAAACATGAAACAGGACCCATACCTCACACCATACACAAAAACTAAGTCAGTTTGGATTAAAGATGTAAATAGTAAAGCCAAAAACTTAAAGTTCATAGAAGAAAAAATGGGATCAGTGATAGAGACCCTAATGCATGGCATTAACAGGATACAAACCATAACCAACATTACACAAATGCCAGAAGATAAGCTAGATTACTGGGGTCTTATAACGCTCATCAAAAGACTTCACCAAAAAAGTAAAAAGAGAACCTACAGACTCGGAAAAATAATTTGGACATTACAAGTCAGACAAAGGTTAATCTCTAAAATCTATAAGAAAATCCAACACCTCTACAACAAAAAGACAAATAATCCAATTAATAAATGGGCAAAGGAAATGAACAGACACTTCACAAAAGAAGACATTCAAGTGGCCAACAGTCACATGAGGAATTGCTCATGATCACTAGCCATTAGAGAAATGCAAATTAAAACCACAATGAGTTACCATCTCACCCCGGCATTACTGGCATGAATCAAAAACACTGGAAATAACAAATATTGGAGAGACTGCAGGGAGATCGGAACTCTTATGCACGCTGGTGGGAATGCAAAATGATACAACCATTTTGGAAAATGATATCACTTCCTTAGAAAGCTAGAAATAGAAATACCACAAGATCCAGCAATCCCACTCCTAGGAATATATCCTAGAGAAATAACAGCTGCCACACGAATAGACATATGCACACCCATATTCATTGCAGCACTGTTCACAATAGCAAAAAGATGGAAACAACCTAGATGCCCATCAACAGATGAATGGATAAACAAACTATGATACATACACACAGTGGAGTATTATGCAACAATAAAGAACAGTAATGAATCTGTGAAGCATCTCATAACATGGATGAAACTGGAGGACATTATGCTGAGTGAAATAAATCGATCTCAAAAGGACAAATATTGTATGAGACCTCTACTGTAAAAACTCATGCAAAAGTTTATACACAAAAAGAAACAATCTTTGTTGGTTACGAGGGATGGGAGGTGTGGGGGGAACTAAACAGACTATAGGTAAGTGGTAACTTTGGTGAAGGTAAGACAGTACACAACTGGGGAAGCCAGCACAACTTGTACAAGGAAAGGTCATGGAAGCTGCATAGACACATCCAAACTCCCTGAGGGACTGAATTGCTGGGAGGAGGGCTGTGGGGACCATGGTCTTGGGGAACATCTAGCTCAATTGGCATAACACAGTTTATAAAGACAATGTTCT
>NW_004443940.1:28986117-28996508 GCF_000243295.1 Trichechus manatus latirostris | reverse complement strand
GTTGTTAACTAATGTCATAAAATAATATGTGTACTGTCTGTTTAATGAGAAACTATTTGTTCTGTAAAGCTTCATCTAAAGTACAATAAAAAATATATATATATAATTTAATGTGACTAATATGTTTTACTTAATTTGTCCCCCATATGCACCAACAAGGAGAATTTATTTATGTTTTAGCCATTTGGGAAATGATGAATTTGTTTAATAGATTGGGAATTATTCAGCTCAAAAATGATTGTTAGAATTTCTTTTTATTTGATTACTATATATCGCCAAGCCCAAAATCTATCTATCAGCAGCTGTATCCGTTGACTGGATGTCCTTGACTAAAAGACTAAAAGGTTCTCATTTTGAATCATGCCAAATACAGATGTTAATAAAAAGCATTATGCCTTGAACATATCTGATATAAGATCTTGTATCTTCTCAAATGTGTATTTGTTTTGCTTGTCATTTTTATTGCCTTCGACTATTTTCCGAGAGGCCCGTAATCTAAACAGAAGTGTACTTTTTCACTAGCGGGTTGGGGTGATTATTATCAGCTTCCATGGGATCACTGTTATGTATACATTATCTTAACAGGAAATATGAAGCAATATTTGCAAATAATTTGAATGCTTTTTCACGTCTTTCTACATGTGGCGTGAAACACCTATATGTGACCCCCAAGATAACTCTTTCTAGAGCTTTGGGTGTTCACCGTTATAAAATGGAAAATCTGGTCAGAAAAAAAGAGCTTCCAAAGTACATCAGCATGTGTGTGGTGCAAATATTGAGCATGTGGAATTGATTGCAGGTCAACATCATTGACTGCAAGGCTATCTGATAAGATCTCTGTTTAAAGTAATTTAGGACCCGTGTCCTAGGGTTCTGCCTATCAGTGCAATGACTGAAATTAGAAAAATGAAGCAGAAAGAAACTGACTGTGTGAGAGTTTGCTATGTTTACATTCTAAGTGTATTTTTCTTTTCTCCTTTTCTTCTGGGGTCTCCAGTTTACCGTGGCTTCTGGGCAGTGCTGATGCTCCTGGGGGTGGTTGCCGTTGTGACTGCAAGTTTTTTGATCATCTGTGCAGCCCCCTTTGCCAGCCATTTTCTCTATAAAGCTGGAGGAGGCTCATACATTGCTGCAGGTATGTACAGTGGAAAGGATACAGTTTCATCCATGGTTTTTCTTCATTTCTTCACATTTTATATTTCTAAATTCAAGGTGCCAGGCTTCATATCCTAGTAATACATTGACATTAATATGCAGTATTTCTTGAATGCTAATTTTTTGTGAGACGCTTTTCTAGGGACTTCCCATGGGTTAACACCCTTAACTATCATGGCAACTTTTGGTCATTGTATCCACATTATGCAAACGAGGACACTGATTTCTCTTACTCTCATTATAGCTCAGCCTTCCCCCATTCCTACCCGAAAAGCACTGGCAGCTTGCGTGGACATAGATACCTGCTGTGTCGTTTTGCCATGTTTGTTAGTGGTCACACTGATAAATCTCAGCCCCAGAGCTCACTCACTTGTTCTTAGGCTTGAACACTTTCTTTCCTGGAGTGGTTCCCATTCACTTAGTCATCCAGTGTTGCTTTATTTATGTTTTTTATTCTTGTTGTCATCTTTCTTATGAATGTTTGTCTACCACAACTGAGCAACTTTCAACAAGTGCTTGGCATGTGTTTTCTGTAAATCCAGGTTCGCAAAAATTGTCCTCTTTCTCTATTTCTTCCCCAGTTCAAGGGTTCCCTGACACACAATTATATTAATATTCTAGCTTTCAATATTCTTTTGTCCCTCTCCTACCAAATAATCTTCCTAAAATACCACCTAAAATAATTTTTTCACATTACGAATGTTATATCAGATTGAAACTATTATGGAAAAATATGGAAAAAGGCAAATACAAAAATACATAATTTACCTTAACACTTTATTCCAAATTGTGCTTATTTTCTTCCAATCTTTTTTAATGTACGTTTTGTTTCAATGTTCCCGGGTGGCATTAATGGTTTGCATTCAACTACTAACCTAAAGGTTGGTGGTTCAAATCCACCCAGTGGTGTCATGAAAGAAAGGCCTGGTGACCTACTTCTGTAAAGATTACAACCAAAAAAAACCCCGTGGAGCAGTTCTACTCTGTAACACATGGGGTTGCCATGAATTGGAATTGACTCGATGGCAACTTTTTTTTTTAAGTCATTTTAATTAAGGTATAAAAACATTCTAATGTATTTATTATTATACTTTAGATGAAGGTTTACAGAACAAACTAGCTTCTCATTAAACAATTAGTACACATATTGTTTTGTGACATTGGTTATCAACCTGTTACATGTCAACACTCTCCCTTCTCTACCTTGGGTTCCCTGTTACCAGCTTTCCTGTCCCCTCCTGCCTTCTCATCCTTGTCCCTGGGCTGGTGTGCCCCGTTTAGTCTTGCTTTTGTTTTATGGGCCTGTCTAATCTTTGGCTGAAGGATGAACCTCAGGAGTGACTTCATTACTGAGCTAAAAGGGTGTCCGGGGGCCATACTCTCAGGATTTGTCCAGTCTCTGTCAGGCCAGTAAATCTGGTCTTTTTTGTGAGTTAGAATTTTTTTCTACATTCTTCTGCAGCACTGTCTGGGACCCTCGATTGTGATCCCTGTCAAAGCAGTCAGTGGTGGTAGCCGGGCACCATCTAGTTGCTGGACTCAGTCTGGTAGAGGCTGTGGTAGTTGTGGTCCATTAGTCCTTTAGACTAATCTTTCCCTTGTGTCTTTGGTTTTCTTCATTCTCCCTTTCTCCTGACGGGGTGAGACCAGTGGAGTATCTTAGATGGCTGCTCACAAGCTTTTAAGACCCCAGACACTACTCACCAAAGTGGAATGTAGAACATTTTCTTTATAGACTATGTGCCCTGAGAAAACATTCTGATATTTTGTCATAAACCATTTTCCACATAGTTTCATTGTGTTTATAATCATCACAAAGACGAGCCATGACATTGCTTATCATCGCTTAATCAGTGGTCAGTAAACCAATAGTTCTTTAAGTATTGCTTTTGCATAATACTGTGCTTAAGTCTGCAGAGCGGATAAGAAGAAGAATCAGGTGTAAAACCTCTGCTCAGAGAGTGCAGAGAAACCCACTCTGAGAAGAGGGGCCCTGTGTGACACCTTCTGCCCTTCTTTTATTTGTTAGTTCAACTCCTTCCTTCACTGTTTTTTTAAGGACCTTTATCAAGAACCTGGCTTTGCCCATTAGCTCTCATAAATTTCTAATAATTTTCTTTATTGAGATATAACTCACATTTCATCAAATTTACCATTTTAAAGTGTATAACTCAGTGTTTTTTTAGTATTTTCACAGAGTTGTGCAAACATCACCACTATGTAATTCCATAATATTTTCATTACCCCACAAAGAAACCCATATCTATTAACATTTACTCCCCATCTGCCCCTCCCCCAGTCCCTGGCAACCAATAATCTATGGATTTGCCTATTTTGGACATTTCAAATAAATGCAACCAGACAGTATGCGGCCTTTGTGGCTGGCTTCTTTCCCTTAGATATCATCATTCTTAGTCTCTCTAGTCTAATTCATAAAACCAAACCCCTTAAAAGTAAGCATCTCCATTTCCAAATGTTTTTTTCCCTCCCCAACCCATATCTACCCTTTCTTCATTCAAAGTTCTAGTTAAAAGGCAAAAGGTCCCGTAGTCTTCCCAGACATAATAGCTATATACTAAAATGTGTAAATATTTGTTTCTTCTTATTCCTCGCTTTTCTTTTTTAAATCTTCTCAGTTTGTCTATAATGGGAATATGTTACAGCAGCATTTTAGTGCTAACACATTATGGGCAATACAATTGTTTTAGATTCAGAAATGTTTTGATTCTGGCTTTGTTTGGTTCTATTAGAGAAGTGTGATTGTACGTGTGTGTGTCTGAGTTCAGTACTTGTATGTATCCTTGAAAAAAGATTCTTGGTTATTTTTCAGTTTTATAATTTGTGTGAGAAAATAGTGTATCCAAAGAATTATTTTTGGCTGACAACTATATACGAAGAGAAGATAAAGCATTTGATATGCACTCATGCCTGTTACTAGTGGATTTTTTTTCGAATGAGTCTTGCGCAACATGTGGGCACTGGGCTGAAGGCTTTCTTGCTCAGATCCTCACACACGAGCCCCCAGGGATTTCAGAGGTGCCTCAGGTGCTCTACAACCCAGGCTGAAAGCCACCGAATTAGAGGATTGTGAGGCTACTTCTGTTCAAACTTGACCGTAATTTCCTTCATGGCACAATTCTGTGTTGTTTGTAGAAAACCTTTTGTTTCCCAAGAACAGACAGAGATATTATGTTGAGTGAGATAAAATATTACTATTTGCTTGTCTGTTCAGGCAGAAAAAGTGGTGTTCTCAGGGGTATCTAGAGTTTACTGTCTAGTAGTAATTTCTACAATGAACCACAATCTTTACAAGCAGTTATGAGGTCAATAAGTCATCCTTATGCTTGACTACTACTTGACAGAAGACTTTCTAAAATCTTACAATTATCTATTATTAACAAATTGTCCCTTCAGTGTTGAAGATGGAAACTTACAAGTATGCTATGCAAAGACAAGGGAAAAATGGAGTAAATGCTGGGTTTGTCAGTTGGCCAATGCTGGGTTTGTCAGTCAGCCAGTGCTGGGTTTGTCAGTCAGCCAGTGCTGGGTTTGTCAGTCAGCCACATTTTTTCTGTGCCACAATTAATATAGAACCATGCATATAGTCATTTACAGAGTTAAACTGAATTGAGTTTATAATGTTTTTCTTGGTTAGATTTATATTTTCAAAATGAAGAGATTTCACTCCATGAGCCAACTATTCCAAAATCTCTTTCTTTTTAGTCCTTGTCTAGCATTCGCTGCCTGATGTCGCCTCTCATACCTCCCTTATGTCAACACACTGTGCTCTGCTGGGAAAGTTAGATTCTGCGTGGGCCCATGGCTGCTGTGGCTCCTTTATCAATACAAAAAACGGGATTGGGCATTCTCTCTTTATTTGGGCATAGGACCTTAGGAAAGGGCAAAGCCAAACTCCAGATGGCCGTTGCTGGGTGTGTGCACATAGAAAAACTCTAGCATCAGCAAGCAGACTGGGCATTCCACTCATGACAGAGGTAGGCTGATGCCACAGCTGTAGAATGGGAGTAAGGCGTGGGGCCCATGATATTCCCTTTGCTTTGTCAACAGGCCCAGAGAAAGGCTTGGAGGGCTGGTGTTGCCACTCCTTGCACTTGGGCAGAAACCTCACGAGGCAGGCCAGGCCCTATACTTCCTGAGGAAGTCCAGCTCCGGACAAAGTGTACACTAACGGTCAGCAGGGTACATCGCTGGGCCTGTGTTTCAGTGAGTCTTATTACACAACTCTACAATGTCTAAACAACTACTGAAATCTGTTTGATTGTGGGCTCACAGAGAACACTTAGATACAAATTACAAGGGATTGACACCCATCTTTTCCTGCCCCAGTGATATTGAATGTAGTGAGAAAGATGCAGGAAGAGGTAGAATGGGTGGGCATGGCATTATAAAAATTTGGGTAGTATGGAGAAAATTATTATGCCACTGATTATTCCTAATCCCTGGGCAAAGTGGCACCCATACAGGAATTGCTATGCACAAATAAGGCATAGACGTGTATGTGAAAGCATAATGGCAGGGCCTGGGTGTTCTTGGACACTAGCATTGGATGATAAGCCATAAAACTAAAAATTGGTATTTTACCAGCATGTCAGGGTAGAAACATTTTTATTCTGTAATTCAAATCACCTTTTTCTGAATGACAAGCTGAGATTACAATTTTCCACTGAATGTAGAGATAGAATCTCACTGGCATAGAGGAGACTGAAAAGATCCTAAATCTCTACTAAATCCCTTATTAGACCATCAGGTTGGTGGGCGTATATAGACGTCCTGTAAGTCAAAGACTTCTTATTCAAGGCCTCGTTGTTGTTTCTTGTTATTAGTTGCTGTTGTGTTGGCTCCAACGCATGGCGGCTGCAGGTATACCAGAATGCGCTGTGGCTCAGTCCTATGCCATCTTCACGATCCTTCCAGCCTAACAGGTCATCTTCTAGCACTATATTGGACAATATTCTGTGATATAGAAGATGTTCACAGGCTAATTTTTGGAAGTAGATCATTAGGCCTTTCTTCCCAGTCTGCCTTAGTCTGGAAGCTCCGCTGAAACCTGGTGTTTGAAATGTCGGTGGCACAGCTTCCAGCATCATAGCAACATGCGAGTCGTGACAGTATGGCGAACTGGCAGATGGGTGGTGAGTGTGGGGCCTAGGATGTATCACTGGAAGCCAAGCATTCAGTTGCAGTATCATTTAGTTCTTTGGAACATGACAGAGGCAAAGTTGTGGTTTCAATTCCTGAATGTGCTTGTTTGCCTCGCCCTATTCCGTGACTACAGGCTGTACTCCTTGCCCCAGACAGCTGTTTCACAGGCTGTTGTTGGTCATGAACAGAGCTGGTTGGGATGAATTCGTGTAAATCCCCTGTCCAGGTGGGACAAACAACTTGAAGCACATCCTTCTGTGACTCACCCCTTTACTTTCGGGTCCTGGGGACAGTACATTCTGAAAAAGCGGTGAAGTAAACACTTTCCAAGAACTAATTTAGGAAAGGTAAGGATACAAACCCAAACCCAAACCCAAACCCATTGCTGTCTAGTTGATTCCAACTCATAGTGACCCTGTAGGACAGAGTAGAATTGTCCCATAGAGTTTCCAAGGAGTGACTGGTGTATTTGAACTGCCAACCTTCTGGTTAACAGCTCGAACTCTTAACCACTGTGCCACCAAGACACCAAAGGGAATACGAAAATCTGCATATCTAGCAGGTAATACTGATTTAGAAGCAAATGAGATTTGTGCTTTGTTTTCTTTTCAAGATCAAGGAAAATTGCTGTAACCCATATGTGAACCACAATTATTTCTATGTAGTATAAGATAGGAATGATGGATAAATAATATGAAAAAAATTTTTTTTGCCTTAATCTTAGAAAAAATAGCCCACAGAAGGCATTAGCTTTTCTTTGGCTGAGACGGCACATGCCTTGCACAGAGGCACTTGATGTCATGCTTTGCTCCTCATGTCTTCCCCCAGATGAAGCAGAGCATGGCCACCGCTGGGGCAGGAGGAGAGTCTGTTGAGGAAGCAGAAGAGCAAGAGGAGGAAGGGATTAGGGAAGAACTGCTGATGGCCTGGAGGCAGACGTTCTAAACTTACAGGCACACCCATCTCCCTGCTCTGCACCTGCCATCCCCACGTCTGTATAGTGAAAGATCTGGGCTATGAACAGCCGCTTACCGCAGACAAGCAAAGGGGACTCTACATGAGAAGAACAGGCCTGGACGGCTAGCAGATGCTTGCCTACAGTGGCGTTTCTTACTGTGTCTTTCTTAGCACCCAAGAGGTAGGCTTTCAGGAGAAAATCAAAAGCATACCTTCCCAATCGGGAGCAGAATACCTCATCAAAGTCTAGAACGTAACATTCAGAGCTCTGGGCTAGATGGTTTGTTGAAGGTGAGTGTTGGGAAGAAAAAGGTGGTTAACAGAAATAGTTATTACTGACACATCAGCCAGATGGACTTCTTATGGTAGAATTAGTGTCTCCAATGTTTTTCCCTTTTGTTCACATCAAAAGGTTTTGAGCTACCAGACCTGCTCTTAAGTAAGAGTAGAAGACTTAGCCATTCTTCTGTTTCTAAATATTACCTGTTTGTGTACCCACTTTGGGCCTTCGGTTGTCATATTTGGGAATTTGTCTAGAAAAATTGTTGTTCTGCATACTGATATTAGTATAATATAGAAAGGCTTTCCTTCAAATTTTAACGTGGAATTTTTTAATGTCCTCGACCTGACATTTTACATAAATGTCCAAGTGCTAGAATGAGTCCAACTGGGTCAGTGTTACAGATGAAAGGATTGTGAAGAACTTTTATTAACACAAATATTTTAAAACTGTATTACTTTTCTTTCTCAGATTCTCCTTTGAAAGTTTATTTTTCCCCACATTACTTTTCGATTGAAATGTGCTTAATAGGATGTTAGACTCAAACTCGTCCTGAGGCAGTTTCGAGTGAGGCAACGATATGATAGATATCTGACTTTAAATTGAGTGAGGGCAGATGCCCAGAGGGAGAATTTTACAAGGGCCATTTCAAAGCTCAGTTCTTGAATCTCGGACACCTCAGCCAGATTAAGGTCATGAAAAAGAGTGAGGGTGTGGAGGGAGGAGAGGATGCACCAAGAGGTCTCTCCAGAGAGAGCTATTGCTGTCTTACAGGTCTCCACCCCCACCTGGGCTTGTTGTATGTATCCTTGTTGGGGACATTTTGGATCATGGTCTAGCACCTGCCCAGAAAATTCTCGGGGGTGACGCCAGTAATGGATTTCGTAGAGCTCTTTGGAAAATCTTGGACTTCAAACATGAATAAGTGCCTCCTACACCCTTAAAAAAAAAAAAAAAGTATCTGTTCTGTTCTTCTGAGAAACAGAGCTGCAGGCCTGGCAGATGAATGTTTTACTCACGTGACGTATCATTATGGGGCATAGTTACTCTCACCTGAAAGGAAGTTCTCAGCTGTGTCAGGTGACCAGAGTCTTCCTGGCCTATACGTAGGATCTGTGGTCTAGGGTTGAGTTTTGTTGTTGTGGAAAGGCAAACTGAGTTTCAGTCTGCTGCGTTTTCCTTTTCCAAAGTCTGTGCTTCGTTGAACATCTACTGAGTACTTAGTACAGTAAGGGACTTTAATTTCTTTACAAATATCCTCTGTTTCATTCCACACTCCTCCAAAAACTGTCACTTTGCTCAGAAATAACTAGTACCGAGTGGGTTTTGAGAGGTGAAGAAATATCGATGTCCTTCTAAATTCGGTTATGCATTTCCTGAGGCCTTTTTTTCCCTTTATACTTCTTTAAGTAGAAAGAGAAACACATTAAGTGCAGACTCATCCAAAATATGCCAAGAGTCTGTCCTAGAAAGAATTTTCACTTCCTATAACTAATAGGATGGTGGGAAGGGTGGCAGAGGTTTGCTGATTAAACACTTGAATCAAAAAATATCCTTAAGATGAATGACTTAAGTTTAGATTCACCTTGGTTTATTCTTTTCAAAATGTTCCTTAATGTGACTATGTGATGACTGACGCCACCTTGTGGAGAGTTCTAATAAGGACTTGGTAGACATCTTTGAGGCAATGAGGGAAAGACCTCATTTCTCTCATGACATCTCAGAACTGGAAGCAACCACTGCCAGTTTGTTCTCTTGCCAAGTCATGAAATAGTCCAGGCACATGAGAATCTTTGATGTTTTAAAAGATTTCAGAGAATATTTTCTAGCTATTAGCAGAAGCTCACGCCAAGGCTTACTACTAATAATATTAATAATAACAAAATTAGCCACCCTTTATTATGTGCTTAAACAAGGTTGCTCATTTGTAAGGCATAAAGCCATCTAGCCAGTAAACCTTTGAGGTGGGATTTGAACCCAGGCAGTCAGAATCCAGGTCTGATTTTCTTGAACCACTTACTACTTCCTGAAACTCTGTTATTGTGAGTAAACTTTTCCTTGGTATTAAAAAAAGCTCTGCTTTTCAGATTAAATCCCTAATGACTTGTAGAGATGGTAAACCCCTCATCATAACTCTCTATAGGATAATTGTTTCTGAATAGAGTACCAAGTATTATGTATACAGGATGTTGAGTTTAATGCCTAAAATGATTATGCCAATCAAAGAAAGTCATAGATTGTTTGAGAAATCTGATCGCCATTATACAGGTTAGGTTGGCTAAAAAGATGAGGCCAGAAAATGAAAGAAAAGAGGAGATTAAGGTATTTACAAAGCAATATGATGAAGTGTGGGCAACAATGGATATTTGGAAATCAGATAGATGTAATCAGGAAATGATAACTAAATAAGGAATTAAGGCTATCTGAGAAAATTGGAGGAAAAAATTAGTGGAAAAATGATCCAAAAAAATGAAGAATGGAGATAAGCCAAGAAGGTTTATGGTTAACCATCATGCATTTCAGGTTTTACAATATTTGAAATATGATATATAAAATGATCATAATTTACTTCTAAGGGAAAATGATAGCATATTAATGTAAAGAAGAAAGAACTAATTATTACAAAAATACAATTTAAATTATTTTTAAGAGCTTCTAGAATATTTTTCCAGAGACACTCTAATTTTTTTTTTTTTTAGTATTTTATCGTACTTCAGGTGAAGGCTTACAGAACAAATAGTTTCTCATGAAACAGTAGTACACATGTTGTTCCATGACATTGGTTAACAACCCCACAACATATCAACCCTCTAAATTCTCAACTTTTTTTTTTTTT
>NW_004443940.1:28982190-28986017 GCF_000243295.1 Trichechus manatus latirostris | reverse complement strand
GAAAATACACATAGCCAAAGATACACCGTTTCAAAAATTTCTACATACACAGTTCAGTGACATTGACTACGCTCCTCCAATTGTGCTGTCATTCTCACTCAAGATGAAGGCTTACAGAACAAAATAGTTTCTCATTTAACAGCTACTAAAATGTTGCCCCATGACAATGGTTAACTATCTCACAACACATCAACAATATCCTTACTCAACCTTGTGTTCCCCATCACCAGCTTCCCTGTCCCCTTCTGCCCTCTGGCCCTTGTTGCTGGATTCCTGTACCTCATCAGTCCCATCTGGTTTTATAGGGCTGTCTGCTCCCAGGCTGAACAGTGAACCTCGGAGGTAACTTCACCACTGAGCTAAAAGGGTGTCTGGGTGTCATACTGTCGAGGTTTCTCCAGTCTCCTTTAGGCCAAGACACTCTAATTTTTGAATGAATGAAATAATAGATATGAGACTACTTTGACTGAGACTACATTACAATATAGTGACAAGTACTACTTTCTTGCCGGTGTAGAATTGAAGAATTTCCCTTTTCCTGTCCTCTAATGTTAGGAAAAAGAAATATACATGCTAGACTCATGAGTGGACCTGTGAAAGCAGAGTCAGCTTGCGATAATGCCTGCAATTTCAGCTTTAGCATGACATAGAGGGCTTCTAGGAAGTGGATAAAGGCCAAGGACACTGCGATTTGTAAGGTTTCTGGTATATCAAAACTTAATATATGTCAAAAGAGGATACACATACTGTGGTATTTTAAGTGTTTACATTTAATACATTAATGTGCTATGCTTTTGAAATACATACACAAATGAAATGGCCCTAATACAACTTAATTGTCAGATATCATCCAGAGTCTAACCGGAAGGAAGTCTTTAATGAACATGGGGCTCAAATCAAACAATCCTAATGGACCCCAGAAACACCCATGGACCCCATTGTGATTGCATTTCATGAAACACAGAGGTCTCAGCCATTTTTACTTACTCTATCAGCAAAGATTAGCATAGCTGTGGTTTGCCAACTGATCTAAATGAAAGGTGGCTGGCTAGAAAAGAAAAAAAAATCACTTTACTCTGTGCCAAGAATGAGGAAGCTTTTAATCAGCTGAAGCTGATATTCTTGTTCATGAAAACAAGCCTCTTAAGAAAATAATGCATTCACATTGCTAGAAATAACAGAAGAAAAAAAGAAGTGCTAAAGGTCAGAACCACCAACAGAAATGTAAATGTTTGCCTGGTTTTACAATGTAGCACTATTGTAGGAAAAGAAATTCTCTCTTAAACTTCAAATTCAGAGTATTTCTGTCATCATTTGTTATATAGTTTACCAAAAAACTCAAACCCGTTGCCATCGAGCCAATTCTGGCTCTTAGTGACCCTATAGGAAAGAGTAGAACTGCCCCATAGGCTTTCCAAGGAGCAGCTGGTGAATTTGAACTGCTTACCTTTCGGTTAGCAGCTGTAGCTCTTAACCACTGCACCACCAGGGAGGTTATAAATGTTTAAAGGCCTAATAAGCCCCCTGTACCCCAGTGGTTATCATAGCTAAATTATGTTATCACATGGAAATATAGGGACCAAAAGAGAAAGCTGGGGGAAGGATGCTGTCATCACGGAAGCAAAACACCAAGGGATGAATATGTGCTATGGCACTGAGTATAAACTTTAATCACTATTCCTTTTTTTTTTTTTTTTTTTTTGGCTTGTCCTCGTTTTTTATTTAGCCCATGTAACCTTGAATGTTCCCACCAAGAAAAGTAACTTATTGTCTAAGATAACGTGGAAGCTGTCAATATACTACCCTAACTAAAATACATCAGTATTTTCCTAAATGGCCACTTAAGCTTTGGGTGAAATAAAGCTAATATGACCAAACTGCTGTATAGTAGGAGTCTCTGAATGGTGCAAACAGTTAACACACTTGGCTGCTAACTGAAAGATTGGTGGTTCAAGTCCGCTCAGAGGTGCCTTGGAAGAAAGGTCTGGCAGTCTACTTCCAAAAGATCAACTTCCCCCCCTCCAAAAAAAACCCAAACCTGTTGCCATTTAGTTGATTCCAACTCATAGTGATCCTACAGGACAGAGTAGAACTGCCCCATAGGATTTCCAAAGAGCACCTGGTAGATTGAAACTGCTGACCTTGTGGTTAACAGCTGATCTCTTAACCACTGCACCACCGGGGCTCCTCCAAAAGATCACAGTCATTGAAAACCTTATGCAGCACAGTTCTACCCTGACACACATGGGGTGGCCATAAATCAGAGTCAACTCATCAACAACTGCTTGGGAGTACAAGAAAACACAGAACCTTCACGTTTGACACTGAAAGAAAAATCTTGTGGAGTGGAGGACAGGTTGGACAGCTTAGCTCTGCTTTCGTACCTGACCATCACTGTCATGGTTTGAATTGTGTCCCCCCAAAAACGCGTGTATCAATTTGGCTAGGCCATGATTCTTGGTACTGTGTGATTTTCCTGTATGTTGTAAACCTGCCTCTGTGATGTTAATGAGGGAGGATGGGTGGCAGTTGTGTTAGTAAGGCAGGACCTGATCTACAAGACTGGATTGTGTCCTGAGGCAATCTCTTTATAAAAGACAGAAGTGAGCAGTGAGACAGGGGGCCCTCATACCATCAAGAAAGCAGTGCCAGGAGCAAAGCTCATCCTTTGGACCGGGGTCCCTGCACCGAGAAGCGCCTCGTCCGGGGGAACATTGATGAGAAGGCCGACAGAGAGAAAAAGGCTTCCCCTGGAGCTGACGCCCTGAATTTGGGCTTTTAGCCTACTTTGACTGTGAGGAAGTAAATTTGTCTTTGTTAAAACCATCCACTTGTGGTATTTCTGTTATGGCAGCACTAGATAACTAAGACAATCACCTTTCCCTGGAAATCTCTGGCTGATTACAGGCCCCACTATGATATGAGCCCGTGAGACTGCCTTCTTCATGGTATACTTTAACCTGATTTTTCTCTGCTTCCACAGCTCAGGTTGGGCGGACTACAAGTGAATCTTGACTAATAATTAAGGAAAAACAATAGGAAACGAAGCATAGAGTCACAAAAAACAGGATAGTATTTAGATTCATGGTACTCTTGATTTCGTTTCTCTATGTTTAGCAACTTCAATCTCCTTCTCTGACTTTTGAAACTCAGGTTTTGCCTGGATGATGGTAAGTGTCTCTTTCTAAACACAGCATTTATTTCTTGACTTGGGTGAATTTCTAGGCATGGAAAGCAGTTTCTTTCGCGTGTGGGAGGAGATGATGGAACGCGAAGCCGGGTAGATGCAAAGCGGTCTGAAGACTGCGTGTTACGAGAGGTGCGCGTGGCAGGGGCTTGTTCTCGTCTCCTCTGGGGCTCTTCGGTCTTTGCTACAAGTCTTCTGTGCACTCAGTCAGTGCCACAAGGGCCAGCTGACTTTGGGTGGAGGGGATTTATACTTCACTTGTCGCTTGCTCCCACCCCACTCACGGGGGCAAGCTGTAAGTTATTGCATTACCCAGTGGTCCCAAAGAGCAAGCAATACCAGGATATAAAAAGAGGTGTAAATGACAGGAACCCTAAACAGCAAAATGTATAAAATCAAACGAAAAATACCGTCTTAGTTGCCTACCAAATAACCCGTTGCCGTCCAATCAGTTCCGTGGAACCGCCCCATAGGACTTCTGAGGCTGTAATCTTTACAGAAGCAGACTACTGCATTTTTCTGCTATGGAGTGTCTGGTGGGTTTGAACCACTGACCTTTTGGTTAGCAGCTGAGTGCTTAGCCACTGTGCCACTGTGCTGCCAGGGCTCCTTAGTTACCTAAACCAAAAAAAAAAAAAAA
>NW_004443940.1:28970053-28982090 GCF_000243295.1 Trichechus manatus latirostris | reverse complement strand
CAAAAAAAAAAAAAAAGCAAATCCATTGCCGTCTAGTCAATTCTGACTCACAGCGACACTACAGGACAGAATAAGACTGCCCCATAGAGTTTCCAAGGAGTGGCTGGTGGGTTTGAACTGCTGACCTTTTGGTTACCAGCCAAACGCTTAACCAATAGAAATAGCACAAAGTGAGTGGCTTTAAAGGACAAAAATTTATTTTCTCACAGTTCTGGAGGCTAAAAGTCCAAATTAGGGTCTTGGCTATGGTGGTTTCTTCTATGAGCTGCTTTCCTGGTTTCTGGAGTTTACTGGCAATCCTTGGTGCTCCTCTGCTTGTAGATGGGCCTTCACTTGATATCTGACTTCCCCGTGTGTGTATCTGTGTCTGTTCTACTTCGTTAATAAGACACACTCAGAAATGATTAGGTTTAGGATCCACCCTCCTCAGGCATGACCTCATTAATTGATCATCAACAACACAACAAACTCTATTTCCAAACAGGGTCATACTTACAGGTACAAGGGATTAGGACTTCAGCATGACATTTTGGGCAACACAATTCGATCCATAACAACAGCCAAACATTAACTCTCCAGCGTGTTAGTTTTCTATTGCTGCTGTGACAAATTACCACAAATTTAGTGGCTCAAAACAACACAGAATTTATTATCTCACAGTTCTGTAGGTTGGAAGTCCAGAGCCAGTGTTCTCAAGCCTCACAAGACCAGAACTAAGGTGTCTTCAGGACTACATTCCCTTTTGGAGGCTCTGGGCAGGAATTCGTTTGCAAGATCATTCAGGTTTCTGGTCAAATTCAGTTCCTTGCAGTTGTGGGACCGAGGTCCCCATTTCCTTGCTAGCTGTCAGCTAGGGGCCCATCTTGGTTCCTAGAGGCTGCCTGCGTTTCTGCTCATGCTTTCCACGTGACCCCTCTTGCCCAGTAATGGTGGGTCAAGTCCTTCTCAGGCTTCAAATCTCTCCTACTTCTTCTTCCACGTCTCTCTGACCTCAGCCAGAGAACGTTCTCTGCATTTGTGGGCTCATATGATTAGATTAGGCAGACACTGTAATTGCATGTGTGAAGTCCCTTTTGCCATGGAGCATAGCATAGTAAGTAATAGGTTCCAGAGATTAAGGCATGGCCATCTTTGCGGGGGGGAGAGGAGGGCATTTTGCCTGTCACATCCAGGTTGTAGGCTAAGGCAGGTATTCCTGACAACTCTCACTTCTCTTTACGTACCCCAGCATGATGGTCACCCCATTTAACTCCAGTAAACGTAGGGAAAAGACCAGATTCCAAAACCTCCTTGGTGCATCCTGTCAGACTGTGCTTTCATCTCTCCACAGACCCTTGTGTTCCCTTTTTTAAATGTTTAATGTTTCCGTTCTCCTAATGTGTGCCTTTGTCACTAGCCGCCAAGTAAAGTTGGCCGCATGGCTTCCAAACAGGGGCATGCTTCTTAGTTTCTTCCTAGATCCACTAATTTATCTTCCTCTTCCTCTCCTTAATGCTTCGCCTGGTATCCTGATAATGTAATCACCTCCTTTCTGAGCAGTCTCTGCAGGCAGTGAGATATGGTGAAAGGCCTATGTGTTTGGAACCACGGAGATGTGGATTTGAACACCAGGTCTGCTTCTTTCCATCTTAGTGACCTCTTATCCTTTCTGCACCTTAGTTTTCTCATCTTTGCTATGGGGCTCATTTGAAGACTAAATGGGTTAATAAATGTAACGATGAACCTAATATAATGTCCTGTACATAGTAGGTGCTCAATAAGTGTTAGCTATTATTATTACTTCCTGAAACCAAAAGACCACGATCTATACTCTCAGCTCTAGAGAGGACCTTTGTTCTTAGAATCTCCATTTGCAAAACTGTTCAGCGACATGGAAGGCCCATATTCCACTTCAAGGAACAGTATGTAAGAAATAAAGCCAACAAAAAGGCCAACCATCACACATGTTCGTTATGAGTCTCCTTCGACTCTAAGACCCCTCTTGAACTCCAGTGTCCTTTTCCTCTAGTCCCCCTACTTCCTCAGCCTGCGTAAACCACAGTTCGCCCTTGGGTGATGTTTGCTGGCTCACATTGACTGGCAGACTCTTTAGACCACATCAGACTTTTCCTTATTTCAGTAAGAGCTTCACCAGCATCCTGGATTCTAGACTTCCCCTTCTTCTGCTCTATTTTTCGGGCAAATCCTCACTCCAGGGTGGATTCCATTGTGTGTGTTCTCTGTTGTGGCTACCAAGTTGTCCAGAAGTAGTACACTGTGGTCAGTGGCCCTAAATTGTTCATAGGTCCAGCAGTGTTTTCTTTTTTAAAGGCATTATCTTTCATGGTGGACATTGACCCTAAACAATTTCCAAGAGGTTTGGTGGAGTTCAGTAACAAAAATAAAGTTCTCTTTAATCTCTGTCACTTTTATTTGAAAAGATTTTTTTGGAATGGAGAATTTCTTCCTTACTGTGGTCTGAATTAATGGTAAAAATTAATTGTACACACACATTTAGAAACTTTTAATTTTTAGTAAATATTAGTGATTTTGTAATATACGTGGTAATAACAATAATAATAACTGACATTTATTAAACTCTTGTTATATGCCAGGCACTGTGCTTAGCACTTTATATTGTTAGTTCATTTAATTCATACAACCACCTTCTGAGTTAGGTGCCATTATTGACCTAACTTTACAGAAGAGGAATCTGAGGCACAGAGAGATTAAATCACTTGTCCATGCTCTTAAAACCAGCTCCAGTGAGTCTAGCTCTTTCTCCTTGGTTAGAATTTTTTTATCATCTAAATTAAAAGGGAGCCTAGAGATATTCTCTTTCCAAAGGAATCCCAGAGAAAATGGTGCCAGGGTGATGTTCTGGTTCCTAGACTGCAAATTGATTCAGATGTTCATTTTATTATTAAGCTTCATAATATTCATATATATGATATATTTTATATGTTTCAAATAATTCCTAATAAAAGATTAAAAGAAAGTTGTTGTTGTTAGTTGTCATTGAGTTGACTACAACTCATGGCGACCCCACGTATGACAGAATGAAACAGTGCCCAGTCCTGCACCATCTTCACAATCATTGGTATGTTTGAGTCTATGGTTGTGGCCACTGTGTATTTTGAGTGCTTTCCAACCTAGGGGGCTCATCTGTCAGCACTGTACTGGACAATATTCTTTTGTGATCCTTAAGGTTTTAATTGGCTAATTTTCAGAAGTAGGTCTGCAGGCCTTTCCTCCTAATCTGTCTTAGTCTGGAAGTTCCACTGTAACCTATCACCACAGGTGACCCTGTTGGTATTTGAAATGCCGATGGCCTAGCTTCTAGCATCATAGCAACATGAAGCCACCAGAGTAGGACAGATTGACAGATGGGTGGTGGAAAAAGAGAATTAAGGAACTGAAAATAAGCAGCCACAAAAACTGCCTGTGCTCTAGGCTACATCGCTGAGTGAGCAGGCACTGTTGAACAATCGTCAAAAATTTTGTCGAGAAAATTGATGTTTCAGGAAGATAATGTAAGGCAGTGGTCTTTTTTTTTTTTTTTTTTAAAACTGTGTTCTTTGTAGGTGTCCAATGGCTACTCGGGTATTGTGGGAGGGAGCTTCAGCAGGTGAGCTGGGGGTCCCTGCCACAGAGTCAAGACCCAGCTCTATTTTGTCAGTTTGGTATAAGAGCATGTTCCATAAAAAGATTTTTTTGCCAATTTTTTTCCCCAAAACCATTTGTCTAAGGACATGCTATCCATCATGTCACAGCTCTGTGTATAAGTTCTAACGTCAAAAATCAGTATATTCATAAAAGCTTAACTCATAATTGCCCAAAATGGAAACAACTCAAATGCTCAATAGGTTAATGAATGAACAAATTGGGGATATTTATGCAATGGATACTGATCAGCAATAAAAAGGAGTGAGATACTAATGCATGTAACGAAATGGATGAATTCACAGACATTATGTTTATTTAAAGAAGCCAGAGACAAAAGGCTACACACTATGGTTTCATTGATACGAAGTTCTAAGAGCAAAACCAAGCTCTTGTGATAGAAATCAGAGCAGAGGTTGCTTTAAGGGAGGATAAAGAGGCATAAGAAACTCTGTGTAGTAACAAATATGTTCTATTTGTAATGAGTTGTGGCTACCCCGATGTTTACATTTGTCAGAATCATCAAATCATACACTTAAAATCTATACATCTTGCTCTTTGCAAATTATACCTCAATTAAAAGAAAAAAAGAAACAATAAACCTGCAATGTTTTAACCCATTAGAAAAACCTTCAAATCATTGAAGTTTAATATAAATGCCCTCAAATGTAAGTATGGGCTAATTTAACAAATGTATACACGATGATTATTTATGTATCTTCTCTAAAAGCCCTTTGTGAGAGTGTTGTTGATTAGACTGTTCCACGTTCCTATGCAAACCTACAGAAGGTATTCATTTCTCTTTCTGGATGAACTGCTATGTGCCGTTTAATAAAATGATAGTAAATACATAGCTTGTCAAGTTTCCTTCTTGTTCTTTCTCCTGGGCATGTCACATCTAGGTTCGCCATTCCGTTATTGCTGCAATCCTTAGCGTGCACGTTCCAGACTTTTCACTTGTTTCTGTATTTAGTATGAATTCTCCCCTGCCTTCTATGCAATGCCAGCTAGAAAAGCAATCTAGTCTCCTGCTGCCTCCTCAGGATGTTGTCCCTGTTGCCGGATGTTTGGGAATGTCTTCAGCCTGATGTGTGATGCCTGCTATTAGGTTTGTCATCTGAGTTATGCCTTGGGCTAAAAGTTTGACCTTGGACAAGACAATTAAGGATTGCAGATCTCATTTTCATCCATGGAAAAAGAGACACACTGAGTAAGCTGATGAGATTATCCTTGAAATTCTTTCATGCATCTTTTCTAGTTCTGTGTAAATGCTCTTGCTGAATACTGCACTCTCTGTATGGTGTGAACTTCCTCTGGGTAGAGAAAAGACATTTTTTTTTTTTTTTCTGATTCTAAATTTACTTTTCATCTTAACTTCCTTCATACTGCTTTCTTTTTTTTTTTTTTTTGATGTTGGAATTCTATGGCCTTTATGCCCACTGAACGCTGAAATGAGTTGCCACTGAATTTGTGTAGAAGCCTGACCGGAAGAGGCCAATGAATTATCTTGAATTTACGATTCTTCCCCAAGAAACCAATAACTGCCCACAAGTCAAGTTGTCAAAGCACATTTCAAAACCAGTTCAATTATATCTAAGCAGTTAAAAATCAAGTTTATCATTTTTCAGTAACTTCAAAAGACTCCTTTTTTCTTGGGAAATACATATATATATATAGCCTTCCAGGGAAGAGAAGAAGGGTTTGACAGTTGGCCTATCTTTCTGAGGAAGATTTTAATTTCTTAATCTAGTTTTTATCATATAATATAAAGGATCTTTGTAGTATGCTTCTTTTTCCCATTCTTATTTCTCTGAAACATTGAGGACGTGCAATTTTATTTCTCAGTCTGTGACTCGGCCTGGGAGGGATACTTTTGGTTTTGTTTCCATGCTGAGATGGCTTCCATATTGTTTATTACTAGCAATTGCATTCCTAATGACCATTTGTGACTAAAGTTTATGTGATCTTTGTTTCAGAAAAAAATACTTACTAAATTGAATTCATAACATTTAGAGGGAAAAGTTTTCAACTTTGGAACTTACAACTTTGGAATGTGTGTGGGGGATTGGTGTTGGGACAATGTGTATTCATACTCCTAGAAAGATACATCTTCCTTTGGTGGGATCTTGAAACCATTAACCCACTGCCATCTAGTTGATTTGACTCATTATGACCCTGTAGGACAGAGTAGAACTGCCCTATAGGGTTTGCAAGGAGCAGCTGGTGGATTCGAACTGTGGACCTTTTTTGTTAGTAGCCAAGCTCTTAACCACTGCACCACCAGGGCTCCTTGAAACTGTTAATGAACAATAATAGCATTGATTTGGTCCACCTGCGGAGTTAAACATCTCCTCTGGGAGAGAATTCACGCGAAATCTTAAGTTTGAATGATTCTTCTCGCTACTGCCAGTAAGAAGAGACCCAACATATCCTTGGCATTGCTCAATTATATGTCCACAGTTTTTATTGAAATCACAAAATTTCATGGATGTTTGGACCATGTGTTGACTATGTCTCCAGTTAGGTATTTTATGAATCTTTTGTTGGACTTCAAAAAAGGTATTACAAAATTTAATTGGAAATAAATCTATGCTTTCAAGATGTATGACCAAATTGAAATGTACTTTCATTTAAAAACCAGTTACTACCCAATTTAGCAATATTTTCTATCCCTGCTAAAATCACTGTGGCAGGTAGGTGTGAAATGTAATTCATTTCTTCTCAAGCCAGTTAATGTTTACATTGGTGTTAAGATATTACCAAACCAAGACCAAATCTGGTGCCATCGAGTCGATTCCGACTCATAACAACCCTATAGGACAGGATAGAACTGCCCCATAGAGTTTCCAAGGAGTGCCTTGGGAACTCGAACTGCTGACGTTTTGGTTAGCAGCCGTAGCTCTTAACCACTATGCCACCAGGGTTTCCTAAGATACCAAGGGATAATAATTAAGATTTTATATAGTAATAGTATTGTCCCAGAGAAGATACTCAATTCAGTAGGTGGACCAAATCAATGATATTACTATTCATTAACAGTCTCAAAATCCCACCAAAGGAAGATGTATCTTTCTGAGTATATGCGTACACATTGCCACTCCCCCACACACGTACTTTCCAATACACATGACCACAGATTTCCCTAACGCTTTTTTTGTCATTCATTTTATTTTATTTTGAAAAAATTCAAATTTACAGAGACATCATAAGCCCCTTTACCCAGAGATTCCACTCAAGTGTCACTAACTCTCCCCATAATGTCTTTTATGCTGAAAGGATCCAATCCAGGATCACGATTTGCATTTAGTAGTTGTGTCACTTGAGTCTCCTTCAAACTAGAACAAGTCCACAGACCTTCCTTGACCTCTGTGACCTTGACCCTTTTGAAGAGTTCAGGCCTGTAATACAGTAGAGTGTTCCTGAATTTGGGTTTGTTTGATGTCTCCACATGATTAGATTTCAGCTATACATTTTTGGCAGCAAAACCATAGAAATGCTGTGTTCTTGCCACTGCATCCAATGAGTTGGTGCATGCGATTGGTTTGTCATGTCAGTGCTGATGTAAACTGATCACTTGGTAAGGTGGTATTCATCAGGTTTTTTAAAGTAAAATGACGATATACCCTTTTACAATTACAGGTAGTCCCCGACTTATGATGGGATTCCATTCCACCGACTCCATCATAGGTCGATTCTGACATAAGTTGAATACCTTGTTTTTTTTTTTTTAAGTTTTCATTATTATTGCCTTTTATTATCAGTATCCTTATAAATCCAATCTTTATTTGTCTTTGGGGATTGGAAACATTACATATAAACTTACAGATATATTTTGATACATACATACATACATAAAAAAATATACAAATCATAAAAATTTACTCTGACGATGAAGAAGAGTTGGAGCACATTGACATTTTGTCATTTGCAGTAATAACTCCACTTGTGGAAGGTTCTGGATCATCTGGATTATCCCTGGGAATGGGGATGGCGTTTCTAGTCAGAAAATCAGTAAGAGTTGTCTGTATGGCCCTTTTCTTTTTTTTTTCTGGTAGATATTCTACAACTTATATTGTCTTGTCCAGCTCATTGTTGAATTTTTCGGCAGCTTCAACATTGACACTTCCTGCTTCTCCAGTTATACGCACATTATGTAAGCCAAATCTGCCTTTGAAAGAGATGAAACCAGCCTTGCTGGTATTAAAGTACTCAAGACAGTCTTTTCCTTGCTGTTCCTTCAGGTTTTCAAAAAGGCTGCATACTTACATTTGAATTGTCAGTAAATGTTACCAAACCTTAGAAGGGGAGTTCTTGTCTGGCGTGCTCAGACCTGCCAATAATGTAGACACTGGCCTTTGCGAAAGAGAGAGTAACTTTATTGCAATGCACAGAGCAAGGAGCTGGGAGGAAGTTCCTCAGATCTAACTCCCTGAGCTATGGGGAAGCAGGGCTTATATGTGATTTGGGCAGCAAGATGGCGGCTGCATAGGCATACTTGGGAGAGAAAATTCTAGAAGGCGGCCGGGAAACAGGAGGTGACGTGCTTCTTTCTTGTCAGACTTCTCACCTCAGAATAGGGTCCGGGTGATGATTTTCCTTCTGATTCATTCTACCTGTTGCTGCATCCTCTGGTGAGGCTAATTAATGGTCACACCTGGTCCTTATGTGCATGAAGGGTGAGTCAAATCTGGCTTGGGTTAGTTTAAGGACTAATGGAAATTCACTGGCATTCGTAGGGTCAGGTTACATAAACTCATAGGAATCCTCTTCTGGATTTGGTCTTCTATCCAAATTGTCAACAACTTCTCCGTCTCGTGGGTTGGCCCTTGCATCTTCTTTGTTAAACTTGTCGATTTTATGCCAATTTCTCCTTTAACTGCATCTAAAATCCTATTCTTATCCTTAGTGATTGTTGAAACAGTTGAATGAGACAGTCCTTCTTCACGTGCTATTTCTTGATTTTCTTCCCGTTATCATAGACCTTAATGATCTTTATATACCTGTCAAGACCCTTCCCCACGTTCTTTTTTGGGTTAAAACTTTCAGTGGCATGATTTATTTTGCTAGACATATTGCTAGGGGTATAAGCAGTTCAGGTATCACAGTTAGAGAAACTTGAACAACTTGGCTTCAAATTAACAGCTTATGCTTCTTTATGATATGAAACACTGAATAAGATCATGCTATAGGCCTGGTCTGCAATGAAGTCGGCATTAGTGTCATAACAATGAAGCTGGAGTCTTAATGACTGTCAGGCACGTGTGCTGTTTAATTATCGTATGTCGTTAGAGTTGAATATTGTGCAACTTTCTACCTGTTACAACTCCAGACGCCAACACCAACTTCATTGTAGACCAGGCCATAGCCTGCTGTACAGCAGTGTTTTGAATAGTAAATCACAAAACTGAACATCTGCAAGTGAACATTTGAGAATGATAACATCAACAAGTGCTGCAACATTATATGTAGTACATATTACTAATGATAAGATGTAAAAAAAAAAAAAGACGATTGTAAATGCAGTTCGTTCTAACTCGAATACATTGTAAATTGGGGACTACCTGTAACAAGTATTTTGTGGGACTAGTCTTTGAGCCTATGTAAATATCCTATTTGTCATCCAAATTTCACCCACTAGTTTTAGCATCCATTTTTGTTTCTTGCCTGAATTATTACTTTAATGATTACCAAACGATGATTTCTAATTCCACCATTCCTCCTACATTTATAAATTAACATTCTACTGTAAGGGAAAGCTTTCCTGTCTCTCATTTATTTATTCACTTTTTTATACCAATGTGGACTCATGGATTTCTGTTTTAATCAATGAGATACAGTGTGCTACTATCATTATTTGTTTTGATGATTAAATTGTCTCAGATTTGGCTAGGGGGACCCTCTTCCATTTGGCTTCTGAAATGTCCCCATCATTCTTTAAGTATATCTTTACTTTCTGGAATAACAAGATGTTCCAGGCTCATTTTGTACTTTCGGCCATGGCCTGGATGCAACCATTTTTTTGAGGAGTCCTGGTTCTGCTTAGTGCAGTATGGTATTTAGAAGCCAATATCTTGACACTTTGTGTGTTCTGTGCTGCTTGGGTGCAAGTAGATCCTCTCAGGGCCTAGATCCAGGAAGGTAATATACACACATGCATACTTCAACGCACACATGCTTTTGCATCTATATTCATTTCTATATCTGTCTGTTGAAAACCATGAATTCACACTGACACATTCAATTCCAGTTGAACTCCACAAGGTTCATTCTAAATTTCCCCCTTTGCAATTTTTTTACTTCTGCTCTGGCAGTGAGAAAACATGACTAAAACTAGCCTAAATATAGTTATTTATTTGAGCCATCCAACCAAATGTCGTCTAACTCTTCTTTTGGCCACATGCCTCATGCAGGCTCCAGTGATAGATTCCAGCTGCCATATCAGCTAAATGATTGGTCTCGGTATAAATAGTTTGTTTATGTTCATTCATTTTCCTTCTCTCTCTCTCCACACACACACACACATACACACACACACACACACACACGGGCAATTTAATGGATAGAGAAGCACTGACTCTTTTACCCTATGGATAAGATGTCATCATAAACTGATCTGATATGAATTAAATGGACTGTATCTTCAATTAGTGAACAAATTAAAGATTGTAGTGATAGAAATGGCTATTCTTCATTGCTTTCAGAGTGTAATAATAGCAAATAATAATAGGAAATTAGAAGGATTAACTTATATTTAAATCCTGCTTCCAATAATAATATTTAAATATAAGTTAATTCTTCCTTATTAAGAATAATCTGCCTGATTACCTACAATACATTTTTTTTAATTCTCTAAATTCAATAGTGGGTTTTGCAACTTTTGAAAAAATGTGTATAAGGCTACTTGTTTTTCCCAAAGGCAATTTTCTTTTTTTCATAACTATATCTGAAAGCACAAGAGTTTACATGTTTCAAGGAAGACAAAAATCATATCAACAAGTAAGAACAAAGGTTGCAAGGTGTTTGCATAAAGGCAAATGGTGTTATGTAAATGGCTAAGCCCAACCTTTATTTTAAGACACAACATTGTCTATATATTTGCTGAGAAACATGTATTGAAATGCAGAGTTGCTAGACAACACAGGGCATTACCATATTGTTGTCAGAATCTGAGGTGTGGCTTTGTAAGGAGTTTGCTCTCTGGCTATGACTTTACTGCTTCTCTGTGACATGGTGGTTCTTCAGTGGTTACATTAATCTGAGCTATAGTATTTGCATTTACATTACAGACCACAGGGTGAAGGCTGTTACTTATTAGTGAAGCATCTGTGTGGATTCTTCATTGCTCTGTAGCTTGTATCATGATTATGAGAAATTTTAAGTTCTGATACTGACATACCTAGACGTATTTATGAACCCTTCTTCCTTCTTGTTTATGTCTCAAGATTCTTTATGAAATTGATGCCTCAGAAGAGAGAGGGCATCCTAAATACTGTAGGAGCACAGTAATTGATGACTGGGCTCCTGAAAGCTCCTCTGTTCCACCAATATACCTCAGTCTCTACTCCAAATTACAGGGTGGTGTTTACCTTTCAGACACGCTGGCAATTAGAGCATGGAGATTTTATACCTAAGGGTGGAGCTCATTAATTCAAAGAGTATAATAGATCCTTGGCATGTTTGAATCTAACTTTTGGACAAATAGCAAGATACCTCAAGTATAGTTTGCTTAGGGACAAACTCAAATCTCTAGAGCCGTGTGGTTTGTGTGGCGCCTGTCACTAACTGGAGAAACAGCTTAGCTGCTTTCAGTCCGGGGTGTTACTCTCTCCTGGTGATTACAGTAGCAGTTACATGGAAAAGTAGGCATTATGGTATTCTCGGATTTCAGGATTCACAAAGACCTTTTGCCATATTGGTTACTAAGGCCAGGGGTCCAACACTGTAATACTTTCTCCATTCGTATCATTCCAAAAGTGTATTTGAGCTGGTGGATTACATCCATGTCAAAAGTGTTGTAAATTGTGATGTTGCCTTCTAGTTAGCGATTAGGCATTTTTTCTTTCTTTCTCTTTTTTTGTTGTTTAATTCGTTTCTTTATATTGCCTTGACTTCCTCTCCAGATGAAAAATCTATGTCTACATTTTTTAGTCCTTTTTTGTTTTAATGTTGTCATCTTTTACATAGTGATGTCTCTGTTTCCTTATTTTCGGTGTTTTAGCTTTGATTTATGTTGTGACTTCCCTATCTGGGAAAGTCCTGTGTTCTAGTCTTGGGTTGTTATCTGATGTTATTGATTTTCTAACCAGAGGACACCCTTTAGTATTTCTTGTAATTTTGGTTTGGTTTTTGCAAATTCCCTAAACTTCTGTTTATCTGGAAATGCCCTAATTTCACC
>NW_004443940.1:28911114-28969953 GCF_000243295.1 Trichechus manatus latirostris | reverse complement strand
ACACCCTTTAGTATTTCTTGTAATTTTGGTTTGGTTTTTGCAAATTCCCTAAACTTCTGTTTATCTGGAAATGCCCTAATTTCACCATCCTATTTGAGAGACAGTTTTGCTGATACATAATTCTTGGCTGGCAGTTATTTTTCCCCTCAAGGCTTTATATGTGTCATCCCATTGCCTTCTTGCCTGCATGGTTTCTGCTGAGTAGTCCGAGCTTATTCTTATTGACTCTCCTTTGTAGATGACTTTTCATTCATCCCTAGCTGCTCTCAAAATTCTCTCTTTATCTTTAGTTTTGGCAAGTTTGATTATAATATGTCTTGGTGACTTTTTTTTGGGATCTACCATATGTCGGGTTCGATGAGCATCTTGGATAGATATCTTATCATCTTTCATGATATTAAGGACGTTTTCTGCCAACAAATCTTCAACAATTCTCTCTGTATTTTCTATTATCCTCCCCCTCTTCTGGTACTCCAATCACTTGTAGGTTATTCCTCTTGGTAGAGTCCCACATAATTCTTAGAGTTTCTTCATTTTTTTAAAAATTATTTTGCCTGAGTTTTCCTCAAATAAGTTGGTGTCAGTTGCTTTATCTTCATTCTCACTAATTATGACTTCTATTGCCTCAGTTCTGCTCCTGTGACTTTCTATTGAGTTGTCTAATTCTGACATTTTATTGTTAATCTTCTAGATTTCTGATTGCTTTCTCTCTGTGGATTCCTGCAGCCTATTAAATTTGTCATTATGCTCTTGAATAACCTTCTTAAGATCCTCTATTGCTTTGTCTGTATGTTCCTTAGCTTGTTCTGCATTTTACATGATCTCCTTCCTGACTTCTTAAAGAGTTCTGTATATTAATATTTTGTGTTCTGCCTCCTGTAATTCCAAGAAATTCTCTTCCTCTGGAAAATTTCTTGATTCTTTGTTTTGGGAGCTTGCTGAAGCCATCAAGTTCTGCCTCTTTATGTGATTTAATATTGACTGTTGTCTCTGAGCATCAATAAGTTATTATATTTATTTATTTTATGTTTGCTTACTGTGTCCTAGCTTTTTGTTTGTTTTTTTAATTAGTCTCTCGATCTCAAATCTGGATTTATAGTCCTCAGAATCTTTTATCGTCAATCCCCCTCCCTCATTCTTTCAAGACAGTATTTCCTTTGTGCTGTAATCAATCTTCAGCAGATATATTCTAATTTTAAAGAATCATGTATATGCTACTATGTTATTTGGTGCTTTCATTGCTGTTCTTGTTTGGTGCATACCTTGGTTCTCTCTTCATGACCACATTTGATCGCAGCACTAGTTAGCTGTGTTGTAATAGAACAATAGTCAGAAAGAGCTGGGATGCAGTCAGCTCTCAAAACCACTGGCTGTGTCTACGCACATTTAATACCAGAGAATAATAGTACCTATCTCACCAGATTATCGAACCTATTAAGAGAAATAATGTTTAGAGAGCTAATCATAAACCAGACATACAGTAAAATATGGACAAATGTTAGAACATAAACTCCACAATGACAGGGATCATTGACTCTTTGATTCGTCTAGTCGATTCCAGCTCATGACAACCTCATGTATTACAGAGTAGAAATGCTCCACAGGGTTTTATTGGCTGTAATCTTAATGAAAATGATCCCCAGGACTTTCTTCTCAGGTACTACTGAGCAGGTTTGAACTGCCAATGTTTACGTTAGTGGTGGAGTGCAAACTGTTTGTGCCACCTAGGACTCAGTACATGATAACCAAAAACCAAACTCGTTGCAGTCAAGTCGATTCTGACTCATAGTGACCTTATAGGACAGAGTAGAACTGCCCCATAGGGTTTTCAAGGAGCAGTGGTGGATTTGAACTGCCATCCTTTTGGTTAGCAACCGAGCTCTTCACCACTATGCCACCAGTGCACTGTAAGGGCTCAATAAATAACATGTCACCTTGACATTGTGAAAATTAGAGATAAATTAGGATAGGCATATAAAGCATATAAAAAAGGGTTTGCCACAACATAAGTTGTGGCAACAAGACTTATATTTTAGAGGCATGTTATCAGGAATATGATTGGTCTTTTAGAGAATTCTTGGGGATACCTATCTTCAAAAAGGCTAAAGGTCCTTTGTTTCGTCCTTCTCAGGCATCCTGTTCTCCCTGGTGGTGATGCTCTATGTCATCTGGGTCCAGGCGGTGGCAGACATGGAAAGCTACAAAAACACGAAGCTGAAAGCCTGCTTGGATTTCACCCCTTCCGTCCTGTATGGCTGGTCGTTTTTTTTGGCCCCAGCTGGGATATTTTTTTCTTTGCTAGCTGGATTACTATTTCTAGTTGTCGGTCGGCATATTCAGATACACCACTAATTGATCTGTTGCCACCAGCATTTTCTTGAGAGAATTTAAAACAGAACATACTTTTTTTTTTTTTTTCATTTTGTTTCATTGATCCCAGGGTAGAGTTAATTGATGTAAATTTTTTGCTTGCTATTTGAATTAAGGATTTTACCTGTGATTTCCTCTGATAGGAAGGTCCTAGACTCTCTCCAGACCCCAACATGTTTCCATCTTACCTAAGTGCTATCAAGAATCTAGTTCTTTAGGAATCAAGTAACATCCACCTCCCTTTAATTGCAGGCTGCCCAGGCCAGATAGATAGTATGACACCATCGCATGGGGCAGATCATGCTTTGGTTTATAGTCACTTTCTTGGCTTTCACTTCCGCTACTCTGCATATGTATAAAAAATCTTTGGAGAATAATTAAGAATGAAAAACAAATGTTGCCGGTGTAATTTAATTTCGTTTCGTCTCCACACCGTTCGTATCCACGTCCACATTCACTGACTTTTGTGAGCAAATTATTCTTTCTTTAAAAATAGATAGCAGTTGTTTTTGTAGTGGGATCCATGCAAACTCACCAGTTAAAATGGGCCACAACGAACGATACAGAGAATGTGCACTTTTACCATCTTCTTACCAGCAGTGTTTTGGTTACCGAATTTTATTCACTTAATTGTGCATGCTTACATAAACCTTAAACTATATTTAAAAGTAGCAAATCTATACAATGGAATTGTGTATAATGTAGATTGGATTTTTATGAACTTACAAGGGGTTAATTGTGTATGTAATATGGTTTAAAATATGTAAAAACCAAGTACCATAGCTTAGTACATAATTCTATTTGATATTTTAAAATTCTCATTTAAAAGTTATGTTGCTAAGATGTTCAGCATGTGAAAATTTATTGATGAAATGTGCTTTTAATATCCATTAGCTATAAACTTTTGAAATACTTCCATATGAGGATTATAATAGCCTTCCTTTATTAAAGACTATGAAATATTAACCTTTCCCAAGATTTTATGGATTCCAGTTTTTCTGATCATTTGATCCTCTTAATTATGATTCCTCAATTCTTCATCTTTGCAATAGGCATATTAACATTTACAGATCTGCTGTATCCTTTAACTTCCTGGTGGGGGGGAGTTTTTGTGGAGGAAAAACAATACTTTGTTATTGACTAGTGTGGACACTTTGCATATCAAAGATACACGTTTGGCACTAATTTTGATTGAAATCAAATCCATCTGAGAAGGCTAGGTAGGATTTGCCTTTTGGAAGCCTCCATCAGGAGTTTGGTGTTACAAGGAAAAGAGAAACGGCATGCGAGCTTTGTTCGGTGTACAGCGTTTCATTCCACAGCTGTTGTGAATATGAAAAGCATGACTTAGAGGCAAAGTGACCACCTAGAATATGCTGTGGGATACATTGACTGTAGCTTCCAGTCCAGCTGCCTCCATGATGGAGAGATTGCCTGAGTCTTTGCTGCAACTCTCGTACTTTTCAATCAAGCCTTCTTTCAGTGGGAGGGGATTTGGGAGGAATAGCAAAGGTCTCAGGTATCCACAGAATCATGAGGATATTTTAGTGATGGTCAGGACTTGCCTGTAATCAAAAAAAGCTTCAGAGGTTTAACTGGTTTCTCAAGCCATTTTGATTATATTATAAACGTTTTTGTGGGATTTTCCTTTTGTCTTTTCTGTTTCATTTTTGTATTGCTTCATTTACTTCTTTGCTTTTGGCTTGATTATTAGAAAAATAATTATGGGTTCTGTTATGTGTATTGACTGTGATATTAAGTTATGGCATGCCATTAAGTTTTCCAGACGATGCTAGATGTCTTTGATTAGCTCATGTCATCTGTAAATACAATTCTTTTTTGTAGAACTTTGGAATGGAGCCTTTTTCTGGCGTACTGTATGTCATTTAAATTTCACATACAAGCTGCTTTTAGTAAAGGTTTGAATATTTATAAATTTCAGATGGTCATCCTCACTTTCTAGAATACTTACGCGGCTACCATACATCCACCATAGGGCAATTGGCTGAATATCTGATGTGTATGGTGCTTTTACACAGATCTGCACTTTGGAAGTATTTTATACTTGTAATACATCAATCACATTAATTTCAAACACATTTTCTGATCTACTTACCAGCAGTCCTCAGAAGGAGTGAAGGTGAGTTGTGCTTGCTATGTCAATGAGTAAAATATGCTTAAAAATAGCAGAGATATACTGTATATTGTTGTAACAGCCTTATATGTGATTTGGGGTAGTATGTTTCCTTTTATTTCTCTATTTACTGAATTGATTAATTTTCAGCAGCCTCCAAGTAAAGTGTTAAAATCTTTTTTGAGTGTTGATTTTGAGTTATAAAGGTTCAGTTTAATAAATAGGATCTCTTCTCAATGACACTTTTAAAAGAATGAGTAAAAAGGACAGTGAGTTATGGCCTTGAACTTTGATCTCTCCAGATAGTATTTGTCTTACTGGTTTAGTTCAGTCGGGGCAGCAAATATTACATCTGTTAAAAATTGACTGGAAAAAATGTAACAGAGAAGCTTAATGACAGTGTTCAATTTGGGGGTTGAGGTAGGACTTTCTAAAAGAATAAAACAGTATTATATGTGCTTTTACTGGTCATTTTTTTAATCATTAATCTATGAAATATGTGTATGAATTTGAAGGTCAAATCCACTTATAACAGTATTGATATTTGGCTCTATCTGTCTATATATGTATGAATCAAAATATACGTGTGTGTGTGTGTGTTACAATTATAAGTTTGGGTAGAAGGAGGTAAAGTGGTGAATGGTAGAAATCAATATATTTGTGCTAAACAAGTTTAAAAAGTTATTTTTCTCTTGGGGGATAGTAATATAGCTATGTTTCCCTGGGCGCCATTTTAACTGTTTAACTCTATTAAAGCCCATTCAGTCCAACACATAATTTGATTTATATTTTCATGAAAGTGACCAAATTGTCCTCACAGACAGACAATTTAAATTTAGGGTGATGAGACAATTAGGGGATACCAGTTAAAATAAGTTAGACATAAGCCTGCAGGTGGGTAGAGTTGTGGGGAAAGATTAATAGTGCTGTGGAAAGAAATACACTCATAAGGAAAAGAATGTGTTTTGTTTTGATTCGATTTTAGTGAGACTTCACTGGAAATAGGGAGTGCATTAAAAAAAAGAGAGAGAGAGAAAGAGATGAAATGGAAAACTAAATTTTTGTTGATTATCTGAAGGAGTTAAATATAGGGAGACATTTCCTCAGTGACGATCAAGAATACGTGGAAAAATCCCAACAAAAGCTTAGGATGATAGTAACGTAAGTATGTTAAAAACTAAGGATGATGGGAAATTATTTAACATCGTATATGCTATCATAAGAGTAACAAAGAAACATTTAATCTGGTTAGCTGGGAAGGAGGAAAGAAAGTAAAATATCTAGTTAGAGCTTAAAGTTTCTGAACTAGCTAACCAAGGCAAGTGCTAGGAATGCCGTCATCAGGAATAACTAAGTCCAGTCTGGACCCATGCTGTGAAGGTGGGAATTATTAGAGAAGACAAATCTGAAACAACAGTGGGGATGGACTAAGAGGCCCACTTTGGCTTTTGATGGGCCATTTCTCCAGACGAGTATGTAGCTCCAGCACTTGTCTGTCAGTTTGTCGTACTGTGGTGGCTTGCGTGTTGCTGTGATGCTGGAAGTTATGCCACTGGTATTTCAGATACCAGCGGAGGCACCCATGGTGGACAGGTTTTAGCAGAGCTTCCAGACTAAGAGTAGGAAGAAGGACCCAGCGGTTTACTACTGAAAAATTGGCCAGTGAAAACCTTATAAATAGCAGTGGAGCATTGTCTGATGCAGTACGGGTAGATGAGTCCCTTAGTGTGAGGATGGTGCAGGACTGGGCAGTGTTTCATTCTGTTGTACATAGGGTCTCTGTGAGTCGGAACCGACTTGATGGCACCTAACAACAACAACAAGTGTGTAGCTATCACTGTGGAAAATCAAAGGGGCAGTTATTGGATTGAGCTTTGTAGAGTGATACACCTCTGGATATAAAGAGCCATATGATACCCAGTAATTCTCTTCTGCTTATATTTCTAAACTGCATACAGTTTATAAGGTACCTATGTAAATAACTACATTAGAATGATTTTGAATTCTTCCAGTAATGACAATTTTTCTGGTTCACACAAATGATAAGAATAGTCTAATTTGTTTTTATTAAATAAGTGCGGTGGGAGTAATTGGCATCCTGCGCTGATACTGAGTATTACGTAGATAATTTGGAGTGAAGGGACTGGGATAAAATAAGTGCATATGCAGCAAAATTTTCCTATTCTCATTCTACTGGGAGTCCGGGAGTTACTGTGACATAATTCACTAAAAATGTAGGACACGTCTCCCTTTATGTGACCATTCCTTTTCTCTCAGCATTTCTCTTCCCATTAATTCTAAAAAGAGAATTCCACTGTTAAAAATAAAAAATAAAAAAAAAGCACAAATGCTTGCAGATAGTATTGACATTGAAAGCTATTTAAACAAACCGGTATTTAATCAACATAGCCTAAAAAGAGTGATACGTGAAAAATAATTTTTATTGCCCCATATGTATTTTAGTATAGTATATACAGAGAGGGAGTCCTGGTGGCGCAGTGGGTAAGAGCTCAGGCTGCCAACCAAAAGGCTGGCAGTTCAAATCCACCAGCTGCTCCTTGGAAACCCTATGGAGGCAGTTCTACTCTGTCCTATAGGGTTGCTGTAAGTCAGAATAGACTTGACAGCAATAGGCTTGTTTTTTTTTTATATATACAGAGACAATAAAAGAAATATTGATATATTCTTTTCCCCCCAAAAAAACACAAAGGAAGCTTTTTCTCAAGAATTTTATTGGTGTGTGTAGATATCTGGAGAGATTTCAAGTAGAAAATTGGATTTACCTCTGTGTTTGTGTGTGAGTGTATGGATTTGAATAAATCTGTATATACATTTGTCAATATATATGTTTGAATACACATATTTATGCCATCAAGTCAATTTTGACACATAGCGACCCTATAGGACAGAGTAGAACTGCCCCATAGGGTTTCCAAGGAGTGGCTGGTAGATTCAAACTGCCAACCTTTCGATTAGCGGCTGAGCTCTTAACCACAGTGCTACCAGGCCTCCATATTTATATATACACACAAGTATATATATACACACACATAAATATATAACCTGTTGCTGTCGAGTCAATTCCAACTCATAGTGACCCTATAGGACAGAATATATGTTTTTGTATATCTAGAATGCTAGGTGGTGCAACAGGAACCCTGGTGGCCCAGTGGTTAAGCACTTGGCTGCTAACCAAAACATTGGCAGTTCTCGCTGCTCCTCGGGAGAAAGATGTGGCAGTCTGCTTCTGTAAAGATTTACAGCCTTGGAAGCCCTATGGGACTCTTCTACTCTGTCCTGTAGGGTTGCTATGAGTTGGAATTGACTCGATGGCAGTAGGTTTGGTTTGGGTAGTGCAAAGGGTTAAATGCTCAACAAACCCACCCGCAGGCATCTTGGAAGACAGTCCTGGTGATCTGTTTCTGATAGATCACCACCTTGAAAACCCTATGGAGCAGTTCTATTGTGCACACATGGGGTAGCCATGAGTTAGAATTAACTCAATGGCAACGAAAAATAAGAACAAATAATGTTTATACACACACACACACACACACACACACATACATATATATATATAAGAAATGCCTTTATTTATTTTATACGCGTATATACTCATATGCAAATACCTACTTCAGACATTTCTGAGCTCTTAAGGTTTGCCAAAAATAAGGGCATTCCTTTTTTTTAAATCATGTTATATATATATATATATATACATATATATATATGTATCATAAAACATTTACCACTTCAACATTTTTCACATGTTCAATTGGAGGACACGTTTCATCTTTGTGCTATTGTGTGCCTGGTCCCAGTGTTGAGTGAGAGAAAGCAGAGATTGAGTGAGTGCTGTCATGGACTTCCCTTCCTTGGTGCCAGAGAATATGTGGCGATGAATGTAGAATGCATTTATCACAATGTCTAACCGTGTAAATGCCAATGGCAATGACTGTAACTTTGAATGTCTTCTGGTACCACGTAACAATTGGTAACTGTTGATGAATATTTATTCAGTAGTTATAAACTTTGTTGGACAAAATAATTCCCTTCTAAAACATCATGCCTCGACTGATTCAATTCCCTTGTAGCAGATTAAGCCATTTGACTTCCCCGTGAACTTCTTATTTGGATCACCTGTATGGAGAATCCTATTATGTAGGGGTGGGGAAATGATAAGCCTGTGTCTGAGGATCTGCATTCCAATCGTGGATTTTAAACTTATAGGTTGATAAGTTGTTCCACCTCAGTTTGGCTCAGTTTCTTCATCTGTAATAATCATTAATTTATTCAACAAGTAGTAATTGTGTGCATACTATGTGTCCCAAGTGATGTTAGATATCGTTGGTGTTGTTAGTTGCTGTCCAGTCAGCTCCAGCTCATCATGGCGGCCTTATGTATAACAGAACGAAACTTATACAGTACTAAACAAAACAGACATGGTCCTTCACACCTCAAACTGATTCAGTCAAGGGTTACAGACAACAGACAAGGGAACAAAAAATAACTATGCATTTATAAATTGTGATAAACCCTCTAAAGAAAAATACACAAGATATAATGACAGATAAAATCATGATTATTGGATAGTCAGGAAAACTTTTTCTAAGGAGGTGACATTTATTCTGATACATAAAGGAAAGAAGGAGGATTAGTAAAAGAAACAACCTGAGAGTGGAAAAGAGCTTGACCGTTCTAGGAACTGAAAGTTGGCTTGTGTGGCTGGGCATTGATGGCGAAAGGCTTGTGTTGAAGTTGGAGAAGTAGGAAAGGCCCTTTGAGGAGAAAAATTGAATGGACTTTCTGGTGAACTGCAGATGGGTGATGAGAGGGAAGAATCAAGAATTCTCAGACTTCTAGCTTAAGTAAATGGGTAGACAGAGAAGGCTGGAATAGCGAAAACCAAGAGGGGAGCAGGTTTTGGGAGAGAGACGAATCCATGGTTCCATGATAATGGTGCAATGTATGAGATGTGAAATGTCCACTTTGAAACACTGGTAGGCAGTTGTATATAGCAGAGGTGTGGTCTGGGATGGAGACACTCATTTGTGAGTCATGAACCAATGTAGATGATATTTAAAGCTACTGGAAAGATACCACTAGGGAGAATGACTAGAGAGAGTAATTCTCCCACACTGGGGAAGCCAACATTTTGAGGATGAGTAGAGCTCTCAGTCTGCGGAGAGGCCAGAGGTAGAGACACATAGAAGGATTAATGGGACCCCTAGTGGCTTGGTGGTTAAGAGCTCGGGTGCTAACCAAAAGGTCGGCAGTTCGAATCCACCAGCTGCTCCTTGGAAACCCTATGGGGCAGTTCTGCTCTGTCCTACAGGGTTGCTATGTGTCGGAATCAACACGATGGCAATAGGTTTGTTTATTTGTTTGTTTTTGGTGGTATCAAGGAAGCCCAGAGGAGAGAATGTTTTGAGAAGGGACTGAGATTTTATTTCTATCAACATTGCTGACAGGATGGGGAAGCAGGGACAGAAAAGTAACCTTTGGATGTAGAAACGTGGAGGTTGTTGGTGACAATGACAACAGAGTTTTGGTGGTGTGGTGATAACAGAGGCCAGACTTGATTTGTCTGTGGGGTTAATGAGAGGTGAGGAAGTGGAGATAGCTTGTTGAACAACTTCTAAAAGAAGAGGGGGCAAATTAACCAGTAAGCAAGGTGTGCACATCTTTGACATGGTGAGAAACAGATGAAACTGTGCACTACAGATTAATAATTATGCACAGATAAGCCTGTGTGTACCTTGCTTATTGGGTCATCTATCCCTGAAAAGAAGGTTGTCTTTGAAGAAGAGCAGAGAGGTATGGATCTGGGTAGAAGAGACTGTGACATCAAGAGAAAGCATTGTTAAGAGCTGGGAACATGAGAGCAAGTTTTGTGCTTTTGACAGTTCTCTATGGAGAAGTTGGTCATGCAGGAAAGGATCACTTGTAAGAGTTGGGTGATAGGCATACCAATCTGCGTGGGGGCAATCATACCTGCCCCCACCTCAAAGGAGGGCATGGATTGGAAAATCCTTGGAATGTAGAAAGCACTCATTAAATTTAGTTTGATAAAGCAAACAACAAACAAAAACTATACTTACTATGTACTGTTTCCAGTATTAGGTGCTAGGGTTACAGAAAATTTGGTGAATCACCATGCACAGGTCAAATGTAATACTCTTGATTGTTTATCAGTTATAAGTAAAATCCCAGGGAGTCAATACAGTTGAAGGATAGGTCTGTTAAAAAGTTCAGTAGAGGTAGAAAATGAGAGCTGAGTCAGTATATCGGTATGTTTCTGTCTATCTAGAAGATTCCATCTTGCTATTGAAGTTTAAATGCCCTCGACTTCTTCTCTTGGTAAGTATTTGAGAAAGATATTTCTTGCTTATTTTTGACAGCATTAGTTTTATTTCTGCCTAGAAGAAGCCCAGTTATTGTCAGAAAGCCTTCCGCTGGTTTGATGGGAATACTCAGCTTCCTGTTTAAGGACAATCAAAGGGACTAGAGTAACACTGGGCTAGGACCCTGGATTTAGATTTTGTATTATTTGTTTCAGGTTGTCTGTTTTGGGATCTAGAAAAATACCCTAAAATAAAAAGAAAAATTCAGTTTATGACAGAGTGATAAAAATAAAGGGTCAGAAAGAAGAGTTTAAGAACTGGCTAATTTGGATTCCAAGAAATGCTTGCATCTCTTAATTCATTAGTAGTAAAATTAGAGAAGTTTACTCGTAAACCCGTGGCCGTTGAGTCAATTCCACCTCATAGCGACCCTATAGGACAAAGTCAAACTGCCCCATAGGGTTTCCAAGGCTGTAATCTTTATGGAAGCAGACTGCCACATCTTTCTCCTGAGGAGCAGCTGGTGGGTTTGAACTACCAACCTTTCAGTTAGCAGCCAAGCACTTTAACCACTGTGCCACCAAGGCTCCTTTTACTCATAAAAGGGAAGATAGAAGAAGAGTTGTACTGACTACATAAAATTGGCCCCACTGATTATAAGCACAATCAGTGAAACTTCTCATGCCATCTAGGGAAAAAGACTATATCTTATACTTGTAAATGTTGTAGTTTTTGATTGACAATATCTTCAATGCAGTTTAATATTTCTAATACTTTCAACTGTCCACAAGGATTGTTCATTGATAGCAAGATAGTCTAAATTAATTCGATTGCTTCATAATGCTGTTGTTTTATTCGTTAAATGGTAAACTCCAAAGCCTAAAATTTTGCTACCTACCAAGCTTTTAGAAAAATACATAGTCTCTAAGGTCTGATATGTAGCCCTGGTGGTGCAGTGGTTAAGCGCTCAGCTGCTAACCGAAAGTCAGCGGTTTGAACCCATCAGCTGCTCTGTCCTATGGGGTTGCTATGAATTGGAATTAACTCAACAGCAATGGGTTTGACTTTTTTTTTTTTGGTAAGTTCCGTTACTGCCTATTCACAGACAAAACAGAATAGAAAAAAAGATGGTAAAGAAATCTTTTAATTTTCCAAGCTGTTTTTCTTTACAAAAGTAACACATATTCATCAGGCAATTTAGAAAATACAAACAAATAATTTACCCATAATTCTGCCACTAGTCAAGTTCTGGTAGATAACTGGAAGAAGATCGTGCAGAACTAAGGTTTGTAAACATAGTTTTTTTTCTAAATAGTGTAGCTTTGATTTTTTTGCATCATTAAATATTTCAAAGACTATCTATACTCTTTCCATAACAGCCAGACCAGCAGAGCTCAGGTGTAAGCCAACCCAGTCAGTGCTGGAGTCTTTGACCTGGGATAATCCACTGTTTTTTTTTTGTTTTTTTTTTAACTTTTATTTTATTGTGCTGTAAGTGAAAGTTTACAATTCAAGTTAGTCTCTCATACAAAAATTTATACATACATTGTTATGTGACCCTAATTACTCTCCCTATACTGTGACAGCACACTCCTCCTTTCCACCCCTGATTTCCTGTGTCCATTCAACCAGCTCCTGACCCTCTCTTGCCTTCTCATCTCACCTCCAGACAGGAGTCCACTGGGTTTTTGAGTCACTTTGTTCTTTCCAATGTAGACACGCTTTAAAAAGGAAGAATGATAGTGACCATCCACCTGAAGCTATGGTGAGTTAAATAATAGTGGATGACTGAAAATGGTATTAGAAAAACAGAAAGTGCTCTATAAATTTTCAGTGGAAAGAAAGTCAAGACAAGATTAACAATGGCGATCACTCTTGAGCATGTACTAGGCAGTCATGTGACAGAGCCTACTCGGCAGCCGCTAACAACAACAACTAAGTGCCAGTAGCTTTTCATACATTGTGTGGTGGTGCCGTTCTCATCTGAGAGGTGAGAGAACGAAACTCAGAGATTATGCAACTTGCTCAAGGCCACATGGCTAGGAAGGGTTAGAGGTAGGTTCCCAGGTCTGTTTGAATTTCCCTGCTCTGTCAATGACACCAGGTGGTTTCTCCCTAATGTCGTTGTTGTTAGCTGCCATGGAATTGGCCCCCCACTCATGGTGACCTCTGACTCATGGCAACCCCATGCACAACGAAAGGAAATGCTGTCCAGTCCTGTGCCATCCCCACGATCAGTTATGGATCAGACCGTTGTGATCCATAGGGTTTTCACTGTCTGATTTTCAGAAATAGATTGCCCAACCTTTCTTCCTAGATTGTCTTAGTCTAGAAACTCCACTGAAACCTGTTCAGTATCCCAGCAATGCACAAGCTTCTACTGATAGACGGGTGGTGGCTGAGCATGAGATGCATTGGCAGGAATTGCACCCGGGTCTCCTGCATGGAAGACAAGAATTCTACCCCTGAACCACCAAAGCTCTCACTTCTCCCTGATAGTGGAGGAAAAATGGTTTGAACATACTTGAGTGAAAAGAGAAAGATTTCTTAGAATGGTTAGGGCTACTTGTTGGATTAGATACATAAATGAAAACCCAAATTGTACAAAGTGAGAGTCACTTTTAAATCCTCCACTGGCCATTCACTGTGACTTGGTCTTTGGCCTTGAGGCATGAAATGAGATGGTGCCAGATGTCAAGCTCCTTAGAACACCTAGAATCTGGTGTCAGCCTATAGGGAGTCTGAAACCACTTGAATGGCTTAAAGCTCTTCAGGGCAAAATAGAACATCTCTTACTTAGAAAGCAGATGTTGCCTTGCAGAAATGGTTTCCTGATATTGTCATCGGGAGTCATTGTCCACAGGGTTTGAGATGGCCTCCAGCAGTGGGGTAGGTGAAAGAACCAGACTCTGAAACCCACCTGTGTGCTCTCAGGCAATTAGCATCATCACTTCCCTCCTCACTGTGATTGGGCAGACTCCCTGCTGCACTCTCTAGTCTGCACTTGTCTTTCAGCAGAGTTCCCTCTAAATGTCCATAAGCGAAGGCGGTGTCATGGTTCAGAGAGAAGATTTCAGCAGAGTTCCCACTAAATGTCCATAAGCGAAGGTGGGTCATGGTTCAGAGAGAAGACTCTGGAGAGAGAAGACCCAGGTTGGAATCCGGTTCCACTATTTATTAGCAGTGCAATCCTGAGCAATGGCATAGCCTCTCTGTGCCTCAGTCTGCTGGTCCATGAAGTTGGGACACTAATAATGTCTATTAAACAGTGCCCGTCGAAAAGTAAGTGGTGACTTACTGGTCTCCATTATTGTTATTATTAATCTAGTTTTGAATCACCAAGCTTCTCTCGTTTCTTTAAGAAGTTTCTCATTTGGGACTTCTTAGCTTGTTGGTCAAGGTTACAGTTTTTCCATTATCGTTTATTCTTTCCTTTATCTCTACACTCATTTTAGAAATATCATCTCATTCCCTCTGCTTGTGTAAGATTTCCGGAAGTGTGAAGAGAACGGGATAAACTTGAGGGGGTAGGCAGGGGTGTTCCTCTTTGCAGAAAACAGAGCCACCAAAGAAGAGAAGTCATCTAACAAATGACCTGGGTGGGTTCCCAAGGGTGGTTGGCCAACTTATAAAAATAATTTCAGATTTGAATCAGTACCCTTTTAAAATGGAGAATGCATTAAATATATAAAAAGGAAAAGGCAGAAAGATAACGAGAAACGGCTCCCCTCCACGTCGGCTTTCCTTGCCCTCTTGTTATGTGGCTTTATTTTGCAACAGATCGTTCTCATTGCAACACGTAGGATGCTGCCAGCCACCGCATGGTTATTTGGCAGCTATTTAAAGCACAGATCATATTGCTGAGCTGTAGTGCTAGGCATCCATGTTCCAACTGGTATACAACTGATCTAAACTGAAATCCACTTCAGGTTCTGTTCTCGGGAATTAAATGTGAAAGCATGATCTCTATGATCCTTTTTTTTTTTTTTTCTTTCTTTTTGCATTATTACTTTTTGGAACAGGGTTTTGCCCACACCACAGGGGAAGTTCAGTTAGGTTGTCAGTCTGATATACTGTATTATCAAATACGTTAGCTTTGCCTCCCTTCTGCATTTGCTTTAGAGCTTTTAAATTGCAGAGAATAAAAGTGCTAACTGGAATGAAATGACCTGGCAAGGGTAGATATGGCATTTGTGAATGATTTCAAAAAATTCCCGAGCTTCAAGGCCCTCCAGCCTGACTGAGTTTCTTCCCCATCTGGAATCCTCTCTCCTTTTTCTTTATTTTCCCATTCTCACTTTCCTTTCTAATCAAAGTCCTTTGTGAGTCACTGATATTGGAAGATTGTTTCTTGAAAAGAAACCATTTTGCCCCTGCCTAAGAAGCCCAAGACAAGATTTGGAAGCGTGGTTGAGTTTTGAGGATTAGAAGAGTGGATTTAAGTCTTACCTTCATTATCAGGCACTAGGCTGGAATTTGACAGAATATTCAAGAAAGTAAAAAAAAAAAAAAGCAACTTCCAAAAAGATTTAGCTAATACGTATACTGGATAAGAGTGAGTTGTGGTTTTAGAATTAGAGAAATATGTGTGTATATTTTTTGGAGGGTGGCTTGGTTAGGAGATTGGACTCTGTACGGCTATTGACCAGAGAAGAGAAATCAAATCCCTACCCTATAGGTGGTCCAATAAAAACCAAACCAGTTGTCCTCAAGTTGATTCCGATTCATGGCGACCCCATGTGTTGTAGAGCAGAACTGCACTCCGTAGGGTTTTCAAGGCTGTGATCTTTTGGAAGCAGATCGCCAGGCCTTTCTTCTAAGAAGCATCAGGTGGCTTGGAATCTCTAACCTTTTGATTAATACTTGAGTGCTTACCTGTTGACACCACTCAGGGACTCCCTATAAGTGAACAAAAGGTGCCTCAGATCACATGTAGTAGAATTGCCCCTGGTGGAAAAAACTAACAGAAATGCAGGCACTTATGGGAAAGTATTGTCGGCTGGGGCTGAGGGGTGAGGGCACTGCTTCTACTTATGGCTGATGTATGTGGTCATCTTAGGGAAACCATTACATACTTTTTTTCTGTCTCTGAAATAGAAATGGTGATTTAGGGAGCTTGAAAAATATAGTAGCCAGCTCATTGCCCAGGTCATCACATACTACCTTTGCAAAAAAGCCATCAGGAGAACTAGTCCTAACTGTGACATCTCACATGTCTCTGGGTAAAGGGTGACCCATTGGTCATGGTAGTTAACTCTTCCCAGTGATCTCCAAGGTAAGGGAAGTGCCGCTGACCGTCTGCCCAAGACTCCTAGGAGCCCTGGGCTCTTCCACTGGAATCCTTTGGTGGTACACACGGTTAACATGCTTAGCTGTTAACCAAAAGGCTGTCAGTTTGAATCCACCTAGAGGCTCCTAGGAAGAAAGGCCTGGAAATCTACTTCTGAAAAATCAGCCATTGAAAACCCTATGGTACACAGGTCTACTCTGACGCTCATGGGGTCACCATGCATTGGAATCGACTCCAGCTGCAACTGTTTTTTGGTGGGGAGGGTGGGGAGGAGAGACTTTCACTCATTTTTACTGTTAAACCTTCCTGACTGTGTCTCTATAGTAGGAACTCAGTGAATGTTGGCTGATAGAATGACTAAATGAAGGGAATGGGTCAAGCTGATATGAAGTTTTGGCCCAGAGCATCCCATTTTAAGAAAAAAAGGAGAATGAAAAATTAGGGGGTGACATCTGAAAAGACTGTAATGCTAAATTTTTAGCCTGAAGTTGCCTGAGACCTGATTTCCAGGGATAAGGGCTATGTAGAACAACATGTAAATATTTATGTATGCAAATATTCTGTGGCTCATTTATAGTCATTTAGGAAAATAGAAGTTGTTTTTTTTTTTAAAGAGTTAGAACACCGCAGAATTTAGCAAATATCCTTGTTTTGTCTTTCTCTTTTAATGTATACTGATAAGTAAGTTATTCTTTAATTCCCAGCAGGAGAAACTTAAGTGCAAGGCTAAGGTCATGAGGTAGCTGGTGTCCCCGGCTAGGTATCACTAGTTCCTTCGTGTACACTGAACATCAATGGATGAAGAATTTCTTATTTACCTGGATCACTTTGCTGAAATATACCGTGTAAGGAAATATACTAATAATGTCACACAACTGGCTTCTGTCCTACTCTCTAGGGACCTGTCCCTAGTTTGTCATATAACCAGTCAGCTAATTGTGTCAGGGTGGGGCAGCTGACCCAAGGACAGCCACTCCATAGCCTATTCAACTACTGATGACTTATGACCTATAGCCCAAGGCAAAAGATGAGTTGGGTGAGTTGGGTTCTTCTCCTTCCTTCCCCCCTCCCTCTTCCTTCCTCTCTTCTCTCCTTTCCCCTGCCCTCCCAGCAGCTCATTCTGGGGACATATCAAAAGATGTTAGGGAGAAACAGAGGAAGAAGTCATAAGGATGCATCAACAGTTGCCATAGGAACAGTACAGAGATTGGTGGGACAGAGACAGTGAGAAAGCACATGAAGCTTTTGCCAGTAGCTAAGAAAGCAGCCACATGGAGACTTTAGAAGAGTCTTGTTAATGACAGAGTGCTGACATGAAGATCCAGAAGCTTTGGCTACCAAGGCCATCAGCACCTCCTTGCGTTCAACTCCAGGATCCAGGAAACCCAGATCTCTCCATTTCCTGTTCTTGGCTCTTTATGAGATATAGCCTTCTTGCACCATGTGTTTGGTTTGAACAACACTCTCCTCCCATTTAAACTAGATGAAAGTTGTCCCCATTCGTGGATTCAAACTGTCTTAGTTATCTAGTGCTGCTAGAACAGAAACACCACAAGTAGATGGCTTTAACAAAGAGAAATTTATTCTCTCACAGTCTAGGAGGCTAGAAGTCTGAATTCAGGGTCCCAGCTCCAGGGGAAAGCTTTCTCTCTCTCTCTCTGTGTTGGATCTGGGGAAGGTCTTTGTCATCAATCTTCCCCTGATCTAGGAGCTTCTCAGCGCAGGACGCTGGGCCCAAAGGACACTCTCCTGGCTCCGCTTTCTTGGTGATATGAGGTCCCCCCCGTCTACCTGCTTGCTTCTCTCTTTTATATCTCAAAAGAGATGGACTTAAGACACAACCTAATATTGTAGATTGAGTCCTGCCTCATTAACATAACTGCCTCTAATCCTGCCTCACTAACATCCTAGAGGTAGGATTTATAACACATAGGAAAATCATATCAGATGACAAAATGGTAGACAATCACACAATACTGGGAATCTTGGCCTAGTCAAGTTGACATAGACTTTTGGGGGACACAATTCAATCCATAATATAAACCAAATCAGAAAAGGAAAATTTTGAGGCAGTTTTTCTTTTTCCTCAAGGGCTTAATGTCCATATTACTTGGAAAAGTAGTAATTGAAGGGTAAAAGGAAACATATTCATGTTGTTTGTATACTATTGAGGCAATCAGGAAAGCTGCGTTTGTTGAGAATTTACTATATACCCAGTTTTATCTAAGTACGTATGCCTCTTGAAGAATATTTGATTCTTAATCTGCACTCTCCCTATTCCTTGTTCTAGTCATATGGATGGCTTATTGCTTTTTTTTATTTTCAGAATAAACTTTTACCTATTAATTTCAACACTTAATGGAATCCTCAGATTTAATGAACAATCAATTTTTAACAGCCATTCCATACAAATGGCCATTCTTACCCCACCCCCTAGATCTGGAGTGCCCCCTCAGTGTGGTCACTGAAACTTCTCAGGTCCTACACCCGCAGCAAGGTCTCCCCTCTTCCTTTTTGGATGCAGAACTCAGATTTCTAAAGCCCTGAATTGTTTGAATTAAGCACTGAAAATGTGTAACCTCAGGGGGCTTTCTGCACTTGAGGTCTTAAGCATTCTGTATATAGCAATAGTCAAGACCGGGACAGCAACTCTAGAAACGAGTTCAAGAGCTCTTTTGTGAGTTAACCTGTGAAATAAGCTATTTTTTTAAATAACACTGGGGCTTTGGGAAAGTACAGTCTTAAGTTTTAACCAACTGACAAATTTTGGAACACAAACCCTTTGCACGCGAGGTCCTGCCTGCGTAAATTTTCCATGCAACCATGTTAAAAGAAGAGTGATGAAGGATGTCAGATGCAGGACTTTTGGTTCTTAGGATGTGCTTCTTGATGTGGGTTTCTGCCGTGACTTATTGCAAACATGGTATACTCAATACAGCCCTTCTGAAGAAGTGCTGGGCACAATTTTTGCCACAATATTGCCTTTTCTCATAGTACCCTGACCTATATTTCTTAAATATATTATATAAAAGATAAATGTAGGTGCCAAATAGAAAAAACTCTAGATAAAAATGGAAATTGTTGACATATTTCATGTTGTCATGCAGAGACCGCCCCCACTCCACCCCCATATGCCCAGCATGAAAGAGTGACAGACAAACATCCGGTCTTCATGGACGAAGTGACCTCACGTTTCACTGGGTGTTATCTGCTTCCATCCTTTACTCTGCCAAGTTTCCACTTTGTACATAATCAGAACATATATTCCTGGGAAGTCTTTCTGGGCTATGAAACAACTCTTCCAAGTCAATGATTCTCATCAATCTTCGTCCAGTTTCTATCCCCTGGAAACAGTACCTATCTGTGTTGTTGTTGTGGCCCTTTTCTGCTGGAGTTTTGTATCAGTGGGTACACCACAGTTGCTTCACAGTTCGGATTGGAAAAGGCCTCACCCATCTTGGTATGGTATAGTGACTGGAGTATCATTCTTTGAAGGTCTTTAGAAGGTTTTGTTCATTCTCAAGGAGCATATACACTGGGGCTAGGATGTCTGAGCTGAAGGCAGAATCATATACAACTGTGTTCAAGTCTAACTCTTAAATATAAGCCAGAAGTTGGAACTATTGCAAGCCACGTTTATAATATCGTTTGAAGGACAGCTGGGGTCAGTGCGAAATTTTAAATTATCAGATGCAGGGAGGCAACTCTTGCATAACAATAAGCCTCGCCTGTCACATTGAGTGGAAAATAACCACATTTTCACCTTGGAAAATATATTCTAAATAGGACAGTAATTGTTTTTAGAAAGCTATTCAATGACTTACTTTTCTTCCCCCCTACCCTCAAGAATTGCCCAGGAATAAGGTAAACTTTTTATCATAATTTATACAATGTGGTAATTTTTTGAATAGTTTAGAATTTGTATAGCCTGATAACAGATCTGCCAAATTGCACACAGCCATCCCGCGCTGGCAGGGAGATGGGTTTGGATGACCTGCTGGGTCTTTTTCATCTCTAATGTCTGTGAATCTTTGAAATACATCCCGGAGCTTAATTATGACAGCAGTCTTTATTATTCTGAGCTCCTAACAGCATACTTTGCGAGAACAATGTAAAAAGAAAAGACTTGGTGCCTTTGCAGTAGTTTGCACAAAAATTGGAACATGTTTTGATTTCACGGAAGAGCTTCCTTTTTTAGGAAGGTAGAAAGGTGGAGGAAGAGTGGTGGGCTAGTATAACAGGGCTGCTGGCAGATGCTTATCAAACGGATTCTCAGTTACTCCTTCATAGTCTAGTATAAAAGTATGAATCAGTCATCAATATACTTTTTGAGAAATTACCACCATGTTAATTTGGGGCCTTTGTATCTAGTTAATGTAGATATCATTCTCCCCACCACCATCACCACCACCATATCCAGTCCCAGCTCTACCTCATCCCTGGAAGAGTTGTTCATAGAGACTAGAAAATTAAGCACAGCGCTTTTAAAAAATTTTTTTTTAACTTTTTATTTTCAAATAAGTTTATACTTACAGAGCAGTTGCAAAGAAAGAACAGAAAGCTCCCACATACTCATCACCCAATTCCCCCAATGTTAACATCTCATGAACCCATGGTACAACTTTTAAAACTAAGAAATTAACCTTGGTACAGTACCACTAACTAAACTAGACTCCATTTGGCTTCCATTAGTCTTTCCTCCAATGTCCTTTCTCTGCTCCAGGATTGGACCCAGGATCCCCCATTACATGTAGGTGCTGTGCTTCCTTAGTCTTCTTCAGTCTGTGACAGCTCATCAGTCTTCGCTTGTCTTTCACGGCCTTGGCACTATTGAAGAGTACTGGTCAGGTCCTTTGTCAAATGTCTGATGTTTCAATAGATTGAAGCCATGGGTCTTGGGAAAGAAGACTAGAGAGGTGAGGTCCCTTCTCAGTGCGTCATGTCAGGGGCACACTGCATTGATGTATCTGCTACTGGGGATGGTAACCTTGATCTCCTGATTAAGAGGTATCTGCTAAGTCAATGACTTACAAGTTATCCTATTTCTGTGAATGGGGCCTGAGTCAGCAAAGAAACCTAGCAAACCTTATGTTATCTATTAGGTTGGTAGGTATACAAGTTAGATAGCAGCTGTGTGCATTCAATCCTTCGAATCAAATAAAATCTAAGTAGTTGTGCTTGCATTTTTAATTTCCCTGTTCTGAGGTTTGTGACCATCAAGATGTACATAAATCTAAACATGTCTTTGGTAATAGTATGCATGCTTGTAGGCATCAATGAATGGGGCCCTGGACCCAGTTTGCTGTGGCCCTGACTCTAACACAGATTCTCCATTGATGAGTTTCATGCACAATAGTCCATCAAAAGAAACACTGATTGAGTTATCATCTTAGGGGTTGTCTGTTTTTACCTGTATATGCCACATTTATCTTTCTTTCTCCTTTCCTTCACTTACACCCATTGCTGTCGAGTTGATTCCGACTCATAGTGACCCTATAGGACATAGTAGAACTGCCTCATACGGTTTCCAAGGAGAGGCTGGTGGATTCAAACTGCCAGCCTTTTGGTTAGCAGCTAAATGCTTAACCATTGTGCCCCCAGAGCCTCCAGCTTCACTTAGGATCCCCTAATATAAACAGAAATTAAGAGGATGGGGAAATGGAAAAAGAGAAATGGAATGTGTGAATACCTACCAGTGCTCCACCAATCCTTAACCCACCTTCAAATACATGGTGTCATTTCAACAGACTTAGGTGAACCCTGGGAAGTGGGCAGGAGTCCCTGAGTGGTGCAAACAGTTAATGTGCTCAGCTACTAACCAAATGGTTGGAAGTTCGAGCCCACCAAGAAGCACCACAGAAGGAAGGCCTGGGAATCTACTTCTGAAAAATCAGCCACTGAAAACTCTGTGGAGCACAGTTCTACTCTGACATACCTGGGATCACCCCATGAGTCCGAATCGATTCGAGGGCAACTGGAAGAAGGAGGAAGGGAAGTGGGCAGATCAGAGTTGTCTTATCTATCAAGTGCTGTCATAACAGAAATAGCACAAGTGGATGACTTTAACAAAGAGAAATTTATTTTCTCACAGTTTAGGAGGCTAAAAGACCGAATTCAGCGTGCTGGCTCCAGGGGAAAGCTTTCTCTTTCTGTTGGCTCTGGGGGAAGGTCCTTGCCATCAGTCTTCCTCTGGGCTGGGAGCTTCTCAGCACAGGGACCTCGGGTCCAAAGGACACTCTGTCCTGGTTCTTCATTCTTGGTGCTAGGAGGTCCCCCTGTCTCTCTGTTTGCTTCTCTCTTTTACATCTCAAAAGAGATGGACTCAAGATACAGTCTAATCTTGTAGATTGAATCCTGCCTCATTAACATAACAGCCTCTAATCCCACCTCATTAACATCACAGAGGTAGGATTTACAACACATAGGATAATCACATCAGATGACAAAATGGTGGACAACCACAAAATACTGGAAATCTTGGCCTAGCCAAGTTGACACACATTTTTTGGGGACACAATTCAATCCATAACAAGAGTGTTATCTCCACTTTACAAATGGGAAAATAAAAACAACAGGTACTTAGAAATATTTGAAGACTTACCAAGTCCTATGCTGTGACAGTGCAGAGTTGGTTATAGGATCGACTTAGGTTACTTAGACTACCGAACTACCATGCCACTCACTTCTTGCCGGCAAAAGAGGCCAGTCAGAGGCCCCCAAGATCAAGACCCAGAGCAGTCCAGTATTATAGGCAGTTCTGACTCTGTCTTTACTACAAGTTGTTATGAAAGGCAAGGAACGTTAATCACTTTGGTTTTTCCACTCAACGGTTGCTATTTCATGAATAAAATATTCCTGGAGTCTATTTCTAATTTAATACCTACATGTAAATTGTGCCTCACCTGTTTAACCTCAGGTGTTATTTATGCACAAATAACAGCTCACAGACCTGGGGCCATTGTGCCTGTTCCGCCCTTTGGGAATCAAGGATAATAATAGTAATCAGCTGCGCACAATGCAATTGTGGGGCTGGGGGGAGACTTGATAATTGGAACACTTCAGAGCAAAACCAACATCCAGGAAAAGTGCTATGGAAATTGTCAATGCAGCAGTAAGAATTATGACATCTCTGCAAATTCACCACCAGAGGCCAGAATAACACAAATGCTTGGAAAATGCTAATTTTATTCAACAAATATGTATTGACTACATATAGAATCAGAATGTAAAGCTAGAAGGAATTTGAGATAACAATAATTGTGGCTAAAATTTTTTTTTGAGCGCTTAATATGTGTCAGATGCTGGACTAAGTACTTTAAACAATTATCTCATTTAATTCTTACAAAAATCCTATGAAGTGAGGGCTACTATTTATTCTGTTTTATTTGATCTATTGAACTACCACGGCTGCAAAAGGCTCAGAGCTCCTGAAGCTGCCTATTTAGGGAGGCAGAAGGGGTTTCTGAGAGCACCTCCCGTGTCAGAGTGGCTGCATACTTTGCAGGGTCCAGAGAAAAATGAAAACATGGGGTCCCTTTTGGAAAAAGTCTTAAGAATTTCAAGATGGTGACAGCAGAGCATTAAACCAAGCCCAGGTCATACGCCCGGGAATTAGTCAATGGAAGTTTAGAGCCATCGCGTAACTTGCTCAAAGTACAAAGCCCAGTGTTCAGAGGTGTTCTCCCTGGATTTGAAGAAGCCCCTGCTCTTGTCACAGCTCTTCCACCCCCTCATTTTACAAAAGAGGACATTGATTCCAGATATGTTAAGACTCACTGGGAGTCAGACCACTATTTAGAGTAAGACATAGGATGAGAACCTGGTCTTCTCTCTGCCGGCTCTGCCCACATGACTTCTCAGCTGTGAATTATGTCAGGACTGGCGTTCAGTTCAACGCATGGAGTCATTCAGCTTTATACCGAGGAAGACCTGATGTATGATGGCTATTCCAAGCTTCTCATATCCAGGACTTACTTTTGCTTGTGTTTAATTTAATGCTCAGATTAGACACAGAGGACCTCTCAAGTGCAACACATAAACTTCTTACCACCTAACTATCTAGTTGAAATGCGTTGCCTACCCAGTGCATCAACACCAGCCGCAGACAAGAGCTCTCTGTGATTACGGCACCTCCTTCCACTGTTAATTGTTTTCTTAGGTAGTTTCCATTTCCAGTTCTGTGATACCCTGTGGTGTTTCTAATTTTTTCATATGTGCTTGAGAATTCTTAGAACATTAGTTCCAACCCAATTCAATTTTAAAAACAAATGGAAGGCATAAGAAGGTGAAGTTGGTGATTTTTTTCAATGAAGGGTGTTGTAATTTCTAAACTGTCAAGGCTTCTAAAGTTGCCCATTAAGACAAATAATAAAAAATTACTTGTTCTAAACTTGAACTAGGAAGTGTTTGATGACTAGCCAAAAGGTTGGTGGTTCGAACCCACCCAGAGTCACCTTGGAGGACAGGCCTGGCAATCTGCTTCTGAAAGATCACAGCCTTGAAAGCTTGATGGAGCAGCTCTACTCTGCACACATGGGGTCACCTGGGGCATCATAATTTGGAATCCACTTGATGGCAACTAACAATAAGAATAGGAATAACCACAGGAGTGTGTTGATTACAATCTACAGATGTACTGTAGAATGATTTGCTATTGTTAGAGGATGGAGAGTCTGTTCTCCAAAATAAGACGACTCTTAAAGCTAATGTCAGAGGCAAGGGTATAAAAGGCCAGGGAAGGTCCTGCAGCATCGATGCTTGCGGTAATGCTATGAGAGGGCTCCACCATGTGCCAGAGCTGTTGCGATACCACCTCGGGGGAACCAGGGCCAGATTAACCAGTAAGCAAGGTACGCAGGGCTTACTTGCTAATCTGTAGTGCACATTTTCACCTGTTTTTCACCAACGGTGTGGTGAAACCCATGTGAAATTGTGCTCTACAGATTAGTAAGTAAGCCCTGCGTACCTTGCTTACTGTAAGCCTGTGCATGTCTTGCTTACTTGTTAATCGTCCCTGCGCACGGCCTTACAGTAAGCAAGGTACACACAGGCTACTTGTGTTTACTTACTAATTTGTAGTGCAAAATTTCACATGACTTTCACCACATCTAGTAAGCACAGGGAAGCCTGTGCATACCTTGCTTGTTGGGTAATCCGTTCCTGGGTGGAACCGCCAGTACCCGCTTGTGAAGTGCAGTGAATGAAGTAACGGTGGAAAGTGGAGCGAAAGGAACACAATGAGCTGCCACAGAGCCGCTTGGTGGGCTGCACACTCAATCGGGTAGCGGAACAGGGGCTGATGGGCTGTAGATTTGTGCCTCGAGTGAGTTGGTTTCTCGGTGAACTCTCATGGTCTCCAGGGAGCCAGCAGTGCCGGCTGGTTTCTGGTCTCTCTCTCGGAACCGACTCAATGGCAATGGGTTTTGTTTGTCGGTTTTCTATGCCGTGGACAGGTGACTGTCTTGTTTGGGAGGCAGAAGAGATTGCTGACAGCTTCCATGCAGGATTGACTACATAATTTGTGGAGCCCAGTGCAAAATGAAAATGTGGGGGCCCTTGTTCAAAAATGAAGAATTTCAAGATAGTGACAGCAGAGTACTTAACGAAGTGCAGGACCCTTCTAAGCACGGGACCAAATGCACAGGTGACATGCCCATGAAGCTGGCCTTGCCTCATGTCAGTGTCTTTTCTTACCCTTTTCCCAAATCTGTGTCTGGGAGGAGGAAGGTAAGCAAGTTAGACCTCTATCTTAACCTAACTATTTTGTCAGAATAAAATTAAATAAAATGAATAAAGTATATTATTTCCATTTCTTATACTTCAGTTGGAAGAAATACCTAGTAGACCTCCATTCATGGACTATAAACCCCTTTATATTGAAAGTAGTATTCACGACAAACATGAATTCATATTTTTGGATGACTGTTTACAAATTCATGAAATCCTACTCACTCCATCAATCTACTCACCCAATTCTGCCTCCATAAGTAGGCATTGTGTTTGTATTTCTACAGTTTGATTTAGAATTCACAGGTCTTACATTCCAAAACAGAAAAGAAAGAAGCTCAGTCATGACTTTTGGTGGATAGCTATATTTTTAACTTGATTGATTCAAGAAAGTTGTGGGTTTTGTTGTTGCTGTTTGGTATTTTTAGTTCCACTGCCTGGTGTAGTGGAGTACAAACGTGATTAACCACAGTTACTCTTCTCAAGAGGCTCATATTCTAGCAGAGTGCAAAACCAAAAAAACCCATACCTGTTGCCGTCGAGTCGATTCCAATTCGCAGTGACCCTATAGGACAGAGTAGAACTGCCCCACAGAGTTTCCAAGGAGCAGCTGGTGGATTTGAATGGCCGACCATTTGGTTAGCAGTCTGAGCTCTTAACCAGTGTGCCACCAGGGTTTTCACAGAGTGTAAAGCTCATAGCTAAATTACTGTCATGCAATGTGGTAAGTATGTATAAAATGTCAAGGCTGCCCAGAGGAGCGGGGGCTTACTTCAGCTGCAGGTGGTCAGGGAAGGCTCTTCGGAAGACTATTTGTCCCCTCTCTTCGCCTTGATGATTCACGGTGCACATTTGCCGTTTCCCCTTGCTACTTGTCAGTTGTAACACCCCGAGGAATCAAAATCCTGAAGACACTTTGGAGACTGTTGTAGTGGACAACAGGGAGTCACTGATGTTTTTTAGAGCAGGGATCAGATCAGGTGCATGTTTAAAAAGACAGTTCTAAGACTCTCCGGAGAAAGAATGGAAGGACCTCAGGTGAAATGACTGCAGGAGATTTGAGCCCAAGAAATCTGAGCAGTTCGGGCAGAGAGTCCCTGAGACCTCAAGCAAGCCAATGGCAGAGGACGGGCAGAGGAATGGCAACCTGTAGTCCACCACGTCAGGCCATGGAACTGAATATAACAGACAAACAAAATGGCAGAGGGAGAGATTGAATTTGAGACACACCGTGGCTGTGAAAAATGAAGGGAGAGAGAGAAATCAAAGACGGCTAATGGATTGCTGTCCTCTCCAAAGGAGTGTAAACAAAGTCCAGCATTTCGTCCGTAAGTTAACGCAAGGGGGCATTCATTGGAAGTAACGCCCATATAGCATCAAGTCATTAGTAGTAATTGTGCTTGTGTTTTTAGGTTTCTGATAGACATGTTCTCAGTTGATTTTAATCCACTTGTTTTGCTCTCTCTTTCATTTGACCGTGAGCACTCTGGTGACTAGGATTCTTCTCTTTATCTTTGTCTTCACGTTTGTCCCTCAGGATGTAAATCACCGATACTAATCGCCTTCAAGTCGGCCTCCACTCATGGTGACCTCATGTGCTGCAGAACAGAACTGTGCTCCACTGGGTTTTAACCATTGGCGCCACCCAGGGTCTCCATGGTGTAAAAACCCCGTACCCCTTTGCCTTCGAGTGGCTTCTGACTCATGGTGCTCCTGTGTGTTGCATGGTAGAACTGAGCTCCACAGGGTCTTCTTGGCTATAATCTTGACAGAAGCAGATTGCCAGGTTTTTCTTCTGTGGTGCTACTGGGTACATTTGAACCATCAACTTTCTAGTCAGTAGTTGAGCACAAACTGTTTGTGCCACTCAGGCAGCTTACGTGGTGTAAACCAAAACCCACCAAACCCATCGCTGTGAAGTCCATTCCAACTCATAGCAACCCGATGGGACTTCCACAGAGAGTTTCCAAGGCTGTAAATCTTTATAAAAGCAGACTGCCACATCTCCCTCCCTCCTAACGGCTGGGTTCAAACTGCTGACCTTCTGGTTAGCAGCTGAGTGCTTAACCATTGCACCACCAGGGCTCCTAATGGTGTAAACCAAAACCAAAAACTCACTGCCAACAAGTCAATTCCAACTCATAGTGACCCCATAGGGTTTCCAAGGCTGTAAATCTCTATGGAAACAGACTGCCACATCCTTCTCCCATGGAGTGGCTGGTGGTTTTGAACTGCCCACCTTTCAGTTAGCTTTTGATTTCTTTAACCACTGTGCCATCAGGGCTCCTTATGGTGTAAACAGTGGGTGCTAAATACATGCAATTTTCTGACTATGTAGGATTCCAAAGAGGACATCAAAACTGTTTAAAAGGCTACTTGGTTTTCCTCTATTGATTTAAGTGCTGGAAATAGGAGATACGGCAATTTGCAACTGCTTCAGGGCAGATGGGAATTAGCACCAATTTCTGACTTCCTCCCTTTCAGTGGCTTTACATTGTACTCGCTGTGAAGGTGCTTTTTTCTGCACCACTTCCCAGCACCCTATCCCACATTTTCAATATTAATCTCTTCAGTTTATTTGGAGCAATATAAAAGCAAAAATGTAGCCGTTAGGTATGACTGACATGGCAGAAGACGTGACTTGTTGGGTAAATATTGAAACACTGTGAAACTTAAATGCAATGTCACGCCAGTACCAGGCCACACGACGAAACCAGCCCTCTGTGAGGAGGACCCTGTGTATGTTGTGTCTCTGTTCAGAGGGAAGGGAAGTGATTTGTTAGTCTGCCTGACGGATGGCCGGCACAGAGGCATTATTCTCAGCCAGCGACTTCTGAAGTCAGAGGTCAGCAGTTCTACAACAGAGAAGTGCACGAGGCTGGAGGATCCCAGGTCGATTCTCTGGCAGCCAGTCCGTGGAGAATGAGTTGCCCAGGTTATATAAAATAGAAGAAGGATTCTAGAGGATACTGCAAACTGGGGAAGGGAATGCAGAATTGTAACAGGGAATAGGATTTACATCAATTGAGAGTGAGAATTACTTCTAGGGTGTCCCATTTGAAGAGAACCAAAACTAAACCAAACCCGTGGCCGTCGAGTCAATTCTGACTTATAGCGACTCTACAAGACAGAGTAGAACTGCCCTATAGGGTTTCCAAGGAATGTCTGGTGGATTCAAACTGCCCGCCTTTTGGTTAGCAGCCATAGCTCTGAACCACAGCGCCACCAGGATTTCTTATTTGAAGTGAGAAGAAACTAAATCAGCATCCTCAAAAAAAAAAACAGAAAAAAAAAAAAAAGAAAAGAGGATGTAACTTTTTGAATTGCCACTAGAGGGCTCATCATTTCATCTATAAATAAATCTTTTGGTTGAAAACCCAGGAACTTTCCAAAAGGTTTTGAGAGCATGGCGAGCTGGTTTAGAGCTCGGCTGCTAACCACAAGGTCAGCAGTTTGAATCCACCAGGTGCTCCTTGCAAACCCTATGGGACAGTTTTGCTCTGTCCTGTAGGGTTGCTATGAGTGGGAATTGACTCAAGGTCAATGGGTTTTTTTGTTTTTTTTTTAAAGGGGTTCTGGGGACTGGAGTGGGAGTGGAGGGGAAGGAAGCAAGGAAAGGGGATGTGAGACGGTTTATATTCTTTGATAACATTAGGGGGAAGGTGTGTGCCTAAGTGTGAAGTCACTATGGCTCATGGATGATGTATTTTCCTGATTGTTGTAGCCTCAATGCACAAAAGCACATATTCCAGGGGAAATTAAAGACTATTTATTCCCATATAACTCTTCTGTGGAAGGGATCAAAGAGCCCTTCACCTAAAATGGGGCAAGAATCACAGTACTTGTGACTGTGTTTCCCAGTCAGGTCAACGATATTCAGAGACAGAGTAGAGGGACTCTGAGTTGCTGTCAGGCCATCTATACCCATGGCCGTCCAGTCCATTCCGACTCACAGGGACCCTATAGGACAGAGTAAAACTGCCTCCCTTTCGGTTAGCAGCCGAGCTTTTAACCACTACACCACCAGGCCACCTCACAGAGAGGCTGAAATAAAATATTGAGGGAGAAAAACAAAAAGAAAGGATGATAAAATAAAACATTTGACAGACAATGTATAACTCCAATCACTTTCACAGAAAACCAAGCATTCCCAGAAAGCAGGAAATTCCCAGGGCTAGGAGCAGTCAGAACTCAAAGAAGCACTCCGATTTTAGGTATTCTCTGTTAGTAATCCCTCAATTTTTATAACATTTTCTAGATCTGCCACTGCGTGAGCTACATAACTGACAAATCTTCAATTCACATTATATTTAAGTGGTTCCCCCCCAACTTCTTACAGTTAAAAATACATTAGGTAAATTACTATCCTGCCTAGTGAAACAGGCAACCACCCTGCTGTCTGCCATTTATTTCTAAAACATTTTGGCACTTTCTGCGGAAGTTGTCTTCTTCTCAGTTATGCCAGGGGAGTTTTTTCAATTTCACTTTGTTATTAAGTACAATATCACAGAGATCCATGGAGAAACAAACGGGGTGAAGAATGGGGTGTTGTAGAGGCAACTAAGAGCTGCAAGCAGAGGCAGAAAGGAGAGCCAAAACAGAAAGGCAGCTGCTAGAACATGTGGACCGTCCCCTCCATTTGCAGGTCCCTTCTGGAATTTTCTGCTCTGGAGGCCTGGCTGGAGCTCCAGCCCAGCTGTGGACCTGTAGCTGGGGTCTGGGTATTCATCATGCCGGCTGAGCTCGCTTCTCCATGTGATACAAGGGCAGCTCCAGTCTGGAAGGGCAACGGGAGAATCCATCTGGCCTGATTCGCAGACCTTCCCTGTGTCTCTCCACAGCCCAGCGCAGCTCACAGGGGACCCAGGGCCCAGTGGCTCTTTATTGCCCAGCAGGTGTCACTGTGGAATTATTCAAATAGTGGAAAAGGCACTGTGTGTTAACAATCAGAGTCCCAAATAAAGGACTTTCAACCAATCCTGCACACTGGCTATGTAGCAGCATCATAGATGCCTAGAAAAAGCTCCCTCCACTGGCCTGATGCCATGAATGTGTGATAACTGTTGTCTTGGTAGTGTTGAGTTCACCTGGACTTTCAAGTTTTTTAGAAGTAAACTAGAAGCAGAGCCATACTGACCTTAAAAAGGTAGATATCCGCCCTTCAAAGTAGCAATAACAATATAACTTTTGTCCAGTTTGGTAACGGTTTAGACAGGCATTTTTGTTGCTGTTTGTTTGTTTTATAAGTAGGGCGGCAGCTTTATACCATGGAAAAAACTCAGGACTTGAAATCCCAAAATTTGGATTTACCATCCCTATGTGTATGTTACTTCGGCCAGGTTGTGTAATCTAGCGTGCTGAGATCAGCTCCATGCTAGGGTAATTGTGAAGGTTAAATAATATGGTCAGTTAAATCTGAATCTAGATTGCAGCATTGAAATACTGTTTAGATTTCACTCTAGTCATAATATGTTTATTTCATTTTGAATATATTCTGTTCATACAATATTACCCATGTGTAAAATAAAGCTTCTAGGAGGATAACCAGGTTATCTTGTTTGTACTCAGGGCTGTATCTCCCAATGCTTACTGACCATCTCCACTCAGATATCCTGCTAAGACTCAAATGCAACATCATTATATATATAGTCCATATATATATATACACACATATATATACACATACATACATATACATACCTGTTGCCATCAAGTCCATTCCGACTCATAGCAACCCTATAGACAGAGTAGAACTGCTCCATAAGGTTTACAAGGAGTGGTTGGTGAATTCAAACTGTTGACCTTTTGGTTAGCAGTCGTAGCTCTTAACCACTGCACCACCAGGGCTCCATATATGTGTGTGTGTATATATATATATTCCATGTGCACACACACACACACACACACACACACATATATTCCATGCACACCAGTATATATGTATATATGTATACATACACACACACACACATATGTGTATATATGTTCCATACACACATACACAATAAAACCTGCAAAAGTTGGAACCTGTGTAAGGCAGAAATCTGTCAGAGAAGGAAAGCTCAAATATTTTCCACTAATAGAGAGAGAGAGAAAAGTGTCAAGACTGTACCCTGTCAAAGGCAGAAAGCTTGGAAGACCTGGAAAAACAAGGCAGTCCTGTCAAGTTCCGACTCTCACAGGTCTCACTGGATATAGATATTCCAAAGTCTCTTTCTGCTTTCTTCATTCCATTGGATGGTGCTGTTCCTTTTCCCTGGGTCCTGAATTGTTAGGAGCACTTTGACTTCTCCTTCTTTACTATCTTCCAAATGTAAACAGTTGCCTAAACTAGCAATTTTATTTTCAAATATTTCACCGTCTCCTTCGTCTGTTGCTTCCTCATAACTCATGGGCAGGATTACTAGTCTGATATCTTACCTCAGAGGCTCCTAAGTGTCTTGGGGAGTTTTCCTCAGACAAATTCTGTTGTCACCCAGACCTGGGTCTTCGGTAGTTCAGTGGTAGGATTCTCGCCTTCCATGTGAGAATCCTGGGTTTAACTCCTGGCCAGTGGACCACATGTACAGTCACCCTCATCTGTCAGTGGAAACTCGTGTGTTGCCATGATGCCGAACAGGTTTCAGGAGGAGTTTCCAGACTAGGACAGACTAGGAAGAAAGGCCTGGTGATCTACTTCCCAAAACCAGCCGGTGAATTCAAAATTAGCCTGTGAAAACCCTATGGATCACAACGGTCCTATCTGCAACTGATCATAGGGATGGCACAGGACCAGGCATGTTTTGGTCTATCGTGCATGTGGTGGCCGTGAGTCGGGGTGACTCAATGGCAGTTAACAACAACCCTGGATCTATGTTATCAGAATTTTAGGGGAAGGGCCCAGTATTACGTGACTTTAACATACATTCCAGATTGTGTTGGGAATCACGGTCACATACATCTCTGACCTCAAGTCAGTTGAGTGTTTGAATCCAAAGTGCACTTCACTGATAGAATGTTCTTCTGAATTTTATTCCTTCCCTGCCACACATCATCATGATTTTCCACTCCCTAGACGATGGAGCCTTTACTTCATAGTCACATTATATCACTTGATTACAGGCCCTGTGAAGGCAGGGATAATGAAGGCAGGGATAATCATCTTAATCACATATACTAAAGTGCCTGGCACAGAGTAGGTATTTACTTACAATAGATAGCGCTTGGTGGTTGCCCATATTACAACCATTTCCCTTTCTCCAAGGATTGTTCTGATGTAGAGAAGGGCCACTGACTCTACCACTTGGTCGTAGATGTTGACCCAGAGTTCAGACTTCTGGTAAACATATGCAGCCAGATGCTGTTTCCAAAGAGTAAGAAATCTGACTAGAAAGTCATGGGGATTGGAAGTCATGGAAACAGAGTCACATGAATGGTGATTCCCTGTGTGTAATAACTCTTGCTGCTGAGATCCTGAGACATAGCCTGGTTTCTGCCCATCCCAAGCCTTGGCTGCTCATGTCTACCCATCAGAAGATACTGTGACACTTCCCAGTAAATTGTCTCTCCCCATCCCCCTTTTTTATTCAAGTCATTCAAAGTTAATCTGTCTAGTTAGGGGGTGACAGAGCATAATCTTATACATTATTGAGGATTTAGTCTGTTCACAATAGGGTTCTAATCTACCTAATTCATGTTATTTCCCATAATTCTTTACCTTAATTTCTGCTCTAAAACCAGGCAACTCTCCTGACAAGTCTCCGCTTTAGTTTTTCATTCGAAAATTTATACACAAATTGTTTTATGGCATTGGTTGCAGTCCCCACAATGTGTCAGCACTCTCCCCTTTCCCTTCCCACCCTGGGTTCTGTGTCCATTCGTCCAGTTTTCCTGCCCCTGCCATCTCATCTTTGCTTTTGGGGAGGAATTGCCCATTTGGTCTCATATATTTGATTGAACTAAGAAGCTCTTTCCTCACTTGTGTTATTGTTTGCTTTATAGGCCTGTCTAATCTTTGGCTGAAAGGTGGACTTCGAGAGTGGCTTCAGTTCTGAGTTAGCAGGGTGTCCGGGGGCCATAGTCTCAGGGGCTCCTCCAGTCTCTATCAAACAAGTAAGTCTGGTCTTTTTGGGTAAATTTGAATTTTGTTCTACATTTTTCTCCCACTCTGTCTGGGACCCTCTATTGTGATCCCTGTCAGAGCGGTAGGTGGTGGTAGCTGGGCACCATCTAGTTCTTCTGGGTTCAGGCTGGTGGACACTGTGGTTTATGTGGTTCATTAGTCCTTTGTGCTAATAATTTCCTTGCGTCTTTCGTTTTCTTTATTCTCCTTTGCTCCGAACGTGATGGAACCAAAAGATGTATCTGAGATGGCCGCTAGCAGATGCTACTCACCAAAGTAGGATGTAGAACATTTTCTTTATGAACTACGTTACGCCAATTGACGTAGATGTTCCCCTGTAATGTATCTTTTGCAAGCCACTTGGAAGCAGAGACCAGATCTTGAATTTGTTTTTTTAATATTTCTCTCCTAAAAGCTTAATGCTTAAATGTTTCACTGCTACTCTTATTCCTAAATGCTTATTCTTTAGGTGTTTCTCTCCTATTATGCCATGCCTTATAAATATTTACTGGATGAATGAATGAAATACATTCCTGCTTATATTTCTAATTAAAGGGAATTGGGGATTATAGCATTTGTTTTCCCAAAAATGCTTCCAATTATCCATTCCCTTGTTAGTTCAGATGTAGTATGGAAATGCAACGTTCCCTTCATAGAATGTCTGCTTTGTAATTGCTCCTGTCAAGGTGATTAATGGGTAGTGTTTTGTTACCAGAAACCTTCATGGTGACCTGGTGGTCAGCTAAGGTCACCTTCTTTCAGATATTTCTGTCCCTGAATGAAGTTTTAAAAAAATTGTGACTTTGGAAAATAACTGAGGGGCATTATGGGTATTTGCATACAGATTCCTGGAACTGGTAGATAGCTAATTGCAGCCAGGAGGAAGGCCTGGTTTGCTTACTGGTCTCTTCTGACTAGAAGATGGGACAGTCACTCTAGGCTGGAGCCAGGCCAATGCCTTGGGCCAAATGTGTTTTCTTCCTCCCAGCTATCTGCTGCTTGGACCCGCCTTGCCCTCTGCTGACATCTCAGGCTGGGGTTTCTGCTCTGGCCTAGCAGGGCAAAGGTTGACTACAGAAATCAGGGGGGAGGGAGGGTTAGAAGTCCCCACTCCCCCTGCATAGACCCAGTCCGTGTGCCCCGACTAAGCTTAAAGCGCTTTCTACCCACCAGTTAACCGTCTCCTGCTGCTGTTGCGAGCGTCCTTTTCCCTTCTCTTCTGTGACCCCACGTTCTTGGCTACCACCGCTCCGATCCCAGGGGAAAAACAACGGTGCCTGAGCCCAAGGGTGGGAAGGGGACCGTTGAAAGTAAAGTGTTCACAATATTGAATTTGTGCACGAATCCGTTAGCTTTATGTTTTAGTTTATGGAAGTGAGACAAGAGTTCTGAACTGTGGTACAGGCGAAAGGCTTTTGTAAAACGGCAGACAAACAGAACAAGGAAGATACATCGGGCGATTTTCGGATTGGCTGAAAGGCATTTTCTTTCCTTATTTGGGATTAAGGGGAAAATTTTGAACTAGGTTAAATGGATCAATCAAGTCCTGATTGGCTAGGTTAGGTTTCCGTTTCCCGGAGAGTCAATTGATTGGCTTGTATTTCTGCTCCTGGAAAGGTTAGGCATTTACACGAAATAGAAACTTAGGTTTCAGCTGACGTGGGGCTCATCTCAACTTACTCAGTTTGGGTGCTGGTATATTTGGGTCAATAGTACGCATGTGCTGGGAGCACAGGAAGTGAGGCTTTGAAAGATAATATTCAAAGACTGTTCCCCTTCCATTGTAGTTCCTGTCTTCCTCTTCCAGTCAATACCCTGGGTCCTTGGAAGCCATAATCATGGTGTACCTTTACTGAGTGTTGACTATGCAGTGTTACACATATTTAACAGGTTTTCTCACTTCACCCTCACAACAACCATATGAGGTAGGTACTCTTATTACCTCCATTTTACAGAGACAGAAAATGAGGCACAGAGAAGTTAAGTAACTTGTCAAATACCACACAGCTTCTATGTGGTTCAATCAGTATAGAGTGGTGCTTCTAAGCACGCTTCTTAATTACCTGTTTATTTTAGTAAATATAAATCTTGTGGTTATTTTCAGGAACCAGTTTAGCAGTGTATTAGGTCAGAGACTTTCACTTGATCATTCAACAGTTTTTTTTACTGAGTCCTTATTAACATCTAGCCCTGTTCTCAAGGCTGAAAGAAATACCAAGAACAAAACAAAAAAAGTATAAATGCTCACAATACAGTTTGGAAGAACAAAACCTTTTCCTCGTTTCTCTGTGTATCGGTCTGGTGTAGCTGTATCTGCAGCTGTAGACATAAACGCGGATATAGACACTGTTGTCGGTACTGGTTTGGACAGCACAGTATAGTGGTTAGGAGAGAAGCTGGTTCGTTTGAATCAGGATCTAAATAAGATGCACACATTGTGTGCATTTCATTGCTTGTTCTCTTAAGTGTCTTTTAAGAAGTTTACCATCTCCTCCCTTCTTTCCCACTACCTCCTTTTCTTCCTTCCATTAAATTGTTGAAGAAAGTAGGCTTTTTATCCTGAAGATTCACACATTCTGAATATAGCTGGTTGAATCCTTCTAGTGACATTTAGCATGCAAACTGATAGTTAGATCTGAGACTCGATTAGATTTTGATCATTAGCAAGAAAACTTCATAGGAGGCTTTTAAAAAAAAATGAATCTCTTCCCACTTTTCAGGGGAAGACCACTTGCTAGCAGTGTTAGGTACAATCTTTTTTTCTTGGGTCAATCTCCACATTGCAGCTGATCTTGCCGCTCCTCTGTCGTGAGTTCTTTACGTTTCCCTGGGCCTGCCAGCCACAACAGTGCCTGTACGTGCAAAATGAACAGGTTCAAGCCAGGTGGTTGCTCTTCTTGTCCACCAGCAACTTTCCCTGTTTGGTAGATTTGGGCACAGAGCCTAGTGGCCATAGGAAAGAGGGCCAACATGATCTGACCAACCTGCGTGCCTGCCTTCTCGAGAAATCATCAACGCTCCTTCAGATGAATTGATTCAAAAATATCCAAAGTTTTATTAGTTTTAGACTGAGGGTTTTCGATTTGGACTAAAATAGGGGACAAGAGTGATCCCTTATTTTAAAATCCTTAGTGAGATGGGTTGACACAGTGGCTACAACAATTGGCTCAAACATTGTGAGGATAGCACAGGACCAGGCAGTGTGTTGTTCTGTTGTACATAGGGCTGGTACGAGCTGGAACTGACTCGACGGGACCAGGCAACAAAAACAAGGGACAAGACATTCAGAATATTTCTTTTTTGTTTTTTAGTTGTACTTTAGGTGAAAGTTTACAGAACAAATAGTTTCTCATTACACAGTCAGTACGCCTATTGTTTTATGACATTGGTTAACAACCCCACAACATGTCAACACTCTCCCTTCTTGACCTTGGAGGACCTTTTATCTTTTTGACATTCAGGATATTTCTGACAGCAAATAATCTGATAGAAAAATGGCAGCCCAATATGTTTATTTCAGCCATGCTGTTCTTATCCTCCCACCCACTTACCCCTAAACAGATACCTTTTTTTTTAATTTATATGTCTTTTTTTCAATTGTGGTAAAGTATACACATAATTTACCACTTCAACCATTTTTAAGTACAATGCAGTGGCGTTGAATGCATCCACAATGTTGTGCCTACAACCCTCACCACAGTCTATTTCCAGAACTTTTTCACATGTTCCAAACAGAAATTCTATACACATTAAACAATAAATCCTTATCTCCCTTCTCTCTAGCCGCTGGTAATCTCTATTCAATTTTCTGTCACTATGAATTTCCCTATCTAAATACCACAATAAGGGGGATCCTACAACATTCGCCCTTTTGTGTCTGGCTTATTTCACTTCGCACAGTGTTTTCAAGATTTATCCATGTTGTAAGTTTCATCCAGGTGTCAGAAGTTCATTCCTTTTTATGGGTGAATAGTAGTCCATTTTATGTATGTATCACATTTTGTTTATTCATCCATCTGTTAACGGACACTTGGGTTGTTTCCACCTTTTGGATATTGCGAATAATGCTACAATGAAAATTGGTGTAAATGTATCTATCTGAGTTCCTGCTCTCAGTTCTCTTGGGTATATACTTAGGCGTGGAATTGCTGGATCATATGCTAATTCTATGTTTAACATTTTGAGGAACCACCAAACCTTTTTCCACAGTGGCTGCATCGTTTTACAATCCCACAAGCAATGCCTGGGGGTTCCAATTTCTCCACATTCCCACCAAAACTTGTTATTTTATTATTATTTTTTTTTTAAATAGCCTTCGTAGTGGGTATGAAGCAGTATTTCACTGTTGTAAAAAGTAACAGTTGACTGTTTATTGCCCCTTCGTTTACTAAGACAGTTTCAGGGAACTGAGAAGTGCTAATATTTTCATCCTAATATCAGGAAACTCCTGGATCAGTCAGCTACATCTTTCCCTAACTGCTTCATCAGAGACTTAGAACAGTGACAGGCACAGCAGAGGGCATGACACTGTCAATTTGGAAGTGAGTTCTAAGTGGATTCTAAGTTTATTCATCTGTAGAGCAAGACCAGCAATCACTAAGTGATGTTCAAGGGTTAAACGAGTTAACTGGTGTACCTGTCATAGATGCTGTATCTGCACTCCAGTTAGCATTAACAAACAAGCAGAGGAGCTCAACTTAATTTGACTGAGTCTTCAGAGTTGGAATTTGGTGACTGTCAGTCCAGTTTTAAATTTGAACAATCACATTGAATGAGGGACCTGGCAAGTGAATGATGGAGTAGGGTGGTGTGTGTACTATTGCAAAATGGATATATAGGAGAAAGTATTCAGTAAAGTGTGACTCGTTGCACACTTGAGCTCTAAGCTGGTATCTGCAATTTATTTGTAAATTAAAATTGGATAAGAGCTGTTTTACCTGGAGTATTTCCTTCCTCGTAATTTAAAATTAAACCTTCAGCCAAAGCAAGTATCTTTAATTTGAATGAATTTCAGACTCTACTCCTGCAATTCTAATTCTCTCTGAGTCCTTCTGGCTATATAACCATTGTACATTAGAGCGTCTTCGCTGATGAGGCTCAGATTTCCGAAGCGATTTATTTTCTTAACAATTTTGAGTATATTATTTAGAGCATTTAAACTGCTTTTAGGGAAATTACTGACAAGCATATTTAAACCCAGACCCAGGTCACTGTAAAAAAGGGAAAGAAGAAGAAAAACGTCCTTGTCTGACATCCAAAAACCATAATTATGTTCATAAATAATCATGTGCTCCTCTAATAATGTATTGTACATTAAGCCAGTATAACTTGTACAACATAATTTAACACATTTCCTGAAGTTAAAAAAAAAAAAATCAGTCATATGGTTCTTTCTATCACATTTTGGGTTTAAACTCATTTATTTGATGATATACCAATGATGAGAAGAAAACAGGAATACTTAAGAAATTAATGATATCATGCCACGAAAACTCTGCCAACCACTTAAAAAAGAAAAAGAAGCCAAAATATTAATCGTGTAAAATGTGTTTATATACATCCAGATTTTAATGAGTTTTTTTTGATATGTTATATGTTAAATGCCAAATGTATCTGCGCTGAAGAAGAATCTTACAGGTTATTAGGAGAATTTGGATAACACATACGAGGGCAGATTTAAAAGTTTATATTTAGAGAATTTTAGTAAAACAAATTCCTCAATTGAACAGGTAAATTCCCTAGAATTTTTTCACTTTATGGCCAGGGAACAGCAAAAATTAAGAAATTTTATGGTTAACTGAAGAAAGCTATGGTGTTTTTTCCATATATTTTTTTCTCCCCGTGTGGACTCTTGCTAGATGATTCTCATTTCCACACTGTAATTTCAAGCTTATTCTAAATATAGATGCTGGATCTGAGCCATCCTAATTAAACTGTGAAGTTCTTTTGTAGTGAACACTGATGCTTCTGAAATCAATTTCAAGGCTTACACAAGCGGTTTATGTCATCTTCCTGGTTTTCTTCCACTTTATGAATTTATTTAGAAATAGTAAATTTCAAATACTATTTTAGTGATCAGTTTGTGTATATGTATATATATATATGTATATATATATGTATATAGGTTTAGGCTGGTTTTTAAAGCTCATACTTACAGTGACCCTATAGGACAGAGTAGAACTGCTCCATAGGATTTCCAAGGCTGCAAATCTTTACAGAAGCAGACTGCCATATCTTTCTCCCGAGAAACAGCTGATGTGTTCAGACCGCTGACCTTTGGTTAGCAGCCGAGTGCTTTAACCACTGTGCAACCAGGGTGTGAGTCGGAATCAACTCGATAGCAACGGTTTTGGTTTTTTTGGTTTTGGTATTTAAAAACGTTTGATTATAAACTTCGTTTGTTCTGTGGAGATTTAATTCTTTCTTTCAAAAGTTTCCTGTCTCCTTTTCTGCAGGAGGTTGTCTTTATATTATAAATGAAGAAAGTGAGAGAGAACGGTTTTGCCTAAGGCTACCTGGAAAAACAAGTATCAGATCCTTTTGTTGTTACACAAAATTCATGTCTTTTCTTGACACACAGCTGTTAGGGATTATGGGATTTTTGCTAAGGGGAGAGAAGGAAAGAATCAAATACAAAAATTTCAGCACCCGGCGACCACAGGAGAAGACTGAAAACTAAGGTGTGGAATCTGGGGTACTGACTCAGGGGTGTGCTCACCTTAGATGCCTTCCTCCCGAGTTGGCCTTCTGGCTCCGGAAAACTGCAATTGAGAGATGTGTGAAGCTGGAGGTTGCGTTTTCTACTCACGTTTGCAAACACCTCCCACAATGCTTCCACCCTTGGAGAGCTCCAGGCTGTAGTTCTTGGACTAGCATTACTGGGGACCAAGTTTGCTCTGGCTACAGCTTGGAGCAGGGAATAACAGAGTCAGTAAAAATTTCATAGGAGCATTGCAAAGCGTTTTAGAGAAACCCGAAGTCCACTATCCGTTGGAAGTGCAGTTTGAGTAATTTTAAATGATCTCTGATTTGTCCTTTGTCTTCAACTTCTAGAGCATAATTTTATTTGTAGAACTCTTCAGCATTGTTATGAAGTGCTAGCAGTTGTCACTGTCCTTTTAAGTTGCCTTTGAAAGGTGGAAAGATCTGAAGTAGTGTGCTTTCCCAAGTGGTTTTGGGGTCAAGGAGCAAAAAGCAGGCACGCTATGAGCTGGAGCTAGATCCCAAGTGTTTCTCAACCCTGGCTACACATTAGAATACCTGGGGAGTTTTTGAAACAGACAGTATCTAGGTCCCTCCCCTAGACCAACTAAATCCGGTTCTTTGGGCTGGGGCCCATGAATGGGTAAGTTTTAAAAGCTCCCCAGGGGATTCTAACTTGTAGCCACGGTTGCTGATTAGAGCAACTGTTCTAAACCTTGCCAATTGTCACCAGCCCAGGGGAGGGCTAGGTATCTCCAGATGTGTTGCAAAAGTCCATACAGTTTTAATACGCCTTATTTATAACAAGATAGTTATTATTTTGGATAGCAATCTCAGGGGATATAACAACCAGGAAGGATGCAATGAAAGGTAAAATAAAATACACGACAGAAAAAAACCAGTTGCCATGGAGTTGGTCCCAACTCGTGGCAGCCCCACGTGTGTCAGAATAGAAGTGTCCTCCGTACGGTTTTCAGCGCCTGGTTTTTTTGGAAGTATAGATACTCCCTGACTTATAATCGACTTGTTGGCAAGGTATTTTTACGGGTTTTACTGTCAGTAATATGTACTAAATAAAATGTTGCAGCACATAATTTGCTGATGTTATCATTCTCTGATGTTCATTAGCAGACGTTCAATGTCATGATTTATAAAGATACTGATAATAAAAGACAATAATGATAAAAACTAAAAAAATGAGGTATTCAACTTATGTCACAACTGAGTTACAGTGGAGTCATCGGAACAGAACCCTGTTGTTAAGTCTGAGACTAGCTGTAGATCACCAAGCCTTTCTTCCGAGGCACCTCTGGGTGAACTCAAATCTCCAACATTGCAGTTAGTAGCCACGTGCGTTAGCCTTTTGCCTCATTCAGGCACTCCGTGCAACAGAAGGATGATTCCATTCTAAAAAGGCCAGAGTATTGATTTAGAGGGTTAGGGTTCCTCTGTGGTGGTCTAAATTACAAAGAAACAATACAAAAGAAAATGGAGGTTTTAAAAAACAGAACTCATGATAAATGTGATGTACAACATTATTTTTTCCCCAATTCATCTGGTACTATGACCTGAAACCCGTTGCTGTTGAGTCGATTCGGAATCATAGCGACTCTATAGGACAGAGTCGGACTGCCCCATAGGGTTTCCAAGGAGCGGCTGGTGGATTCCAACTGCCGATCTTTTGGTTAGCAGCTGAGCGCTTAACCACTGTGCCACCAGGGCTCTGTCATCTGTCGTAAGAAGCAGAAATATAAGTTTGTCAGAGGCTCAGCCAAATTCATAGGGTATATAATGTAGAGCTTTTAAATCAATGATATAAAAAATATATCTGTTTTATTGTGTTTTAGGTGAAGGTTTACAGAACAAATTAGTTTCTCATTCAACAAATTGCACACAAAGCGTCCTGTGACATTGGTTTCACTCCCCACACTGCGTCAGCACTGTCCCCGTTTCCTCCCTGGATTCCCTGTTTCCTTGCATCTGGTTTTCCCACCCGCCTTGTCATATTTACTTTTGGGCAAATGTTGCCCTTTTGGTTTCATATAATTGTTTGTTACAGAGGACGTTCATTTGGGTGTTATTGTTTATTTTATAGCCTATTGGTTGTCTGGAAGCTGGCTTCCGGGAATGGCTGCAGTTCCAAGTCAGAGAGGTGTCTTAGGGCCATAGTCTCGGGGGGTCCTCCAGTCTCTATCAGGCCAATAAGTCTGGTGTTGTTTTAATGAATTTAATTTTCTGTTCTACATTTTTCTCCTGCTCTGTCCAGGACCCTTCATTTTGATCCTGGTCAGAGCTGTTGGTAGTGGTAGCTGGGCACCATCTAGTTTTTCTGGTCTCAGGGTCATGTAGGCTGTGGATTAAATGAATGATTTTTAATGTTGAAAACTCTAGAAAGTTAGTAGTGTATGTTCCAGCAGTGCAGGTTATTCCTTTGTTTCTCCTCTCTAACACTAATGGAAGCCTGAGGAGAGGTCCGCAGAAAGAGTGTAGGAGAAACTGGGTCTCTGAAGTCAGACACACTGGGGACTCAAATTCTGTCCTTGCGTTTACTAACTGCAATCCTGGGCAAGTCATCAAGTACCACGAACCTCAGGTGTTTTCATCTATAGGCATATAACAGATTGCGTTTGTGACGTGATGTGTAAATGAGATGTCGTATAGGAAATTCTTGGAATCTAGTAGTTACTCATAAATATGAGTTCCTTTCTCCTTGCTTCTGTATGATCAGAACGAGCCTACTATTAATGTTTTAGTACTCAAATAATCGTTATTTTGGTTTGATTTGATTTTGCCTAATATTTCTTCTCCTGACCTTCCTTTGAGAGTTACCCCTTCTCAGATTAGTGTGTGTGTGTATATATGTGTGTGTGTGTGTGTGTGTATGAACTCAACGGGACTGCCTTGTTTTTCCAGGTCTTGCAAGTTTTCCTCCTTTGACAGGGAGCAGTTTTACCACTTTTCTGTCTCTTATTTTAGTGAAGAATATTTGCGTTTTCCTTCTCTGACAGGTTGCTGCCTTACACAGGTTCCAGCTTTTTCAGATTTTATTGTATATATTATATATTTTATATATGTATACATACACACATATGTGTGTATCTAATACATAATATACATGTAATTGTATATAATATAGTATGTGTGCTTATATATGTATATAACCTGTTGCTGTCGATTCCAACTCATGGCGACCCCATGTGTTACAGAGTAGAACTGCTCCATAGCATTTTCTTGGCTATAATCTTTACAGAAGCAGATCGCCAGACCTTTCTTCCTCATCACCACTGGGTGTGTTCAAACTACCAACTTTTAGGTTTGTAGTCAAGCACAAACCCATTTGCACCATTGAGGGGCCTTGACAGATAGCTAGATAGACAGATGGATAGACAGACAGACAGATAGATATATAGACAGACAGGCAGACAGATAGATATAGATAGATGTAAAATGATATCAGATAACACTTTGTGCCAGTCATTGAGCTCTTGCCTCTCAGCTCCAAACCTACCCTGGCTGGCACATTTCTGCTTTGCCAGCTGGTTTGATAGAATGTTCCGCAAGGAGTGCACTAGAGGGAGACTTTTTCCCTCCGATCTGCTTGTGGTTCCTTCAAGCATCACCCCGGCAATGCTTCTATGCACTGGCAGTTCCTTCCCGCAGCAGCAGCTGAATCCAGTATGCAGTTTTCTCCGAATTTGCAGAACCAGCTTCCTTATCCCTGTCTCAGAGACACCAGTGCCAGCCTAGCAGCAGCTTGTCTTCAGACATCTGGGTCCCAGTCCCACAGAACTCCTCTGAGCTCAGAAACACTAGTACCAGCTGGGCAGCAAGCTCTCCTCAGAGGCGTGAGGTTTACCTCCATGGGGTCCCTCCTCCAAACTTCTAAGATTTACTAATTCTAGCCTCTTCCCCTTGTTTCTCAGTCTGAGGGGTGGTGGCTGCTTTCTGCAGTGACCACCTCTGTCATGCCTTCATGATAGTGTTCTCTTCCTAGCTTTTTAGTTACCTTATTAACAACTTTATACCCGGTAAATTCTTCTTAATAAATATTGTTTGTTAAAATAATTCAAGTTAGTTCTGTCTCTTAATTGAACTCTGACTAACACACTCTTTCAGGGCTTACTAAATGATTGGTGATTCGAGCCCACCCAGTAGCTCCATGGGAGAAAAGGCTTGGCAATCTGCTCCCATAAAGATTTAAAAAAAAAAAAAAAAATCCGTTGCCATCGAGTCGATTCCAACTCATAGCAGCCCTATAGGACAGAGTAGAATTACCCCATAGGGCTTCCAAGGAGCGGCTGGTGGATTCGAACTGCCAAACTCTTAGTTTTGGTTAGCAGCCAAACTCTTAGTCGCTATGCCACCAAGGCTCCCCATAAAAATTATAGCCTAGAAAACTCTATACAGTAGTTCTACTCTGTCCTGTAGGGTCTCTATGAGTCAGAATTGATTTGATGGCACCTAGCAACAGCAATAACAAATGTTAGGTAGTTGTCCCTGGGTGGTGCAAAGGGTTAAGCGCTTGGCTACTAACTGAAAGATTGGCAGTTTGAATCCACCCAGAGATGCCTTGAAAGAAAGACCTGTCAATCTGCGTCCAGAAAAACCAGAGCCATTGAAAATCCTATGGAGCACAGTTCTACTCTGAAACACATGGGGTCACCATGAGTCAGAATTGACTTGATGGCAGCTGGTTTTTTGTTTTTTTATGTTAGACATTGTTATACTTATTTAATCTTCATAAAACATCATGAGATATAGACTTTTAAAAAAATGTTACGGTTGAGCAACCTGAACACAGAAAGGTGAACTGACCTGTCTAAGCTTACATAGCTAGTTAAGCTATAGAGCCAGCATCCTGGTTTTCCAGCCTGCTCTCTTTACCATGAAGACAGAGCCAAGCTCATCAAATGCTCTCTGTGCTGGGAGTTTGAATCTTGAGGTAAGTCACAGGAGAATATGAGGTGGTTGGAGCTGGGTCAGCCAATGTGGAGCTTCTAAAGAGACGGCCCAGTTCCCTGCTGATCATCCACTTGGCTCTGTTTCCTGCATACTTAATGACTGCTGTGCCGCTGCTCCTTCAATTTTGGTGAATCTCCCATAATCCTCCCAACAAAATACCCCCTTTTCCAACTAAATCAAAGTTATTTTTTATTTCCTACAACCAAAGACCCTGATACAATCGATTTTTTGTCTCATTGTCTTAATCTGGAACACATGTGCCATCTCAAATAATGTAATTTTGTATCTGTTCATACTATAAAGATGATGCTTTATGCCTGCAATTTTAACAAACATCTATTGAGAGCTTAGTCTGTGTTAGGAACACAGTAAAGTACTCTCACAAATGTTAATATACTTTATATCATACCTGCAATTATTAGTAATAATATCAGGTACTTTTATGGGATATTACAATTTACAGAATTCTTTTACATAAACTACTCTCACTTGATTGTAGGAACAAAACAGTAAAGTAACTGCCTAGGTGTAATTATAATACTATGTTGCCAATGAATAATAGGCTTAGACCTTTAATTTTGGAAATGGTAGTCTAGGTAATTTGTAAAAAAACACTCCCGCTAAAAACAACTGGAAATGTTGGAAAATTTTAGAAAATAATATTTGCCTGGATGCATCAGATTGCTAAAAAGATAGTGAATAACTCATGGACCTGGATTAAGGAAATAAGAGTGGCCCCAAAATTGACATTGGTTATTGGCCATCTTTTCTCCAAAGGACAAATGCTGATTTATAAGAGAGAGGCTGAAAGGGGGAGAGGCTAAGCATCACTTTTGATAGCCTCTTGGGATAAAACAACAAGGGTTGGTATCCAGGAACTACAAAAAGAGGGGATGCTCTGGAAAAGCACCTTGGCTTTGTGCTGGGACTTTGGCGAGCTACAAATGAGAAGACATTCCCTTGTAAGGACTGCACCTCAATCACCGACGTTGGATTAAATCCCAGAGTGCTAGTGTCCTCAGGGGAGTCCTTGAGTTGTAGAAATAGTTAATGTTCTTGGCTGCTAACCAAAAGGTTGGAGATTCGAGTCCACCCAGAGATGCCTTGAAAGAAATGCCTGGTGATCTACTTCTGAAAAATCAGCCGTTGAAACTCTCTGAAACACAGTGCTACTCTGACACCCACGGGGTCACCATGAGTCAGAATAGACTCAACCACGACAAGTTTTTTTTTTTTTAAGTGTCTCCAGATACTTGGCAGAAGCAAACCTCTCTGAAGATCTAGACTTACTTCTAAATGCAACTTTGCAAACATAATGCTGAGAACATAGTAAAATTGATTAATTTGATCTGATTAAGACATGGAGATATAAGATAGCCTGAATATAACAATAGAAAAAATAGACTACCCAGGGCTTCCGGATATTAGAGTTGTCAGTGATAGATGGGAATTCTGGAATCAAAAAATGTAATAACTGTGATTTAAAACTCAGTGGATGTGTTTAAGAATAGATTAGACATAGCTAAAAAGAGAAGTAATGTATTAGGTGATAATGTGCAAGAATTCATCTAGATTGAAGTGTGGAAAGGCAAAGGTTAGAACATGTTTAATTAGAACCCCAAAAGAAAGGAAAGAAGAAATGGGACAGAAGCAAAATTTGAAGAGATAGTGGCTAAGAGTTTTCTACAAATTCAAAAGCCATTCAACAAATGCAGAATGTATATGTGTTTTTTTAAGCACACATGTAACAGTGGCAAAAATTACCATATTATAGGCCATAAAGCAAGATTATCAGTAAGCTTAGGTTAGGATAGGTGTATTAGTTAACTACTGCTCTGTAACAGATAACCCTAAATCTTAGCAGCTTCAAATCACAAATATTTATTATCTCACAGTTTATGTGAGTCAAGAACCTTGGCATGGCTTAACTGGGTGCCTCTGGCTTGGGGTCTCTCACAAGACAGGAAAGGAAAGAGACCCCAGATAAGGAAAACATTATTGAAGAAGAACAAAATAGGAGGCCTCATACTACCTGATCGTAGAACCTACTATACAGCCACAGTAGTCAAAACAGCCTAGTACTGGTACAATAATAGACACATAGACCAATGGAACAGAATCAAGAACCCAGACGTAAATCCATCCACCTACGGACAGCTGATCTTTGAAAAAAGGCCAAAGTCCATTAAATGGGGAAGAGACAGTCTCCTTAACAAATGGTGTGGCAAAATTGGATATCTCTCTTTAGAAAAATGAAACAGGACTCATACTTCAAACCAAACACAAAAACTAACTCAAAATGGATCAAAGACCTAAATATAAAGCCTAAAACTATAAAAGTCATGGAAGAAAAGAATTGGGACAACGTTAGGGACCGTAATATATGGCATAAATAGAATACCAAAGACCTAAAAATGCACAAACAGCAGAAGATGAACTAGATAAATGGGACCTTCTAAAGATTAAATGCTTATGCTCATCAAACGACTTCTCCAAAAGAGTAAAAAGAAAACCTGCAGAATGGGGATAAATTTTTGACTACAAGAAATCCAACAAGGGTCTAATCTCTGAAATTCATAGGAAACTTCAACACCTCAACAACAAAAAGGCAAACAATCTAATTAAAAAATGGGCAAAGGATATGAACAGACACTTCACCAAAGAAGACATCCAGGTAGATAACAAACACATGAAGAAATGCTCTTGATCATTAGCCATTAGAGAGATGCAAGTCAAAGCTATTATGAGATACCATCTCACCCTAACAATAAGGGCACTAATCAAAAAAATAACAAATGTTGGTGAGGCTGTGCGGAGATTGGAACTCTTAATACACTGCTGGTGGGAACGTAAAATGTACAACCACTATGGAAAACAGTATGGCATTTCCTTAAAAAGCTAGAAATAGAAATACCATATGATCCAGCAATCCCACTCCTAGGTATATACCCTAAAGAAATAAGAGCCGGGACACGAATAGACATATGCGCACCCATGGTCATTGCAGCGTTATTCACAATAGCAAAAAGATGGAAATAACCTAAATACCCATCAACAGATGAATGGATAAACTGTGGTACATACACACAATGGAATACTATACAACAATAAAGAGTAACAAGGAATTCACAGAACATCTCACAACATGGATGAATTTGTAGTACATTATGCTAAGTGAAATAAGTTAATCACAAAAGGACAAATATTGTATGAGACTACTATTATAAAAAAAAATAGATAAAGGTTTATACACAGGAAAAAAAAAATCATTGATGGTTACCAGGAATGAGAGAGAGGGAGGGAAAATTACTAACTAGATAGAAGACACATGTTAATATTGGTGAAGGGAAAGACAATACACAAGAAAGACGAGGGAAGTCAGCACAGGATGACCAAGGCAAAGGAAGATACCGAGAGGAAGGCAAGACTAAAGGGCAGCTTCGACAGTTACTATAACATAGACAATCCTGCAACAATAGTAAAATAGAAAAATGTAGAAACAAAAATAAAATTCACAAAAAAAAGGCCAGACTTACTGGGCTAACAGAGACTGGAGGAACCCCCGAGACTATGGCCCTAAGACACCCTTCTGACCTGGAACTGAAGCCATTCCTGGAGACCACCTTCTAGCAAACACTAGACAAGCCCATAAAATAAACAATAACAGTCAAGAGGAACTTGTTCCTTAGAACAATCAATTATAAGAGACCAAAAGGACAACATTTGCCCAAAAGCAAAGATGAGAAGGCAGGAAGGGGTAGAAAATCCGGACAAAAGAAAATGAAGCCCAGGGCAGAAATGGGGACAGTGCTGACACGTTAACGGGCCCTGGTGGTGAAGTAGTTAAAGCGCTCAGCTGCTAACTGAAAGGTCGGTGATTGGAACCGAGGAGCTGCTCAGGGGGAGAAAGATGTGGCAGTCTGCTTCCATAAAGATTTAGAACCTTGGAAACCCCATAGGGAAATTCTATTCTGTCCTATAGGATCGCTATGAGTCTGAATCTACTCCACAACAATGGCTGGTTGGTTGGCCGACACATTGAGGGGAATGCAACCAATGTCATGGCACACTTTATGTACGAACTGTTGAATGGGAAACTAATTTGCTCTGTAAATTTTCACCCAAAGCACAATAAAAAAATAAATAAAATAAAGCATACACAATTCAAAAATAATAATAAAAATTATGATCTTAAAAATTTTTTTAAAAAAACCTTCCCATGAATAAAATTCCAGGTCCAGATAGCTTACCAGTAGGTTTTTATCAAGCATTTAAGCAATAAATATCATCATCCTTTTACAAACTTTTACAGAGAATAGAGAGAAAAAGGGGGAACATTTCAGAACTAGTTTTAAGAGGTCAGTGTGACTTTGATACCAAAACTCAGTAGGCACGATCAAAACAGAAAATTATAGGTCATTCTTACTGATGAACATAGATATAAACTTCTAAACAAAATAATATTAAATTTAATGCTTCAGTGTATAAAAAAGTAATACATTATGATGGAAATTAAAAAAAACCCAAACCCGATGCCGTCAAGTCAATTCCGACTCATAGTGACCCAAAAGGACAGAGTAGAACTGTCCCATATGGTTTCCAAGGAGCGGCTGGTGGATTCAAACTGCTGACCTTTTGATTAGCAGCCTGAGAGCTGGGAATATTCCAGGAATCCAAGGTTAATTTAACATTTGAAAATCAATCAGTGTAATTCATCATATTAACAGAATAAAGGGGAAAAATAATAGGATTCTTTGCATAAATGCAGAATTTTAAAATAAAATTTAACAGCCATTCATCATTCCCCCAAAAAACATTCAGCAAACTGGGAATAGAATAACTTTCTTAACTTGAAAGGGATCTGTAAAAAGCCTACAGCAAACACCACGTTTAATAGTGAAATGTGAAAGCTTTCCCTATGAGACCAGAAATAAGACAAGGATTTTTCTGTCACCATTTCTGTTCAGTATTGTACTTGATGTACAAAAATAGCATGGTAGGGGAAGAAAAATAAAAGATGTGATAACTGGAAAGAAATAAAAATATGATATAGTATGATTATATATGTAGAAATTTTAGAAGAATTTACAAGTAAATTAGTACAATTAATAAGTAAATTCAGCAAGAGAACTGAACAGCATATTAATATATAAAATAAATAGACAAAGTACATATCACACAATACATAAAAATATTCATAACTAGTGTTTTAACTTACCCACAAAAATCATTAGAAAATTAAATTTAAAAACTGCTGTTTATAATTACATAATAATATGTAAAATACATCTACCAAAATGTACCCAAAACCCTTACAAAGAAATCTGTGAAACTTTGTTAAGAGAAATTAAAGAAGACCTAAATGAATGAAGGGACATACCATGTTTGTAAATCAGAAGACCCAAAATCATAAATATGTCTATTGTTTCCAAATTGGTCTACAGATTCAATACAATTGCAATCAAAATTCAACTTTTATTTTTGTGGAACTTTATTTTATTTTACAATTGCAAAGGTGTAAGAATGTCCAAGGCATTCTTGGAAATAGAATCACAAGATGGTAGAACTTACTGGACATCAAGACTTTTAAAAAACTATACCTTAAGACAATGCGTTATTATCACAAAGATAAGACAACTACTGTGTTTTTACACAAATAACACCAACCTGCTATGTTTGTTTGCCAACTGCTCCCTCCTCCCATGAGGTATTTTCGTAAGCTCTGCTGTGTAAATTTTTTAAAAATGTTGCTATGTAGAAGGTGTGTGCTATTTGCATAAAAATACGGTACACGTAGAATTGAATAGAAAGATGATTTTAAATTTAAGAAATTCTGTTCCTCAAAAGACATCATAAATGGAAGAAAATAAACATCACAGAATTGGAGCATATATTTGTAACACATATAACCTCAAAAATTCATATAAAAAATGTTTGAGGAACTCTTACAAATCAGTAAGGGTAAGATAATCCAATAAAAAAATGAACAAGAAACTTGAAAAGGCACCTCTTAAAAGTAGCTCATGAATATATTAAAATGTACTTAACTTCATTTGTAATCAGGAACATCCAAACCTCTGTCTCTCTCACACACACAAATGAAATATACCATGCACATAACCTCCAGAAAGGCTAAACTAAAAAAGACTTGTAATTTGTTCAAGGAAAAGAAGCAATATTAACTCTTACGTACTCCCAGTGATGGTAGATTTTGATAGAACCACTTTGGAATATGGTTTGGAGTTATCTTCTAAAGTTGAAGATAATCATAGCTGTCTTATTTAACTAGTGCTGCTATAACAGAAATACCACAAGTGGGTGGCTTTAAAAAAGAGAAATTTATTCTCTCACAGTTTAGGAGGCTAGAAGTCCAAATTCAGGGTGCCAGCTCTAGGGTCAGGCTTTCTGTCTCTGCTGGCTCTGGGGAAAGCTCCTCGTCATCATGCTTCCATGGACTAGGAGCTTCTCAGCACAGAGACCCCAGGACCAAAGGACATGCTCTGCTCCTGGTTCGTCTTTCTTGTGGGTACGAGGTCCCCATGTCTCTCTGCTCAATTCTTTCTTTTATATCTCAGAAGAGATCAACTTAAGACACGACCGAATCTTGTAGATTGAATCCTGCCTCATTAACACAACTACCTCTAATCCTGCCTCATTAACATCATAGAGGTAGGATTTCTAACACATAGGAAAGTCACATCAGATGACAAAATGGTGGACAATCACACAATGCTGGGAGTCACGGTCTCTCACACATTTTTGGGAGACACAATTCAATCCATGACAATAACTTCTGATCTAGTAATTACATGCCTAGGAATATACCCCAAAATGTGTCCATATGTGCAGTAAGAGATATACACAAGAATGTTTTAAGAGCCTTATTAGCATTATCCCAAACAGCAAACAAACAAATCACCTCATCAATAGAATGGATCCACAGATTGGGTAATGGCATAATATACAGCACTGTAAATGAATAACTTTAGATCTGGAAACAAAATCATGGAAGAATCTCACAAATGTAATGTTGAGCAAAAGAAGTTCACAAACTGGTGAAACCAAACCACAGTGTTTAGGGATGAGCATGCTTACGTGATACAAGTAAGAATCACAAAGATGTGATTACCATGGAAGTCAGGATAGTGTCTCACCTTTGATGAGGGGAGGGAGGGGTAGTAATTTGGAAAGAGAGGGAGGGAGCTTCTGAGGATGCAGTGTTCTATTTCTTGATCAGATTGTAGTAACATAGTTTCTCCTGTGGTAATAATTTATTGGCAGCTCATTTTCTGTTGATCGAACCCCGCGAAGGAGCGGACTTCACAGTTCCTTCTTCTAAACTGGTCACATCTCACATTAGGGAAAATGCAAACCAGAGAGGAATGAGGCTGGTACAGTTATCAACATTGGGGGCTTGAGGTTACGTTCTGCTTGGATTTTAACCTTGGCCTTTGAGTTTTCCTATGGCTGATGTTGCCTCATCATTGTTACTATCATCATAATCATCGCTACCATTGTTACGGACTGAATTGTGTCCCCCAAAAATGTGTGTCAACTTGGCTAGGCCATGATTCCCAGTATTGTGTGATTGTCCACCATGTTGTCATCTGTTGTGATTTTCCTATGTGTTATAAATCCTACCTCTGTTTATGAGGCAGGATTAGAGGCAGTTATGCTATTGAAGCAGGACTCAATCTACAAGATGAGGTTTTGTCTTGAGTTAATCTCTTCTGAGATATAAAAGACAGAATTGAGCAGAGACAGATGAGGACCTAAAAGGACCAAGAAAGTAGCGTCAGGAGTATGCATCCTTTGGACCTGGGGTCCCTGCACTGAGAAGCTCCTAGACCAGGGTAAGATTGATGACAAGGACCTTCCCCTAGATCTGACAGAGAGAGAAAGCTTTCCCCTGGAACTGGTGCCCTGAATTCAGACTTCTAGCCCCCTAGACTGTAAGAGAATAAATTTCTGTTTGTTAAAGCCATCCACTTGTGGTATTTCTGTTACAGCAGCACTAGATAACTAAGACAATCATCATCATCATCAACAACGGTATTGCCTTCTAAATAGCCTGATGCATGAAATAGCTGGTACTTCCTAGTATTTTATTACCCCTTTAGAGCACAGTTGGGATATGAGAAGGTGAATACTTCCTGTTCAGTCATCTAATTTTTATATATAACTAGAAACTAGGGTCTTCAAATTTCATATCGATAACTTCATATTCCATTTTTAAATGAAGTCTTAATCCAAATTCTTAATTTAGTGTCTGCACATGTCCTTCTAAACCACAGGTGAGATGGTTATTCTGCTAAGATTAAAAAAAAAAAAAAAACGAACACAAACAACAACAACAACAAAATGTGGGCTTTGAAGAATGTGACTAAATCATTTGCCCACACTGAGTAATTCTTTAAGTTGACTGTTCTGCTCATCCATTTAAAAAAAAAAAAATTTCCACTAGATTAATCATTCAATAAACACTATGCTCTTTGTATATATAAAGCATGGGGCTAGAGGTAATGGTGTAAAAGAAGAGGGCACGTCATTCTGTTCTTTTTCAAGGAGCCCTGGTGTCACGGTGGTTAAGTGCTTGGCTGCTAACCGAAAGGTTTGATCGTTTGAACCCACTGTTTGCTCCGTAGGAGAAAGATGTATGATCTACTTCTGTGAACATTACAGGCTTGGAAAACCTGTGAGGAAGTTCTACTCTGTTCTATAGGGTCTCTATGAGTCAGAATCCACTGGACAGTAACGGGATTTAGGTTTTTGGTTTCAAGGAATCTACAGTCCAACCAAGGAAACAAAACAAATAAAATACAGTTGTAGCTAGATTACAGGATAGACCACGATAGTTTTAAAATAGTATTTGAGAATAGGCAAAGAACAATCTATGCTCACGTATATGGATGGAAAAGCTTCGCAAGAGTTCCCAGAGAAGGTGGCTGATAGGCTCAACATTGAAAACACAAGGAGATAACAAGCCCTCCACCAAGGAAACGTTGTAGCATGGTCGTTAATGGTCTCTAAGCTCCTCTCAATAGGAGATTTGTTTAATTCCATAACTATCTAAGGGGACGTTTTCTTTAATGATCGCCTGCACACAACACCTTCATTTACATAGTACAAATAAATGAACTTACTTTGCAGGGACAAGTTGCCACCACTAATGTCACATGAAACGGGTTTAATCCAATATTTCAAATAAAAATTTGCAACGCCCTGACAGGTGCTGTCATGCTCTAACACGTCTCTTTTTGTTATGGCACTCTAACAGACTAAAACGATATCACATTAATGTGATATGAGATGACAGAGAGTTGAGAATGTAATACACTGGTCCCTCAATCTATGTGATAAAAAATGAGTGCTGATAGGAAGTGCCAAAAGATAGACATGCAGCCTCTCCAGGTGCCTGCGTATCGAGGAAAGATGTAGGCAGTGAAGCATGGAGATGCCTTCAGCTATTACACTTGAATTCATCTGCAGGATGAGGCTCCTGTCACTGACCCACCTGCTGGAGTGCTCTGGTAGGAAAGGGCTAGACTCACGGGGGAGCTGCAGGGATGCAGAGGCAATCCTTGACCCAGTGGACATTCCTTCCCAAGGCAATTCACATGGGATTATTTGTGCTCAAACAATAGAAAGACACCTGGACTGAGAGTCAGTAGTACTGTATACACTATTTCTTTTTCCATAATCTCACACTTATTGCGATCACTTAACATTTTTGGGTCTCTGCCTCTTCACCTGTAAAAGAAAGGGTTTGGATTACAATGAATGAGTCATTGCAATTCCAAATGTGTAAGAAGCCAGGGAGGCGGCGAAATTGTAAAGCAGGCCTGGTGTAAATGCTAGTGAGTATTTGGGCCTGAGGCTAACTGGAGATAGTCAAGCCCCAATACAATAATTAAAAATTGCTTCTTTTAACACTATGCTGGTCTAAGAAAATGCACATCTAGGTTATGAACACCTATATTTAAAAAATACTGTAAAGTTTCTTGCCACTTTAAAGTATACATTTGGTTTTTCCTCAAGGCATTTGATAATTACATGACATTACCAGCATAGTGTATTAGGATTACATTTGGCTGCAAGTAAAAGCCTCAAAGAATAGTGACTTAAATAAATTGGAATATTCTTTCTCACTCTCCTAACAATCAGGAGGTAGGCACCCCAAGACAGATCTAACAGATCAACTCCATAATGCCCTCAGGGATCTGTACTCTTTCCAGCCATCCCCAAGGTGTGACCCCTGTCCCCATAGTCCAAGTTCCAGGCTATGAGATGGAGAAAGGGATGAAGACGAAGTAGAAAGGGCTGTTTCTTGAAGAAGGTTCCCAGAAACTGTCTCATGATGCTTTCTTTTCCATCTCACTGATGAGAACTTAGTGACCTAGCTATGAAGGAAATTGGGAAATGTAGCCTTCGCACTAAGCAATCATGTACCTAACAATGCTATTAATTGGGGGAAAAAATAGCAGGTAACGGGGGATAATGAGCAGTCTCTGCCATACCTGGTCTTAGGTTGTCTTTGATGATGTACCTTGGAATTACCCAAAAATGATATTGCTGGATTCTGAAAAACGTCTGTATATTCCAGTGTAAGAGGTTTTTAACCCTCTGTCTCTCAATCTCTCTGTTGTGTAGAGGTCATTAAGAGAAAACCCCATGAATCATAAAGAGAGGATTCTGGTTGATCTTCACTATTAAAAACTGATAAACCTTCATGTATGAGAGTGATTTATTTTATGCTTCTATAGCATGCCGTCTTTCAGTCCACTTTACCTAGCCATGACATTTTGGGCCCTTACTTGCTTCATGTAGAACCATTCAACATAATAATTTGGTATTGATGAATTAATGCATATGGGGGATGGCTATACTGAAAATGGAGATTATAATCTCATTAATAGGTCAAACACCAAACTTAAAAGTAATACCAAATGGGTTTTATGCCACTGTCTTCCCTGTGATTCTAACGTCTTATGGAGGACTTATATTTGCACAGTTTCAAAGAAGTAGTACCAATGTTAAAAACAAATACAAATAAAAATCTCAACAACATCTTTTTGTCATTAACCTAATGGAATTACCTAGCATATAGGCATTCTTTAAAACAGTTTGTTAAACTGAGTTGGAGACGAAAATCATGTGATTATTAACAACTCTCATACTTGGGCAGGTACAGATTCAGAGAGGCAAAGTAATACTTCGTTGTTGTTGTTAGCTGCCCTTGAGTCGACCCCTGACTCGTGGGGACCCCATGTGTTACAGAGTAGAACTACTCCATAGGGTTTTTTTGGCTGTAATCTTTACAGAAGCAAATCTCAAGGCTTTTTCTTTTGCAGAGCTGCTGCGTGGGTTAAAACTGCCAACCTTTATGTTAGCAGCAGATTGCAAGCCTCTTGTGCCACCTGGATTCCTCACAACTGTGTTATGGAAACCCTGGTGGCACAGTGGTTAAGAGCTACGGCTGCTCATTGGAAACTCTATGGGGCAGTTCTACTCTGTCCTATAGGGTTGCTATGACCTGGAATCAACTCAATGGCAATGGGTTTGGCTTTTTTTTTTAGTCAATATAATGCTACATGGGCAAACAGAACGGTTGTTTTTATTAAAACATAATTTTTCTCTTCATTTAAGAAAGTTAAAATGACAGTATTATTGAAAAACTGGAGACATTCAAACTTAGAAGTAGAAAATGTTAATAAAATTATGATAGACAAAACATATTTCACAAATTTTGGTCTGATAAAGCTTTTTACTTTGAGCAATTTGTGCAAAATTTGGAAGTCAGTTTGTACATTTTTGGTGTAAAGAAAGGAATGCTCAGTAAGGTTAACAATTGATATCTTTCTGTGGTCTGGTGCATGATTCAGAAAAAAATAGAAAGATGCTTGAAAGATACTAGTCAGTTTGTATACATAAAAAGTGTGAATTATGAATGAATCAACTTGGATGGCATTCAGTCATTTGCGTTTTCTTGATGTAGTTCATCCATTTCTAAAATTCAGAAGTAATTTTTATTTATGGTAGCTCATTTGGATTTATTTACTTATGATAGTGTTTAATTATTTTTTTTTAAAATATCATTATCACCAAATATTTAATTTGGGGATTAGAGTATTTAGATTGTATTACATATTCACTTAAAGTGATTTTCTGCTTGACCTCTTTAGGAGCTGTAAACAAATGTTTTTCTTCTGTATTTTCAAAAGGTATCGTGTCAAGAGGAGAGAAGGGAAAAAATAAAATTAAAAAAAAAAAAAAGCCTAGCTATTTGAGCCTCTCCTCTCAGTTGCACAAAACAGTATGGTCTTTGTCTCCCTGATGTAGTATGTCTGCTGAATTCAATGGAGTGGGAAGCTTTGAATGCATCCTAAGGCTAATATTGAACATTTCCTTCTGCAGAATAAGTAGACATAATTTTACAAACCTGATTGGTATAGATTTGGAGGTTAATTTTTAAGGTCATACCTACAAAGTACTGAAAACACAGGAATTGAGTAGATTTTATCAATAAAAAAATAGTGAAACTGGCTTAGATGATATCTTGCAGGCAACCTAATCATTTGGGTAAAATTTTTTCTCCATCCTAAAACAAATCATCCACCAATTATTATTTTATTTATTTTCTTAATTGTACTTCAGGTGAAGGCTTACAGAACAAATAGTTTCTCATGAAACAGAGGTACACATATTGTTTTCTGACGTTGGTTAACAACCCCACAACATGTCAACCCTCTAATTTCTCAACCTTTTTTATTGGTGAAAACACACATAGCCAAAGATACACCATTTCAAAAATTTCTACATCCACACTTCAGTGACATTGACTACACTCTTCCAATTGTGCTGCTATACTCACTTAAGATGAAGGCTTACAGAACAAAATTGTTTCTCATTTAACAGTTACTACACATGTTACCCTATGACAATGGGTAACAATCTCACAACACATCAACAATATCGTTACTCATCCTTGTGTTCCCTATCACCAGCTTCCTTGTCCCCTTCTGCCTTCTGGCCCCTGTCCCTGGACTACTGTACCTCATCAGTCCCATTTGGTTTTACAGGGCTGTCCACTCCCAGGCTGAACGATGAACCACAGAGATGACTTCACCACTGAGCTAAAAGGGTGTCTGGGGGCCATACTCTCGGGGTTTCTCCAGTCTCCTTTAGGCCAGTAAATCTGGTCTTTTTTTTG
>NW_004443940.1:28867994-28908788 GCF_000243295.1 Trichechus manatus latirostris | reverse complement strand
GTCATCTGGTGTTTTATTTTGGATGCCTACTGGAACCATCCTGTCCTGTTTTTGTAAATGTTTTGATATTGTCTGCTGTCTTCGGTTCATTCAGTAGTTATTTTTCTCGTTTATTGATTGTAGATTTGTTTGTTTCATCCCTTTTTTTTTAAAAATTTGAGTATGTCTGAGCAGGCGGACTGTGTGTTCTTTGTTGTTTGCTTGTCTGTGGGCACAATGCTTTTCGCCTCCTTCTCCAATTGGCAAGGTCAGTCACTCAGATATGGTATGGCAGGGAAGGTCTAGCTGAAGAGGAGTTACTGGGACGGGTTGTTTGTGGCACTAACTACAGCCACCAGAGCAGGTCGGTAATTGGTGCAGGGCAGGTTCCAGTAGGCCATGCCTGTGCTGCTTTGTGGTGTGATGTTAGGTGCACGGTGTAGGTAGGCAGGATGTAGTGGGGAGATTGTCATTGTAGAGCTAAGATGGATATGGGAGAGAGGAGAGAGGTACACGAGCCAAAAACATACAAACAAACAGAAAAGAATGGTAGGGGAGCTTTCCGTTGGAGTGGAGAGATGAGAGACTATGAAATGGAGAAAAACAGAGAGGGGAAGAGGAAGAAAAGAAAAGAAAAGAATGAATAAATTTAAATCAGAAAGGTTAAAGAACCGCAAAGTTCCCAGGGATCCCACCAGTGCAGCTATGAGGTCTGGGGAAGTCACTCTCAGGTGTTGCAGTACAGCCTGGCTAGAAGGCATAGAGGTATACAATTCCAGGTATTCAGGTAACAGAAAGGGAAGGAAGATATAGAGAGACGAGAAACTGAGTAATGAAGACAGACAAAAAGGGAAAAAGAGGGAAAAGAAAACAAAACAAATTGAAAAAAAGAAAAGAACAAGAAAAGCCCCCAAAAAAACAGAAAAAGAAAAAAAAAACCAATGAAAAAAGAAATGGCCTCAGGGATCCCTCTGCATGTCTGTGCAAGCCGAGGGGGTAGTTCTTTGCCCTGCAGCACTGCCTGGCCAGAACGGGCTCCCAACTCAAGAAAAGGAAAACAAATAAACAATTCAAAACAAACAAACAAACTAAAGCCCCGGGATCCCACCAATGCGGCAGCCCAGACCAGGAAGCAGCTCCACACTCCAACGGAGCTCCACAGCCCCTCAGGTAGAAGCAAAGATTGCGCACGGAGCCAGGTATTTGAGCGGAAGGAGGGGTGGTGGTGAGAGGTAAGGAAGAAATCGAAAGAAGTAGAAAAAAAAGCAACACCAGCAGCCAACAAATGGCAGTCAGAGAGCCGGCCCGTTCGGGTGTGTGGAATCCAAGCAGCCAGTGTTTCCCGGACAAGAGACTGTGTCCACAGGAAGCAGAGGGGGCCGAGTGTGGGTGAAGAAGGGTCGGGAGTGGCAAAGCGTATATCACAAATATCTGGAGCTCTGCAGTCCCTTAGGAAGAAGCAAAGATGGCACACAGAGCCAGGTATTTGAGCGAAAGGAGGGGGAGGTGGTGAGAGGTAAGGAATAAACCAAAACAAGCAGAAAAAGGCAACACCAGCAGCCAACAAATGGCACTGAGAGAGCTGGCCCATTCCGGTATGTGGAATCCAAGCAGCTGGTGTTTCCCGGACAAGAGATTGTGGCCGCGGGAAGTAGAGGAGGCCGAGTGGGGGTGAAGAAGTGTGGGGGGTGGGAAAGCATAGATCGAAAATTACTGGTTGTTTTGTCTCTCGTTGGAAGCTCCGTGAAGCTGCTTTCTCGTATCCCCTGTTTGCTTGTCTCCGATAGGAGTTCAAGATGGCGGATCTGCGCTGCGTTAGGTGGTAGGGGGCCTCGGCATGAATCTCTCCTCGCTCTCCGTTCTCTGTCAGTTTTCTCACTCCATTTGGTGCTTGGCTGAGTTCTTTATCTCTTCATTTGATGTTTTAGGGTTTCAGGAGTGTTGTTTTCTCTGTTCGGCTTAGTTTTTCGGATCTTTGCTGTGGAGGGACGGCGTGGTGCTTCTGCCTAGAGCGCCATTTTGCCCTCTTCCCCAACCAATTATTTTGTTATCATGGCCACCCAGCAGCATTCGGAGTATTAGCTCATTCCACTTTCTGCAGCAATACTGGCATCCTCAACACAGAGATGCATTTTGAGGCATTCTGTCTGTGTCTTATGCATCAATTGAAGTCATAAGTCAGGGTGGTGGGATCTGGCGATGATGACAGAATTGAGAGTAGCATGAGGATGAATCCACACTCTGAATCCTCAGGCAAATTTATTAACTTCTGTGAGCCTCCATCAGTAAAAACGATGGTAATAATGCCTCCCAGTTTGTCATGAATAAGCAAGATGTAGGTGAATATATCTTATAAAGATGAATGATATTCACTGAGCTTTTACTATGTGCCAAGCATGGATCTATACTGATCCATAGTTTCCATTTCTCCCCCTCATTATTGATTAAGGGGAAGTTGCCTGCAGTAAGAAGGGCAGATCAGAGGAATTCTCAGGCACAGACACTATTCTCTTCTGGACTTGGTGTGCTGAGATTGTGAGTCTTGGAAGAGCTGCAGTGATGAGGGCAGACCCTGTAGATTTGACTTGACAGTTACATGCCAAGCATTTCCTCTCCACTCTACTCTCAATCTTCTTCTCTGTCTTCTTCTTCTTTTTGTTTTGAATAAGGCAGTGTGTTTTAAGTTTCTTTCACTTACAAACAACTCCTGTTGTATATACCAACCGAAAACTCAACCAGCTGCCATCAAGTGAGTTATGACAAATGGCCACCCCATGTGTGTCAGAGTAGAACTGTGTTCCATAGGGTTTTCAGTGGCTGATTATTTCTTCCAAGGTGCCTTTAGGTGGACTCAAACCTCTGACCTTTTGTTTAGCAGCTGAGCAGGTTAACGTTTGCACTACTCAGGGACTTTGATATGCATAAGTATGTTATTTGATCCATGTAAAAACCTGTGAGGCCAGTACGGATATAATTCCCATTTTACAGATGATAAAACTGAGATTTAAAGAAGTGAAGTAACTTGCTGGAGGTTACATTGCTACTGGTAGGGAGGGAATTCAAAATGGGTGTCTGGCCTTCCAAAGCCCAACGTTTAGCCACTTCTCCACATGTCCTCCTACTGATGTCAATTTCTGATAGGCTGCACCATCAGGGAGAGAGGAGTCACAATTATTTGGCTCAAGGCCATAATCAGAATGAACCCTACCACACAGAGTGTGGAACAGGGCTAGCAAGTGATGGCCCCAAGGCCAAGGGTGGCTCTTGATGTGATCTGAATGTTCTGAACCTACTAAAGCAGTACCAGTTGCTGGCCTCAGTTTAACTGTGAGACGGGCTAAGTCCCAGGATCTCACCAGGTGTCTTAGTTATCTAGTGCTGCTATAATAGAAATACCACAAGTGAATGGCTTTCACAAACAGAAGTTTATTCTTTCACAGTCTAATAGGCTAAGAAGTCTGAATACAGGTCATCAGCTCCAGGGGAAGTCTTTCTCTCTCTGTCGGCTCTGGAGGAGGTTCCTTGTCATCAGTCTTCCCTTGGTCTAGGACCTGCTCCATGCAGGGACCCTGGGTCCAAAGGACACGCTCTGCTCCTGGTGCTGCTTTCTTGGTGGTATGAGGTCCTCTTGTCTCTCTGCTTGCTTCTCTCTTTTATATCTCAAAAGGGATTGGCTTAAAACACAATCTAATCTTGTAGATTGAGTGCTGCCTCATTAACAGAACTGCCACTAATCCCATTTCATTAACATCCCAGAGAGAGGATATACAACACATAGGAAAATCACATAAGATGACAAAATGGTAGACAATCACACAATACTAGGAATCATGGCCTAGCCAAATTGATACATATATTTTTGGGGAACACAATTCAATCCATGACATCAGGCCTTGATTCCTTTACTTCTGAAACACAATATACTAGATCATTAGTAAGAACTCTTCCTGCCCTAAAATCCTGTGGTTCATTTGTCACAAAATTACAGTGAATAAATGAAGAATTGATGTATCATTTCTGGAAGGTTGCTGACCTCTAGCGTTGGCACAGACCTAGACAGAAGATTCAAACTTTCATGTTCATTTTACATTCCAGCAAAGTTTCCCCTACTCCTTTTTCCTTTCTCCTTATGGAGAAGAAGAAAATATAAAACACTTCCAATTAAAGTTCTGTTAACTAAAGCTGCATTTACAAAATAAATATTTCTGCTGACATTTGACTGATTATATCAATTGTAAGGTTCAAATTTTAATAAGGTATTACCAAACACAAGAATAAACAAGCTAATCAGGCCCATTTCTATCTCCTCCTTTGTATTAAATGATAAGTGAATTTAAAGCTGTGCTTTGTCTTATTAATATCTGCTAAATATGGATGAATTACTGAATATATATTTATTCTTAAACTAATTTGGAGGCAAATATTTACAAAGCTTTTCTCTTATAATCTGATTTTAATATCTCAACTGAAACTGATTTATAATATGTGACTTCAGATGTGGTGTTAGTTAAAGAGACCAAGAATTAATGAGCTGATTCTATCAAGGGTTTCTTAAAACTGATTTTGAAGGATGGGGGAAAAAAAACCTCCTATTTTTTTTTAATCAAATTTTAATTGTAGGAATTTTCATGGCAAATATCAGAAAAATTATTAAATCTTTCATAATTTTTCACATGCACATATTTGTTTTTAGTGTCTTGTTAATGAGATGGAAACTCACTAGAATATTCTGTGTCATCAAGTGAACATCATTTCTAGCATGTAGGTGGATTTCTTAACTGAGTATTCTAGAACTAGTTATTGAGGAAGTTAGTAAAATCTGTTTCCTGGGAATTGATGAAACTTGTTAACTTGTTGGGAACAGGACATGGCTGAGGAGGGTGGTGAAAGCAGACTAAATATCTACCCTCTTCTGGTTATCAGCTAAGGCATGTCATCCATCTACCTATTTTGTATAAATAGAACTCCCATCCTGGTAGATACACCCAAGTGTATTATAAAAGAGTATAAAAGCCTCTTCCTTTACTGGGTTTAGCCCTGATGGCGCAATGGTTAAGAGATCTGCTGCTAACCAAAAGGTTGGCAGTTTAAATCCACCACCTGTGCCTTGGAAACCCTATAGGGCAGTTCTCCTCTGTCCTATAGGGTCACTATGAGTTGGAATCAATTTGACGGCAATGGGTTTGGTGTTTTGGGTTTTACTGGGTTACAGTTATACTGTAAAGACACAAAACAAGTTCATTATAATGCAGCATGCTATATGACCAATGGCTAAACTCAAAAATTGCTTACTGTGTGCTAGGCAGTGAACAAATCCCAGTCATACTTACAGTGTCCCCCTCCCACAGTGAATTTAATTCATAAGTATGTTTTATGTTATACAAAATTAAGTCAGCATTAAAGTACACTTTTATATATATATATGTGTATGTCATATATATGTCATATATATATATGACTTAAGGATCATTTAAAGACCCCCGCATCTATTTTGGCAGAAAAGTATTTCAGATACTGCGTCCATTTGTGTTGTGGAATCACAAATCCCCACACCTTACACAATTATACATGGGCCTGATTTAATATTTTATTTTAAAATCTTTCATTTTTCTCATATAGTTCTCCACTTGGTCAAGTCTGAGAAAAACTGAAAGGTTAAAGCAAATTATTGTGTGAAGAAATGATTCTACAGGGTCCTTCCAGAGTCTGTTTCTACCATGACTTCCTTCTCTTCAGGTTGGGGACTCTGAGGGGTCCATTTTAATCTGATTTCCTTTTATCTTTTTTTCTTTTTTTTTGAGGATGAGGCTGCTACTCTTTGCTCAGGAATTCAATCAACTAGGTCTCCAGTGAGGACTCTATTTGGAGGTGGTTGGAGGACCCATGAGAGGCATGGTATCGTAGTGGTTAAGCGTTTGGCTGCTAACCAAAAGGTCTGTAGTTCGAATTCACCAGCCACTCCTTGGAAACCCTATGGGGCAGTACTACTCTGTCCTATAGGGTCGCTATGAGTTGGAATAGACTTGATGGCAATGGGCTTGGCTTGGTTTTGGAGGACCCATGGGCAACCAACAGAGGAGAAATGTACCTTCCTTATTTGAGATTTCCACTGTTCTGAGCCATTGAAAGATATGGTCTATTATGCATAAAATAAAATAAAATGTTATTTACAAAAATCACAAAGCGCTAGTAAAATTTAGGAGGATGGAATGAATTGAGGCCCAAGGGAGTTCTTGACATTTCTGTTGTAAGAAGCTGAATTCTGCAAGGCTTGGTACTGTTTTCAGTGTCTGGGTGGACCTCACAGCATGGATGTTGGCTTTCCTGGGTCGAGGAGAAGAGCACTGTTTATACCATGAAACTTCAGGAACAGTGATTCCCAGATGGATCACATCAAGCTGAGCATCAGGGCAGACACTGGACACCTGGCATCCGTTGTGTCGGCCATGAGAATACACCGCTCAGATCTCCCTCTGCAGGGAGGGCAGGTGACCACTGGCTCCAGCTTCTGCACTCCCAATCCCAGTGGCGTCACTAGGGTTGGTGTCACCCAGTGTGGTAACTCATGGTGTCAAACCCCGCCGTGGACCTCCTCTTGTACGAGACCACACAGAATCCTTAGTAATGTTTTTTGTACTAATGTTACTTGTAAATCATAATTCTCGTGTATCAGTGAATGTAATGGCAATAGTCGTGACATAAACTACTAGCAAAATTAAAGGTACACCTTTAAATTACGACATCATAGGCATAGCCTAAAGGTATTTACTTTTACATAGTTTTAAGTGGCTAAAGTGAAAATTCAATAAGAAAATAGAATTCGAAGTAAAACATTTAAGAACTACATCAAAATTATGTTCATTTAAATATTAAACTTTACCATTACATGAGATACATTAATGGATTACCCACTGCTGTCGAGTTGATTCCAACTCATAGTGACCCTATAGGACAGAGTAGAACTGCCCTATAGGGTTTCCAAGCAGCGCCTGGTGGATTCGAACTGTCAACCTTTTGGTTAGCAGCCGTAGCTCTTAACCACTACACCACCAGGGTTTCCAAAACTTGTTTCTGTCGAGTCCATTCCAACTCATAGCGACCCTATAGGACAGAGTAGAACTGCCCCATAGGGTTTATTAATGGATTAGGTTTGCATAATCAATAATGACCCAAATAATGTAGAAGTTGTAGACAAATGTATATGGAATGATTTTCATAAATGAAATAATGCCATAAAAATAAACAGGGACAGATATACAAGAGTTCAGCACTTAGTGAACATCTCAACTAAATCAGAATTTTCCTTTACTGGCCTTCAAAGTTGCAAACTTGTGAATGACTTCATTGAAATCAATGCCTTTTGCCAACTCACTTTTTAATGTGTCACTATTTTTTAAACCGTAATTCAAACTTAAACCTTGAAAATTTCAATCAAGTTAGATATATACTTGCAAGACAGTGATGTTTTTAAAGAAAATTTAAAAAAGACTAAATTTAAACAAAACTGAATTTAAGATTTAAGTTATATTTCTAAACACGTATCAAGAAACATGGAATTTCCCCCACTTCATGTTTTAAACTGTCAATTTCAATTTATCAGAGTTATATAATCAAAAATTATTATATGTGTAGGTTTATTATCAATTTTAATCATAGAATAATATGTGATAAATATAGTTGTAAATTGCTTAAATGTAATATTTCTTAGATTATATGGATAGTAACAAAATTGTTTTATAAAATTGTTCCACACTGAATTACAACATATTAGTTACAATATTATTAGTAACTGAGAGGAAGCCTTTTTTTGATTTTTCTCCTTCTTTTCCTTTATTACTACTTCATTCTCAAAAAAGTTATTGATAGTATTCCAAATACTAATTGCCACAGTATTGCACCTAAAGCACCAGAAAATTTGACAAAATCGGCAACTATAAAAACAATGGCAGCAAGGAAAACAGCAATGCATGCTTGTAGCACATGCAGGCAAAAGCACATGATTGAAAGCCTGATTGTGACTGGGTAGTAATGACAGCTCTGACCAGAGAGCATTAGAAGGTTCAAAAAGTAAATTAGCATAGATTTTTCACCTTGTAGGTATCTTGATACATGTAAGCTGGGCTTACAAAAAATTTATTGTTGTTATAACCAACTACAGGGATATTTTTATAAAAAATAACACATTTCTGCTGAAACGCTGCACAGAAATTTTATAGGCAGTCATTTTGGTGTCATCCCCCTCTGAAAGTGTCACGAGGCATGGTCTGCACCCCCTGTACCTCCCCCCCACACAGTGATGCCACTGCTGAATGCATCATCGCATGTGCACCGATGAGGGCACACTTCCCACCAGCTGCTCCCCACCAGTTGGGGATGGCAAAAATACTAAAACCCGTCCACTGCTACAAGATGGTGGACTCCTCTGACAGGTGACTTTAGCTCAAGGACTCCCCATCTGCTTGGCCAAATTTAGATTTGCACGCAGTCTAAGTCCATCCTTTCTTTTTCCCTCTCTCCCTCCTTCCTTTCCTTTCTAGCTTCCCTCTCCTTCAAGGGGGTCAGACTTGCATTGTGGTCTGAGAACCCTCCCAGCCTCCGCGGGCTGCCTCCCATTTCCTTTGGTGGCTTCCTCGCTAATAAGTCTCTTGCACAGCTGATCCCGTCTTGGTGTCCGCTTTCAGAGAACCCAGGTAATGCACAGGTATAGAGCCTCGTGTTTTATAGCTGGGGAGAGAGAGAGGGAAAACCAGGGTGGATCAGAGTGCTCCTATGATGTGAGTCTCAACTGCAAGGGCAGTCCTACAGAGTAGCTGGTTCCCAGGCATTGAAGAGAATCCCCAGGAATCATGGGGACGGGCTCAGATGACCACCCGGACAAATGTGAACTAACTTTAAGGCTTCTTAATATGATTAACTAGCTGCCCTGATCAAACTTCTTGGAGCCTTGTGTAACTTTTTTTAAGTTTTAATTTTTTTTGAGGGGGGTCAATGAGGGAATAAATATTTTTACACTTTTCAATGAAAATATTTCATGAGCAACTGTTATGTGAAAAGTATTGTGCAGGGTTAGGAAAGATGAATAAGTTTTGGTCTCTGTTTTCACATGAGTGAGAAAATTACATTTTTGAAAACAAAGCAGAATGTGATGATTATTAAAAGAAAAGAAAAGGAAAAGGAAAAAAAGAAAATCATATGGTCAGGAAGAAAAACTGAGGGGCAAATCACAGCCTGCTTTGAAAAATAAGGAACTTCGTGGAGAATGTGTCTTTTGAACTGGATTTCCCAGAATGAGGAAGTGTTGCAGGAGGGGATAATGAGACCAGCATTTGAAGAGGAGAAAACTGTGGGAGAAGAGTCACAGAGGCTGGGAAGTGCAGAAAATTCAGAAGGTCAAGAGCATTCTGATCGGAAAGGAAAATATTTTGTTTGAGGGGAGAAAGAAGAAGTAATGTTAGAAAGGTAGACTGCATCTAGTCATTGGAGTCACCAGGCGTCAGGTGAAGGAGTTAGGAATAAATTCTAGGAGGAATGTCTTAAACAAGGACGTGCCTCCATATTTTACATATTGATTATTAATCTATAGCTTTTAACTGTGGTCCAGATATAGAACTAATTTATCTTATAGAAACATGGGTGTTTTGGCATGTTTACTCAATGACACCATGTTAGAATGTCCTTTGTTGTCCCATTGTTAATGGCACTGTAAGCATTAGCTCATTACTTGATTTATATACATTTTTAACTCCACTGCCTATCAAATAAGCAATGTTGTGTTGTGTGCCTTCAAGTCAATTTCTGACTCATAACGACCCCAAGTGATAGAGTAGAACTGCACCATATGGTTTTCCAGGCTGTAATTTTTACAGGAGTAGATCACCAGGTGTTTTCTCCTGTGGAGCCACTGGGTGAGTTTGAACCGCCAATCTTTCAGTTATCAGCAGAGTGCTTAACTGTGGCCCTAACAAGCTTCCTCAGTACATAATTAATAAAACAAGGTACAAATCATTATAATCATATAGCTGAGGTAATACAAATATAACTGAGTGAAAAAAGGCTGATGGAGATTAACAGTAAATAAAGGGCAAAAAAATCACCTGTGGTAAATTGACCTCGTTAGGAAATGTTCGAATATTTGACAAATTCCCAAAGACAAATTTGGCAAATGCGCCTGAGAAGAAAGTCCTATATTTAAAATAAATAAAAGGCTAAGAAACACCTACTTTGATTTGAATGGAACAAAGTGTTTTTGAATGATGCATAAGCAATCCCTAGTTAGTTCACAAATAAACTTGTCAATACAGTCATTGCCAGAGTGAGCTTGCTCAAGACCGAAGTAAAAAGTGGGAAGAGCAGAAACAATGTAATTAAAGAAAGTCTACTGTTTAAAGATAATAATTTAGTAGTTATAAAATTTTATACTAAGATTAACAAAATACATATTAATTCTATAGCTGTCTTTGTTTTATTAACTTGTTTTTGAAGTAATTCTTTCTTGATTTATAATTTACTTAAAAAAATTTTTGTAAATATATTCAAACCCACAGAAAAGTTGAAAGAATAGCATAATGAACATCCTTGTTCCTCGACTAGATTCACCAACTCTTAGCATCTTGCCACTCCTGTTCTCTCTCCCTTCCTCCCTCTTCCGTTTTGCTAAACTATCCAAAAGTAGCTAGCAGATAGAATGACAGACCATCGTAATGCATCAGGATTTTCCTACACAACCACTTCATCGTGACTACCTCCTTGAAAATCCTTAACGTAGAAACACGATCAACACACAGTCCCTATTCAAATTTCCCAATTGTTCTCAAATATCATTAGAGCTGTTTTGTTTGTGTTGTTTTTTGATTCAAGGTCTAATCGTTGCATTTGATGTGGAATTTTTGTACTTTCTCCTAATCCAGAGCAATACACCCACCCCACTCTGTGTTCTTCCAGATACAGAAGGCTTGAAATGTTCTGTAGAACATCCCAGATTCTGGATGTGCCTTATTCTTTCCTCATTATTAGATGCAGGTCAGTTTTTTCCAATGAGAACATCTCTCATGTGCTGTTGGGAAGGGCCCACTGAATTGCACCAGGAGGCACATGAGGGCAGGCTGCCTCATTCACGGTTAGGGATGCCCAACGAGCCTGACCACTTGCTGAGGTGGTGATTGCCAGATCTCTCCCTTGTAACGACATTTCCCCCTACTCATTAATAGCTAATCCAGGGGATGGTACTAATTCATATACTAATTCATGATTTTTAAAAATCCTGAATCATTCTTAGGGAGTGTGGGTGGGGAGAGTCTTTTAGTAAAACGTGTACATCACTTTCTGAATTGCAGAAGTGCCTTTTTCCAAATGTGGTGGGATACACTATGTAGTTAAGGCTGAAAGGGTCCAAAGTGATGATCTGGTTCAATTCCATTTGTTTACACGAAGCCCAGGTATCTCAGTGAAATAGTAAGAACTATGCTCTAGGCCCCCAGTTTTCTATCTTGTTTACTCTCTATTAATTTCAAGACATGTTTACTTAGTCCTTCAAGAAAAAAGAGCAAAATCTCAGCCAATCTGAAGAACACAGGAGAGCAACATAGACAGGGACAGATTATGCTATTCTTGGAGATGTGCACTAGGAGTAAGAACACCAGGATGTGTCAAATCTAGAGCAGTGCTGGCCAAAAAAATATAATGCAAGCCACAGACATGAGCCATATATAATTTTAAATTTTCTCATAGTCACTTTTTTTTAAAAAAAGTGAAAAAATAAAAGGTGAGCTTAATTTTAATATTTTAACCTATATTCCAAATATTATCATTTCAACAGGTAATCATATTTTAAAATTATGAGATATTTTACCTTTATTTTTTTAAATCCACATGCATTTTATACTTACAGCACATCTCAGATCAGATTAACTACATTTAAAGGGCTCAAAATAGCCACAGTTGTCTACTGGGTGTGTTGGACGGTGCTCCTCTACATGTTGTTATTGTTAGGTGTGTCAAGTCATAGCAACTCTGTGTACAACAGGACAAAACACTACCCGGTCCTGTGCCATTGTCACAATCGTTGTTATGCTTGAGCCCATCATTGCAGTCATCTCATTGAGGGTCTTCCTCTTTTTTGATAACCATCTGCTTTACTAAGCATGATGTCCTTTTCTAGGGACCAGTCCGTCCTGATAGCATGTCCAAAATATGTGAGATGAAGTCTTACCATCCTTGCTTCTAAGGAGCATTTTGGCTGCCCTTCTTCCACGCCAGATTTGATTGTTCTTCTGGTAGTCCATGGTATATTCAATATTCTTCACCAACACCATAACTCAAAGGCATCAATTCTTCTGTGGTCTTCCTTATTCATTGTCCAGCTTTTGCATGTATATGAGGTGATTGAAAACACCATGACTTGGGTTGGTGCACCTTAGTTCTTACAGTGACATCTTTGCTTTTTAATGCTTTAAAGAAGTGTTTTGCAGCAGATTTGCCCAATGCAATGCATTATTTGATTTCTTGACTGCTGCTTCCATGGGTGTTGATTGTGGATCCCAGTCAAATGAAGTCCTTGCAGTCTTTTCTCTGTTTATCATGATGTTGCGTATTGGTCCAGTTGTGAGGATTTTTGTTTTCTTTATGTTCAGGTGTAATCCATACTGAGCATACTGAAGGCTGTAGTCTTTGATCTTCATCAATAAGTGCTTCAAGTCCTCTTCAATTTCTGCAAGCAAGCTTGTATCATCCACGTAACATAGGTTTTTAATGAGTCTTCCTCCGGTCGTGATGCCACATTCTTCTTCATATAGTCCAGCTTCTCAGATTATTTGCTGAGCATACAGATTGAATAGGTATGGTGAAAGGCTACAACACTGAAGCACACCTTTCCTGATTTTAAACCACACAGTATCCCCTTGTTCTGTTTGAACGACTGCTTCTTGGTCTGTGTACAGGTTCCTCATGAGTGTTATGGAATTCCCGTTCTTTGCAAGGTTATTCATAATTTGTTATGATCCACACAGTCCAATGCCTTTGCATAGTCATACTTGGCCTTCAGCCAGGATCCATCTGATATCAGCAATGATATCCCTCATTCCAAGTCCTCTTCTGAATCCAGTTTGAATTTCTGGCAGTTCCCTGTACTGCTGCAGTCGCTTTTCAATGATCTTCAGCAAAATTTTACTATTTCCACGTTCTGTTGGACAACCTTTCTTTGGAACGGGCATATATATGGTTCTCTTCCAGTCGGTTGGCCAGGTAGCTGTTTTGCAAATTTCTTGGCATAGATAAATGAGCACCTCCAGTACTGTGTCCATATATTGAAACATATCAGTTGGTATTCCGTCAATTCCTGGAGTCTTGTTTTTCGCCAATGCCTTCAGTGCAACTTGGACTTCTTCCTTTAATACCATCAGTTCTTGACATTATGCTACTTTCTGAAATGACTGAACATCAACCAATGAGGACACATAAAACAGATGTTTCTACTAAAGGATAAAATGATATTTTAAAACAATTGCCTAGCACTCAAAACAGTACCTAATAAATATTAGTTGTTATGGTAGCATTTATATTAATAATTTTATTTTCCCAATCTGGGTCTTTAGGACTCTGAGTTTCCTTGAAGGTAATAATAAAGTATTAACTAGCTACTTTCAGTATTTCAAAAACCCATTGAATTATGGACATTTATCCAAAACTAGATCATTAGACTAACTACAAGACAGTCATCTCATTAAATAAGGATGTTAACGCTTAGTCACCTAGTGCTGTCATACAGAAATACCACAAGTGGGTGGCTTTAAAGAACAGTAATATATTTTTTCATAATTCTGGTGGCTGGAAGTCCCAAACAGCATCTTGACCTTGTTGATTCCTTCTGTAAACCTTTCTCCTTTATCTGGTGTCTGTGGTGATCTTTGGCATCCCTTCGCTTGTAAAAGATTCTCACATGTTGTCTCTCTTCCTTTTCATGGAATACATGAACGGTTAATGTAACAAATTGGATCTTTGATGGAGAAAACAGTGGAACCCCGATATTGATTCCGGCTGTGTTCCAGAACAACTAAATCAGGCAACTCAATAAAAAGCAAAGACATTGTGTGGGTGTTAGGAGAAAGAGGGAAGCTTTTTTTGTTTTGATCTACTTGAAATAACCAGTTAATGTACTCAATTTTTCACTATGTTAGATGTTACTGTGGCATCTTTTAAACATAGCCTGAGTAAATGAAGTTCTGTTTAATGAAGTTTGACATTTTACGTGTGCAAGGATTCAGTAACCACAACCTATAGGACAACATTTTTTTTTTTTTTTTAGTGGTATGTTAGATGAAGTTTTATAGAACAAACTAGCTTCTCATTTAACAATTAGTACACATATTGTTTTGTTACCTTGGTTGTTGCCAACCCCATGACATGTCAACACTCCCCCCCTTCTCGACCTTGGGTTCCCTATTAACAGCTTTCCTGTCCTCTCCTGCCTTCTTGTCCTTGCCCCTGGTCTGGTGTGCCCATTTAGTCTTGTTTTGTTTTATGGGCCTGTCTAATCTTTGGCTGAAGTGTGAACCTCAGGAGTGACTTCATTACTGACCTAAAAGGATATCCGGGGGCCATTGTCTCGGGGTTTCCCCACTCTCTGTCAGACCAGTAAGTCTAGTCTTTTTTTTTTGGTGGGTTAGAATTTTGTTCCACATTTTTCTCCAGCTCTGTCCAGGACCCACTATTGTGATCCTTGTCAGAGCAGTGGTGGTAGCCAGGCACCGTCTAGCTGTGCTGGACTCAGTCTGGTGGAGGCTGTGGTAGTTGTTGTCCATTAGTCCTCTGGACTAATCTTTCCCTTATACCTTTAGTTTTTCTTCATTCTCCCTTGCTCCTGACAGGGTGAGACTAGTGGAGTATCTTAGATGGCCGCTCACCTGCTTTTAAGACCCCAGATGCTATTCACCAAAGTAGAATGTAGAACATTTTCTTTATAAACTATGTTAGCCAGATGAGCTACATGTTCCCCAAGACCATGGTCTCCACAGCCCTTAGCCCAGTAATTCAGTCCCTCAGGGAGTTTGGATGTGTCTGTGGAGCTTCCATGACCTTGCCTTGTACAAGTTGTGCTGGCTTCCTCAGTATTATGTACTGCCTCATCCTTCACCAAAGTTACCACTTATCTATTGTCAATTTAGTGTTTTTCCATCCCCACCTCTCCCCTCCCTCATAGCCATCAAAGATTGTTTCTTTTTGTGTATAAACCTTTTCATGAGTTTTTATACTAGTGGTCTTATACAACATTTATCCTTTTCTGATTGACTTATTTCAGTCAGCATACTTCCCTCCAGATTCATCCATGTTGTGAGATGCTTCCCAAATTCACTATAGGACAGCATTTTTTATTTTGATTAGTAGGAAAGAAAATAAAACCAAAATGATGAGATACTATTAATAAATACAATTTATTGATCCAAGAAGCCTAGAGCTATGTTTCAAGGCCTTTGGATGAAAGGTGACAAAACCCTGATGGGAACAGTTCCAGGGAGCTACAAGGCCGGTGTTCTGGGATGGCGTAGTGTACCAGTAGTACTAATAGTGTACTGGGACAAGGCGAGCTGTGCACTTAAGTGTGCATCAAAGGAGATGAAATGTAATGGCTCTGCCACTGACTTCAACGGCCTTGAACACCTGGTCACCCTCACATTCTGTTTCAATTCTAATATGCTATGATCCGTAAGGAGCCCTGGAGACACAGTGGTTGAGAACTATGGCTGGTAACTAAAAGTCTGAATCCACCAGGCAGTCGTTGGAAACCCCATAGAGCAGTTCTACTCTGTCCTACAGGGTCCCTATGACTCAGAATAGAATCAACTCGACGGCAATGTTTTCTTGAATTTTATGACGCATAAAGAGTATAAGCAGAAATATACTAAGAATTTGGACCACTTTTCCAGTCCACAAGGACTTATCTCTATTCCCCTTACATCATCCCTCCCTGAGACATGGAGAAAGAGGCACCAAAGAGGCACCACACTTAAAGTAAGTTCTTGCGGTTTAATATCTACCCATTGTTTCATGAAAGAGAATCCAGGGGTGGTTCATTTCTTTTCTATTTTTTTTCTTTATTTTCTTTTAATTTGCATTTATTTTTATTTGTTTATTTTTGGATGATCAGCAGAATGTCTGCCAGTTTGTTAGTATGGCTTAGACTTTCGATTAATAGCCTTTCAGGGCATTAATTCCAGGCACTCAGAAACCTGAAGTACTGTACATCGCCCGTGGTTTCCTCAGCCTCCAGGCCTGCTGTGCTTGAAGCAGTCTATTTTCTTTTGTTCTTTGGTAGTGTCAATTTTCTCCTTTACAGTCTTTATTTTTACATATACTCTTTAAGAATCTAGGTAGTTAAATTCAGCTGGCAATGAAAAGTTTGCTCCTAGGGGAACAGCAGCATACTCCGGAGAGAGTTTGAGGGCATTTTTTCCACTGGCTTTCAGAAACTTAATCTCCCTGTTCTCCTGCAGCCTTCTCAAACATGTGTATCTATTTGTAATTCCTTAAAAAGTAAGTTTAGAAATTAAAGACAAGCTCTTGTTTAGGCCATTGGAAAGGACAAAAGTCAAGGGAATGGCCTAACTAGATCAAGTGAATTACTGGGTCTTTTGGAAAAGTTGGGAGCCCTGGCTGTGTAGTGGTTAAGAGCTTGGCTGCTAACCAAAAGGTTGGCAGTTTGAATCTACCAGCTGTTCCTTGGAAACCCTATGGGGCCAGTTCTACTCTGTCCTATAGGGCCGCTATGAGTTGCAACAGACTCGATGACAATGAGTTTGGCTTTTTGGTTTAGGGGAAGTTGACTGAGACCGTTCTAGGTCACAGGCTGTGAATGCTTCTGGCCTTTAGGTGTGAGTAAGTTCCTTCACCCAGCATAGAATACAGCAGCTCATGTCCTCCAAGGTTTGTGATAGACAAAATCCATTTTTAATACCTTGTGTCAGATATCCTTGCTGCCCTCTAACCACTGTGAATAATAAGACAAAAGTGATATTTTAGGGTAACAGTTAATAAATAATGTGACTTATCCAATCACACCTTTCACTAAAAAATTATTATCTTTTGGCAGATTCATTACTGTAGCACCATCAGGGTCTGATGAAACATTCTCTAATTCTACCACTAGTACATTTTTCCAGAGTTATCTTTCTTTTAATTTAATTCTCCACTCTGAAAGCATACTGTCCATTGCAATTATGAAATGAGCATTTAGTCTAGCATAACTAAGGCATTTTAATCTTTTCTTATGGAAAGATGATTAAAAGGTCCTAATATTGCTATGATATGGATGCATTTCATCCCAACCCAATGAATCAAAGTTTCCTTTGTTCTCATAACTATAAGTTAAGACAAATCAAGTCTCCAGGCATTTTGCTGCAGTGGTTCGGCCACCTCATTACAAGGTGTGATAAATGTTTCAAAACACAGACTATTGACTGGGAAGGTCTCCAGATCTTCCTTGGACAGAGGTGAGCCTAAAGGTGGATAATCGCAAGAGATTATGTATGTATAGTTGTTATGCTAGGTTGATTTATAGTCCATTATATTTGTCCCAAAGCAACAAACCTTGGCACTTTTTAAATGCCACGTTGCTAAGAGAGGTTATTTGATCACTGTAAAGCCTGCAAGGGTTGAAGTTGCTACACTACAGCATTTCTATATAGAAAATTTCAATTTTTAGTTGAAAACATTAGTACTACACTAGTATAAGATAAAATAAAAAATTTTCAGGTTTTTTTAACTTTTTCAAGAATCAGTGCTTTTACCTGGAGCTTTGTGTCACTGTTCTATTTCCTGGCACAGAGCCTGTAGTGTTAAAAGGATTGTATACCCCGAATGTTTGCAATGTACATAAACCTTAGCCTATTATCAGCTCTAGTGAAAATACATAAGGATAAATCTGCAATGTGTTGTTTATCTTAGAAGGTAATTTCACCTCGAATATTGTACCTTGCCTCTAACCACTGACGCCAGTGTATTTATTTCAATTGCACTGGTCACCGTTTTATTAGGAAGGACCTCACCCTGCATTATGCATTTTCATAATACCTTGGACTTGGTTGAGAAACATCATCTCCTTTCTCTTCAACCTCCATTTCTCAGCCACATCCATTTAGGACCCAATTCTCTTCTCCAGAACTGTGATGATATGAAACGGTCACAGATTACCAGGTTGACATTTGGAAAACAAGGGACTTGATGATTGATCTTTTACTATGCATTTTGTTTCTCCGGGATTATTTCCTCTTTATTGAAAGATGGTAAAACAATGGTTCCTTCCAGACTGATAATGATCTGGTAATCAATGTGAAATACATTCGTAAAAGTAGGAATTTACCAGTTTTGCCTGCGAAAATATTTAGATGGCCGAAATAGCCATCTTAATGTTTATTTTTGAACTTTCTAAATACACGCTTTTATAAAGGGGAACACATTTTCTTGGATTCTTCTGTATGTGTTGCTTTGTTACATTTTATCAGGAAGACTCTTTTTAAATTACATAAAAGCTTTATTAAGTAAGTGTTTGGATTAATGGAGTAAGCTGTCATGAGAAATTATCCATGATATTTTACTCTTTTTCTTGGCAATGATGAATAAATCAGAAATTCACAGAAAAAATACCCAAGAACTTCTAGCCATACCTAAATTCATAAGGATACGGATGTACTATGTTTGCATATTGTTCCTTTATTAACCAAGAGCTGCTTTGATTATTTGGGCTGAGGTGTTGAGAGGCCGAGGTGTGCTTCTTGATTACATAGGTAAAGAAAAATACATTAAGCTGAATAGAAAGCTGACAGCAAAGCAGGCTAAGTGCATTTAATTAGCTGCTTATTCAAATGCCCTATTCATTACCTCTCCCTCTAAGAATGAGATGGGTGTGTATGTGTGTGTGTGTGTGTACGTGTGTGTTTGGTGAGAGGAGCAAGGTGATGATATTGGCACAACTTCCTGGAGGAGTCCTGGGAAGAGAAGAGATAAAAGCTCCATTTACAAAGATGTAGACAACCGAACATTTCCAAGGCACCAGGAGGGTTGAATTTAATTATCCTATGGTGTTTCTGGAGCCCTGGTGGCGCAGTGGTTATGAGCTCAAGGGCTAACCAAAAGATCAGCAGTTTGAATCCATCAGCCGCTCCTTGGAAACCCTATGGGGCAGTTCTACTCTGTCCTATAGGGTCGCTGTGAGTCAGAATCGACTTGATGGCAACAGGTTTAGTTTTGGGTGTGGCATTTCTACACTGACGATTGGAATTTTCCACTTAAAAATACTATTATATTAGTGTAAGATAGAAAGCCATCATAATTTCAGCATGTCACTGCAAAATTCTGACGTTTAGAAGAGCTTTGCTTAGGTGCCCATAAGGGTAGCTATTCTCTTCCTTAATTCTTCAAGATTCCCTTTAGGTCAGATTGGAGTGGAAATAGTCCCTTGAAGTTTTTAGTTTTGTCTTTTGAAATGTAGCATCTTACTTCATGAGACTATTGGCAAAAGTAAAAGAAATGACAAAGTAGTGAATATTTAATACAGTGTTGATTATTTTAATCATCCTTTGACTGAACAGGAGAGTAGGCAGGGAAATGCAAATCTCATTTTGTTATTTGAGTCAATCCACGGCAAAAGTACAATTCAGTTGCAAAATAATAAAATCATCAAGATAAAGGGATTTGGAGTCAAGACAGACCTGAATTCTGATCTCAGCTCTGTGTCTTTGTGGTTACAGGACCTCAGCATGTAAAATGAGAACACTGTTGAAATCTCTTCTTCATACAGTTATCGTGAAGATTAAAGATGGTAACATACCTAAAGTCCTTAGCAGAGTGTCTGGTGTATAATAATAATTTAAAACATGGAGACTTAAAAAAAAGTAAAAAGAGAGAGAGAAATATTTAAATAAAACAAACATAAAGAATTTGCCATCTCCTTCAAACTAGGCTCCGTTACAGTGGCTTAGCTTTTTCTCTCTTAAAAAAAAAAGGTGGGGGGGGAGAATAAATAACCCTTTAAAAGTACAGTAAAACTATGCCCTGACCTTGAAATAGAGTTTATAAATTCTCAAAGGCTGAAGAAAAACATAATAATTAACTATATACCTGCCCATCCAATAGTTACTGCGGAAGCTCTGGTCCGTCTGGTTTTGTAACAACATTGCAGGTTTTCACAGGCGCTGCTGCATTTAGGGTCACCCAGGTGTCATCAGAGAGAGGGCAGCCGTGTGCAAGGCTACAGGCAGCCACCGACAGTGTATCTCTTTCTCCAGCTTGGGGATTCAGCGTCTTTTTGAGAAAAGGAAGTTCAGTTGTGCTAAAACTGTTTGCTTTGCTTTGAGTTAGAAGTTGTAAAAGCTGATGGTGCAAGAACACCTCCTTGAACCCATGTTTTCGGTTCCGGGCTCTGGGATGAAAGTCCTGCCTATACCAAATCCCTGTGCAGACTAGACCCAACACTGCGTTTGTCTGGTTGAATTGCTGACTAATTACTATGGATTTATTTCAGTGTCTAAGATGGAGAAACAATGGAACTCGTTTTGCCTAATACTGTAATCTTGTTTGTGTAGACATTGTCAAATTAGGAAACATTTAAAATAAATTTCTCTAGGCCCTATCCTGCCTAAATAGGTAACTCCAAATAATTCCCTTTGCATTTGCCACATCACAATCTACCTTAAACTCTTCATTTAAACACTGTGGGCAGACCCTCCTCCTCCTAGGTGCTGAGTCACTGCTTGTCGACTTAACACTGAACTGATTTAAAGGAATGTTTCATAAATCCACACTGGAAAGCCTACTACAAGATTGTAAGGGAACCAGGGATATCCTGTATCTGGATGGAGGGCATTTTGCTATTTCTTTGACTTGGGTAGCAATTTGTTTCCCTTTTTCTTCAAAGGAAGAGGCTATGGAGATTTTTTCTGCAGAGTCACTTCAAAGGGTTTGCTGTTGCTGCCTTGAGATAGAGCATGTTAGTATTTTTTTTTTAAATTTATAAACAAACTATATGTCCTTCTCGTGTGCCCGGTCCTTTGTCTTTGATTTCGAATAACTAGCAAGTGAACCTAACAGTCTCAAGTCAGAAGAGGGATATATTGATATTTCACAGTATCTTTTCAGAAAGAGTCTGTATTTTCATTTGACAATTTGTTTCTTTCTTATGGAACACCAAAGACGGAGAAATGATTCTGGAAAAGGCATACTAACATATACAAGATAAAAGATCACTTTGACTTTATAAGCCAATAAACAGAATGACCATGGCATGGTTATTTAGAAATACCAACTATCTCTCTCTCTTTCTCTTACACACACACACACACACACACACACACACACACACACACACGATAATTAAAACTTCCTAACAACTCTAGCTAACATTGGAAAACTATAATTAATTATAGAATAATCTCCATTATTTACATAGCTCTTAAATATCAGACAACTGATTCAGAAGACATTAAATGCGGAGGTAAAATCTAAAATCCTTTCTGGAAATGAGGACCAATTTTTAAATTCTATTTAGTGCCCTAAATTGAAAAACTAATCTTTACTCTTTAATGTTTAAAAATATTAACACTGCACTGGACTGGTTAGAGAAATCACTCCATTTAGGGGACGTAGATAATTCCGTTGGCCATCCCTTCGCTGAATTGAAACTGAGTGTCTAGTTTGCTGAGGACCCAGAAGCCATCCCCATCTATAATGTGTAGCTGGCTGGGGTGGTTGACTGAGGGTGCTTTGCTTCATTGCGCTGAATGATCTCATAGCGCACACATTTATTCTGGGCCTTTCCGTTATTTGCCAGCAACCCCACTGCTTTCATGTGTGTTACTAGGTGATTGCTGGGAGCAGGAAAGAGTTTTGGTGGTCTGGATCCTCTGCCTTCTCGCACTTGCTCTTCTTTCCTCCCTTACTTTTCTCAGCTTCTCCATTCTCTTGCTTTTCTTGAAAAGAGAGAAGCCAAAATGCAATCAAAGTGGCTTTTTCTGAGCCACTGGCCAAGGGATTCTTTATTTAAAAAAAAAAAAATAAAGTCCATTGCCGTTTAGTCGATTCCAACTCATAGAGACCCTATAGGACGGAATAGAACTGCCCCATAGGGTTTCCAAGGAGCGGCTGGTGGATTCAAACTGCCGACCATTTGGTTAGTAGCCGAGCTCTTAACTACTGCACCACCAGGGCTCCAGGTTCTTTATGGGGAGGCTAAAATTCAATCCACTTTTAAGTAAAGAGTTCTTTCTCTGTACAAACACGACCTGGCCGGCTACAGGTGTTCCAGGAGGGAAAAAGTACGCCAAACACTCTGAAAGTCATCTATAAGGGATTGAACAACAACCATCAGGGTTCAGGGGTTCTCCTGGGGATTAAGGAGTAGCTGGGAGGAATGGGCGGCCTTCAGCTGGGCTTTGGCCACTTGGCCCCAGCTACTCAGTACTTCCTAAGAAACACCCTGCACTAAGCGCTGATTGCTATTGTAAGATATAAACATGTAAAAACACTTTTAGTGTGATTTTATTTCAGTGTGCCCTTTCCTTCTGAGAGACCCTTGCAACGTCACGCGGGGCATTCGGCGGCTAATGACATCGCACATGCCACTCAACCGTACAAGTCTTATCACATTAACCAAGCTGATCGGGATATGTTTAAGGGGAAAAAATAATATTTTTTTGTGGTTAAAAAAAATCTGGGAGAAAATTCTTTAAAATATTAAATATATGACCAAGGCTTTATTTAGGTCAGCATAAACCAGGTATGATTTTTATCACAAGAGTACAATTACAACTTTCTTCTTGAAAGTGAGGATATTTTTTATGGTGATAAGAACACATCAGAAACTTCAAAGAAAAAAAAAAAAAATCCTTCTGACCCTTTCTGTCTAGATCTTAGGCTAGCACAGCAATCAATTAGCTAAAAGATTCACGACCCAAATTCACTATGGTTTTAGTTACAAAGGAATAATATAGAAAAATTGATGTTGACTTACACAGACACATTTTCTCACCTTTCATTGTGATTCTTAATTCACTTCCTCTTTAGAACATGTATCCAGACAGATTAAAAACTGGTTTTGTCATTTATGGTGTTTGCATATTAGATGAACCAAGTTTGTGGTTAAAAATTGTCACTAAAGCCAATCAAACGTTTCAGAGGATCCAGCCACTCATGCTGGGGGGTCTCCACCTTACCACATTAGCACTTGCCGTTTTGAACAACTAGTGAGCTAAGGAAACATCTATTATAACACTTCCTTTGTTGTTGTTAGTTACCGAGTCTGTTCTGACTCATGTCTACCCGATCTATGCAGAGTAGAACTGCTCCATGGGTTGTCAAGGCTGTGACATTTTGGAAGAAGATTGCCAGGCCAGTCTTTAGAGGAGCCTCTGGATGCATTCAAACCACCAACCTTTTGGCTATTGGTTGAGTGCTTATCCATGTGCCACCCAGGGACTCCTACACTTTCCTTACTACCTCCTGTTGCTTTGCCTCATGAAACCTGTAAAATCAGTGTTCAGGCCACAGGTAGTAAATCGACTGGAGGCATTGTCCTTTGGTTCTGTTTCTTGGTTGAACGTTACTTTGTAACTAACTGGTTCTAGGAAATGTAAAAAAAAAAAAAAAAAAAAAAACACAGAAGCCAGTGGGAAACGTGTATTTCCACATAACATTCCAGAAGGACAGATGCCAAGAGAAGACAGACTAGAAGTACAGAATCTGGGAGCAGCTTGTGGGATCAGGAGAACGATGGAAGTGGATGGTCCTACATACAGGAGCCATAATGAGACTGTCTCTGGGCTGCACTGCTCTGCTCGTTAACCAAATTGTTGCTTAATTATTTAAATACTTGGGAAAATATGAGTTTCAGTTTGCCCATTGGTTTTGTCAGTGGGATTTTGGCCTTGGTGCTGTCATCTGTAAAACCCAAAAACCCATTGCTGCCTAGTCAAATTCCAACTCAGCAACCCTACAGGACAGAGTAGAACTGCCCCGTGGGGTTTCCAAGACTGTAAATCTTTACAAAAACATTTTTCTCCCTTGGAGTGGCTGGTGGGTTTGAACCACCGACCTTTGTAGTTAGCAGCCAAGCACATAACCACTGTGCAACCAGGCCTACTTCCTCATCTGTAAAATGGGGATAAAAATACCTTTCAGGGTTGCTGTGAAGATTTCAGGAAGATGGTGATAACACTAGCAGCCAAGATAGATGGTTTCATTTACTCCTCACTACAACAAATTATGTCAAGCCTGATATGATTATTATTTCTGTTTTACAGATGCAGGCACCCAGGCTCAAAGATGTGCCTCATAGGATTGTGAGGGGATTGAGCAAGATACCAGTCTGATGCAATTATCCCATAGTAAGCATTCAGTAAATGTTAGCCTTAGGGATTTAGGTTAAGAAATTATTCTTTTATTGAAATTGCTCAAAGAAGGGTGAGTGAAAGGCAATTTGAGATTAAGTTAGTCCCACCTAGGTGGTCTTGGCTGTAAACGCCTTAAACCAGGGGAAGAGCTCTCTCCAGCCAAGCTGTTACTCTCAGTACCTTGGCACATAATTAACCGTGGTTAAGAGCTTGGCTACTAACCAAAAGGTCAGCCCTTCAAATCCACCAGCCGCTCCTTGGAAACCCTATGGGACAGTTCTACTACAGGGTGCTATGAGCTGGAATCCACTGGATGGCAACAGGTTTGGTTTTTATTTTTGGTCATAACTCTGATCTTCCTAAGCTGTGTAACAGAACCATTGCAGAGAGTTCCCTTCCTTCAGCCAGAGGAATTTGATCCCCTGAAACTTTAAGAACAAACAAACCTTCCATTACCCACTGCCATCGAGTCAATTCCAACTCATAGTGACCTGGTAGACCAGCATAGAACTCCCATAGGGTTTCCAAGGCTGTAATCTTTATGGAAGCAGACTGCCACAACTTTCTTCCTAGGAGCGGTTGGTGGGTTCGAACCGCTGACCTCTCAATTAGCAGCCGAGTGCTTTAAGTACTGTGTCACCAGGGTGCATTAAACCTGCCATTACCACAGGTATTTGTTTACATTTTTAGTGACAAAGAGCTTCGTATTATCAGGAAATTCTTACAATAAAGTGGTTACATCTAAAGAGATTATTGCTTCCCTCTGCTATCAACCCACCCAAGAACAAATTCAATGGCCATTTTCTCGTTTTTCAGATAAGAAAGAGATGATCTGAAATATTCCACTGTTTTAGTATTTAGTACAAAGTTGTTAGAGTCTGTTGTTGGCTGCCGTTGAGTCGATTCCAACTCATAGCCACCTGTACCGGAGCTCAGTGTTTTGTACATGTCTCTGGTGCACAGAGGTTATTTCGCCCAGAGGATGGGGAAAGAATGGCCTGGAGCAACCGAAGGATGGCCATTCTTGAAAAACTGTGACGACATGCCTTAGCAAGAGCGCAGTCGTGAAGGTGAGATGCTCGATCATTCTCTCACTGACATTTCTGTTTGGGTTTATCTGGTACTAGTTTGCAATTCGTTGTTCGTTTTTATTTCTGTTCTCTTGACATTATTCTTTTTACTTTTCATGTCATTGCTTTTGTGTGTAAATAAACTCATCTTTTTATTTTACCCTTTTGGGACATTGCACTTTGATAAAGGGGCTAGAAAAGGATAATTAGTCTAAATTAGCTACTCCTGCAACAGGGAGTGTTAAAAGAGGCTTCAAAAGAACACAGAGTTCCATTTTCCACTAAAAAGCTGTAAACAGACAATGTGAGTGGGAATGTTTAAATCATTTAAAAAATGGCTAATTTCAGTATTCTGAAGAAATATTTCTTGTTATCATTCAGCTCAATGATAAGCATCAATGTTGAACATATTACTTTTACGACAACCCTCTAGTTTTCTGTAATATTAATCCCTAATTTTACATGACATTAGGTTGTTTGCTGTTGTTAGGTGCCCTTGAGGGAGTTCTGACTCATAGCGACTCTACGCACAACAGAACGAAACCCTGCCCGGTCCTGCGCCATCCTCACGATCATTGTTTTGCTTGAGCCCACTGTGGCAGCCACTGTGTCAATCCATCTCATTGAGGGTCTTCCTCTTTTTCACTGGCCCTCTACTTTACCAAGCATATCCTTCTCCAGGGACCGGTCTCTGCTGATAACATGTCTAAACTACATGAGATGAAGTCTCATTATCCTCCCTTCTAAGGAGCACTGTAGCTGTACTTCTTCCGAGACAGATTTGGTCATTCTTCTGGCAGTCCATGGTATATTCAATACTCTTCGCCAACGCCATCATTCAAAGGCATTAATTCTTCTTTGGTCTTCCTTATTCATTGTCCAGCTTTTACATGAATATGAGGCGATTGAAAACACCATGGTTTGGGTCAGGCGCACCTTAGTTCTCAAAGTGACATCTTTGGTTTTCAACACTTTAAAGAGGTCTTTTGCAGCAGGTTTGCCCAATGCAATGCATCTTTTGATTTCTCGACCGCTGCTTCCATGGACATTGATTGCGTATCCAAGTAACATGAAATCCTTGACTAGTTCAGTCTTTTCTCTGTTTATCATGATGTTGCTTGTTGGTCCAGTTGTGAGGATTTTTGTTTCCTTTATGTTGAGGTGTAATCCATACTGACGGCTGTAGTCTTTGATCTTTATCAGTAAGTGCTTCAAGTCCTCTTCACTTTCAGCTAGCAAGATTGTGTCATCTGCATATGGCAGGTTGTGAATGAGTCTTCCTCCAATCCTGATGCCGTATTCTTCTTCATATAGTCCAGTTTCTCAGATTATTTGCTCAGCATACAGATTGAATAAGTATGGTGAAAGGGATATGACCCTGGTAAACACCTTTCCTGACTTTAAACCACGCAGTATCCCCTTGTTCTGTTCAATCAATTGCCTCTTGGTCTATCTACAGATTCCTTATGAGCACAATTAAGTGTTCTAGAATTCCCATTCTTCTCAATGTTATCCATAATTTGTCATGATCCACGCAGTCAAATGCCTTTGCATAGTCAATAAAACACAGGTAAATAAACATCTTTCTGGCATTCTCTGCTTTCAGCCGGGATCCATCTGACATCAGCAATGATATCCCTTGTTCCACATCCTCTCCTGAATCCAGCTTGAGTTTTTGGCAATTCCCTGTCAATGTACTGCTGCAGCCACTTTTGAATGATCTTCAGCAAAATTTTACTTGTGTGTGATATTAATGATATTTTTTGGTAATTTCCACTTTCTGTTGAATCGCTTTCCTTTGGAATGGGTACAAATGTGGATCTCTTCCAGTCCGTTGGCCAGATAGCTGTCTTCCAAATTACTTGGCATAGAAGAGTGGGCACTCCCAGCACTGCATCCATTTGTTGAAACGTTTCAGTTGGTATTCTGTTCATTCCTAGAGCTTTGTTTTTTGCCAATGCCTGCAGTGCAGTTTGGACCTGTTCTTTCAGTACCATCAGTTCTTGATCATATGCTACCTCTTGAAATGTTTGAACGTTGACCAATTCATTTTGGTACAGTGACTGTATGTATTCCTTCCATCTTCTTTTGATGCATCCTGTATTGTTTAATATTTGTTGTACTGTGGTGGCCAGTGTGTTGCTGTGATACTGGAAGATTTGCCACCGGTATTTCAAATACCAGTAGGGTCACATGACATTGTAGGACATATGCAATAAAAAACTGCTATCACGTGCTATCACATGGAGCCCTGATGGTGCAGCAGTTAACAGCTAGGCTACTAACCAAAAGGTCAACAGTTTGAATCCTCCAGCTGTCCCTTCAAAACCTTAGGGGGCAGTTCTACTCTGTCCTATAGGGTCACTATGAGTCAGAATCGACTCAATGGCAATGGGTTTGTTTTTGTTTGTTATCACATATTATTTATTTTTTGTTATTCCTAATTTACAAATATGAAAATGTTGACTACACAATAAGCCAGAGTTAAAAAAAATCTCAATTTAGATTATACACTCATTCTTCACTTACCGGTTATCTCGTTATCCAACATTTTGCATTTACGACAATAGTAAAAAATCTACTCTCTGACTGTTTTGCGCATTAACGATATATGTGTAGCAGAAATAAATGCTGAGGTGCGAGGCAAGAGTAATGCTGGCTGTGATGATTAAAGTTATGTGTCGACTTGGCTTGACCACAATTCTCAGTGGTTTGACAGTTATGTAATAATGTACTTTGGCCATTATGTAATGATGTGGTCATCCTCCATTTTGTGATCTGATGTGGTCATCCTCCATTTTTGCATAATGCCAATTTTCACATAATGAACTGGTCTTTGGAACCTAACTATGTTGATAAGTGAGGAGTGAGTGTACAGCTCTGTCTTATAAGAGTTTGACTGAAAGCATTGTATAATGGAAAAGAGGTTGGTATTTTGGAGACAGGGGTTCAAATTCTTGTTCCCCATCAAATTCTTGCTCCCTCATTCAAGAGCTTTGTTAACTTAGGTAAGATTCCTCACATCCGTCATCCTTAGTGTCCTCATCTGTAAAACGGGAACTAGAAATCCTACCTTAAAAAGGAAAGATAAATAAGAGAATATCTGGAAAGTATACACTGACGCTTCTAGACACTTATTCTATTACCTAATAATGAATTTACTCTGGCTAAGGATAAAATTGGAGCCCTGGCTGCATAGTGGTTAAAGCACTCGGCTGCTAGCCAAAAGGTCAGTGGTTCGTGAGAAAGATGTGGCAGTCTGTTTCTGTAGAGATTTACAGCCTTGGAAACCCTATGGAGCAGTTCTACTCTGTCTTATACAGTTGCTATGAATTGGAATCAATTTAATGGCAGTGGATGCTTTGGTTTAAGGGTGAAATAACGAGCCATGGTGGCAAAGTGGCCAAGTGCTTGGATGTTAATGCCACCAGTTGTCTGTCTATCATCCTGCAGTGGCTTGTATGTTACTGTAATGCTGAAGCTATGCCACCAGTATTTCAAATGATGGACAGGTTTCAATGGATCTTCCAGATTAAAAGAAACTAAGGAAAAAGACCTGGCAATGTATTTCTGAAAATCAGCCAATGAAAACCTTATGGTTCGCAACAGAACATTGTCCTGCTTGCTTACTTTGGATACATTAATCACTAGAGGAGGACATTATGTTTGGTTAAGTAGAGGACATACAGAGGTGAGGGAAACCAAGGGCAAAAACTGGCACAGTGGCTGTAATGATAGGCTCCAACATGCCAGCAATTGTGAGGATGATGCAGGACAGGGCAATATTTTGTTCTGTTGTACATAAGGTCATAGGGGTCAAAGCTGACTCCATGGCAGTTATCCATCCATCCATCCATCCATCATCTATCTATCTGTCTCTCTGTCTATCTAGCTGTCTCTCTGTCTGTCTATCTAAGGATAAAATGTATCTCTTTTCCTCACCTTCCATTCTCTGCTTTCTCTTTGAAACACCTTAGGTATAATTATTATGAATAAATATTAATAAACATAACAATAGCAATAAATCCACCACAACAATAATAATAATAAAAGGTAATACTTATTAAGGGGTTATGATGTGCCAGGCACCAGGCTGAGTGCTTTACTCAGTTTCACCATTTCACAAGGGAGCTACTATTATCCCCATGTTACTCATAAGCAAATGGAGGCAGGAAGCACAAATAAGTTGAGAACCTGGATCAGGCTCACAGCTTTGTGCCGCTAAGTGGCAGTTAGGACTTATTTCACAGGATGTCTCATATAGATACTAATGAAGCCCTTTTAGTATATAAAGGAATAAATTATGGTTCACTTTCATTTCAAACTAAAAAAAAAAGAAAAAGGAAAACAACAACAACAAAAACTAAAAGGCAATGGAAGGAAAGAAAATTTTAAATTATTGGACCAAATAGATAAAAATAATGCCCTGCAACTTCTAGCTAACAAATGAGTAATTATCAAGTAAAGCATCAATCAATAGACTGAAGATGGACTACACAGCTGTATCTTAGTTTCCTTGTGCTGCTGTAACAGAAATACCACAAGTGAGTGGATTTCATGAGGAAAAATGTATTTTCTCACAGCTTAGGAAGCTGGTAGTCTGAACTCAGGGCCTGGGCTCTAGGAGAAGGCTCTCTCTCTGTCCACTCTGAGGTGAAAACATTGTTTTAGCTTCTGTAACTCCAGTGTTCCTCAGTTCCTTGCCAATCTTCAAGTGGCTTTATCTTTCCCCTGTTTGTGCTTGCTTGTCTCTGTACCTAATCTGTTCTTTTTATAACTCAAAAGTGGTTAGGTTTAAGATGCACCCACTAATATGACCTCATTAGCATAACAGATCCCATTTCCAAATGGGATTACACCCACAGGTATAGGTGTTAGGATTTACAACATACATTTTGGGATGGACACAATTCAATCCATAACAAGCTGTCTTTCAGCCTTTTGTGGCCAAATTCTCTGAGCCCTATTCTTTGTGCTGGAATGTTGGACTCACAACATTTCTGAAGTTATATGCTTTTTGCCCCCCAGTTTGAAGGATAAATAATAAAGTATTTCTAGGGAAAAGAGGTAAACAGAAATGTTTCAGGTCTTTGTAACTTTTTCAAATTATAATAGAAAAATATTATATGAGCAATTATGATTATATTTTAAACAATTTTATTTTATACAAATGTGATTACAGAGATACAGTCTTGTTACATGCATAAACTAAATTTATTTGCAAACCTTAGTTCACTCAGGAACATATTTAATCCTTTTTTGGTTTGTGACTTGGGTATTTTAATAGCTCAGTGTTATTAAACCTGTGCCCTTAGGATCTGTTCAGTTAGACAAGATTAAAAACAACAGTCCCACTGTCTATACTGTGGACTTTTCTGTCAAAAAAGGGGTCGCAGAAACATTTTGAATATATTTAAATAGAAATAACACCATGTCTTTTTCCTTTTGGCAATCAGTAAAAAAGAATACAAGAGATTCTTTGAAATATCGTGGACAGAACACATGATGTTTAAAGCAGGGTAAGTTCTTCCTTTGTATCATTCCTGTCTCAAGAACCCTCCTGTGCATTTTGAGAAGCCTGTTATAGTATCTGAATTGTGAAGAAGAGTTTTTGGTTGAATATAAACACGACAAAATTTGACTGGTGGAGCATCTGAAGGGCCTGGTTTGCTGTGACTTGTGGAAATTGAACTTATTTCTTCTGCTCCTCACAGAGCCCAGGGGACAGCCTGAGGCTTGCTGGTAGCATTAACTACCAATATCGCATTCTGCAGGTATATCCACAGAAATTCCCTTACTCTAGGCCATGTTACAGAGTTTGATAAAACCAGTATTATCCTTCTTCGGTGAGATTTATATTCAGAGAGTTGGGTTTTCACCAGATTGACAGCTGTTGTCAGGATTTAGATACTGTATCAGTCAGTTCAGGTCCAGTTATGTGAAAGTAACAAACATCACCCAAACCTCAGTGGCTTGTAAAAATACAGGTTAATTTTTGACTCATGCTACGTATCCATTATATGGGCCCTGGTGCACAGTGGTTAAAGCGCTCAGCTGTTAACTGAAAGGTCAGCGGTTCAAAGCCATCAGCTGCTCTGCAGGAGAAAGATATGGCAGTCTGCCTCAGTAAAGACTACAGCCTTGGAAACCCTATGGGGCAGTTCTACTCTATCCTACAGGGTAGCTATGAGTCAGAGTCAACTTGAAAGCAACAGATTTGGTTTGGATTTACTTATCCATTACAGGTTAGCTACAGTTCTGGAACCTAGGATAAAGGATTAGCTCTTATCTGGAACATTGCCAGTTTTATGGCAGAGGGTAAAGAGTATGTGACAGAGCCACATGTGAGTTTTTAAAGCTTTTGCTCAGAAGTGACACGTGTTACTTCCTCTTACATTTCATTGACCAAAGCAAGCATTATGGCCAAGACTGGTGTCGATGGGAAAGGAATGTATCATCCTCTTTTAAGGAAGAGCATTCTAATTTACATGGCTAACATGATGTCAATGGGGTGAAGATTATTAATCTTCCCACAGGGAAGGCAGTGAGTCTGTTAAACAGTAATGCAATCTACCATAGATACCTAAGAAAAACAATTAGTTATACAGCTTTTTCCACAGTATAGCTGGTATCTTATCCTGTCCCAGTGCCTCTCCAACTAGCAACTAGCCCTTTGGGCAAGGGATAAAATATTTAATCCTGGGGAAAGTGTAAGGTTATGAACAAAGGGATTCAGTTTTATTCACTGTAAATATTAAATTTATATTCATGACTCCTTTGGTGGTGGGATGCCTCAAAAACAAACAAAACTCTCCCATTTAGCCACTGAGTATAAAGGGAGAGAAACAACTTTGTATAAAGGGAGGTAATTAATTCCTGGATACCTATTAAACATTAAGTCTTATGGAAGAAATGCTGGAGAAGGAACTTGGAAGCAATGGGAGTGAACCTACGTATTATGAGGCTTAGAGGTAAAGTATACAGAACCCAGCAGAATAAGTTAAGTCGGGGGCCGTACCAGAATGTGCCAGAAGGGACTCTAGGCAGCAGGAGACAACAGAGAAACTCCAGGCCATCGAGGTGGATGAGCAGAGGGGATTCACTCCTTGGGGAAATTTGGAGGATCAGCATGCTCATTGCGTAATCTGTAGTAGAGAGTCATTTTTGCATGTCTTCATAACAGTTCCTTTGGGTTCAATGTGATCCACCTATTTAAAGTGAGGATTTGATATCTGAATGCAATCTAATTGAAAGATTTTTCTTTAGTTCTTGGCCAAGGGCTCAAACCTAAAGAAATTTGATCCCATCAACTCCCTCTGTCTCCCATTACGCAAATGCAGCCCTTCAGACAGTGACCGTCTCTTGCACACATGGATGATGATTTTGTTCCCCATTTGTCCACCCTGTCAATATGCTTCAAGACTTAGCTGAGACATTCCCTCTCAGATACTTTTCTTTACCCCTTTATCACCTTGCCTGTGCCCCACATAATTTGGCCATTCACTTCTCTGTGAGCCTAAGTAGTTTGTAAAATTGTGCATGATATCTGTCACACTGCATTGGATTGTCAGTTTAAATGTCTGTCTCCGCTAGTAAACTAAACGTTCACTCTCTGCCTATTTCTTTATAGACATCTCTGTGTCCTGAAGTAGAGTCCATATCTCCTCAACCTTGAACCCCCAGCATCTGGGTACTCAGTAAAAAACTTGAAGAATGAATTAGATTCCATTTTGCCAGCATTGCAACTATAGCACTAAAAATATCTACAGAAATTTCCAAGCAGAAAGATGCATGTGTTAATAACTGTCATTTATTAAGCTTCTCCATATACTGTGCTGAGTACTTTATATATGCTATTTTATTTCATTCAATCCTCACAGCATCCTTGTGAGCTCAGCATTAATGTTGCTATTTATTGATTTGGAAAACCAACCAAACAAACTGAGTATGAGAGAGATTAGATATTACTTAGAGAATTCATGGTTCAACAAATATTGTTGCCTTTTTGAGTATCTTCAAGAAGAAAAGTAAAAATAAATGAGACTGTAGCAATTTGCGAAGGCATAAGTTTTAATTCCTATCTTGAACACATCCTCGTGTTTCTCAATACTAGATATATTTCAATCAATACTTTTCAAGAATTCCTTCCTGGAGTTAAGTAAAGACTCTGATATAAATATATATAAGGTAGTGGATGGAGACATATGCCAGAACTTCCTTCTCAGCATTATTGAAGTATTTTGGTACCTCACTTTCCAGAAGTCTGTCTCACAAAATAAATATATATTAACTAAATTTAAAGTTAAAATACAGGTTGGTATATATTTATATGAATTTTTTATATCTGTATAATAAAGAAAATCAAATGCAACTAGTTTATTGAATGGGTTGGAATTGGTAGTATAAGCAGGGAACGACTTCGTTATTTCTTATCACTACGCCACACAAGTTCTGATGGAATTCCCTTCTCTGACGTGGAAAAACACATCAGGCCCATCTCACAGCTCCTCTGGTCACTTTTCAATATCAGTGGCCAGTTCTCAGATCTAAGTCAGATCCAAATCAAAGTTTCAACCCATAGTCCACTGTGAAAGTTCTCCCCTACCCCCAACTCAAGGGCAACACAAGTTTGAAAACTTCAGTGGTTGGGGAAAGAGGTTTGTTTCCTTTTGTTTTGTTTCTCCTTCTTGTTTTCTAAACTTCTGTACTCATGTTGCTGGTCCCAGCTTTTCCAGAGTTGGGAGAGAGAGGAGAGATGAGAGCTTAAGCTGCAAATTCTTATTTGGCTTGGGCTTTTGTAATTGGATGGTGGTATCCCCTGGGTGATAGATGTCAAATTATGATGTTTTCTTCTGTGGGACACTTATGGGTTTTTTGAAAACCTAATGTGGGTATTTCCTATACTCCACTGTTCATCAAGTGGCTGCTGTATTTTTTATTTTTTCCTCACCTCTTATGACACCTTCAGCTTGCACTTTGGCTTATAGCCTCTTTCTTCTGGGAAGACTTGACCAGGAAGGTCTACGAGAACCTTCAGGTCTCGATTATCTGCCCAAGGTTAGGAGTGCAAGCGTCTCTAATTTCAGTTTTCCTTTATGGCTCTGTTGTCATATTCAGCTTCTTTCTTTTAGATTTCTCCAGGGCACTGTCTCTGTGAACCTCAAACTCCAGGAACACAAGACAATTCCCCCCAAAGATTCTTGTCATTCTCTAAGCCACAGAACTCCTTCTCTTGAACTGCGGTGGGAGTAAACATCCTTCCCTACCTCCATACCTTTCCCTAAAGCAGCAAAACACTCATCACTCATCTTCCTATGGACACACACCAGCCAGCCTGTATTTCTTCAAGTAAACCGTTCTCTCTCTCTCATCATCCAATTTTAGCCTTCTCATATGTAGGCTGGAGGATGATTATGGGTTAAAGGCTCATAGAATGGAAATTTGATCACCCTTTTGCAAGACATGGATGATGTGGTAGGCAGTATAGCCCCCAAAGATGTCCACATCCTAACCCCTGGAATCTGCAAATATGTTATGTTATACAGTGAATAGGACTTTGCAAACATAATTATGGTTATAGACCTTCAGACAGGAGATAACCCTGGATTATTCCAGCATGCCCAATCTAATCTGGGGCAGTGGTGGTTCAATGATAGAATTCTTGCCTTCCGTATGAGACCCAGTTTCAATTCCTAGCCAATGCACCTCAAGCACAACCACCACCCCTCTGTTAGTGGAGCTTTGCATGTTGCTATGATGCTGCCTCAGCAGAGCTTCCAGACTAAGACAGACAAAGAAGAAAGGCTTAGCCATCTACTTCTGAAAATCAACCAATAAACTGCCTCGTTTGCCATGAGACCAGAAGAACTGGATGGTGCCTGCTACTCTTACTGAATATTTTGACCCAAGATTCTATAGAAGAATCCTGATCAAAACGGGGAAATGCAGAAGAGAATTACAAATTCTCATGGACTCTAGACTTTCTGGAGTCATGGAGACTGGATGAACCCCTGAAGATATTGCCCTGAGATAATCTTTAAACCTTAAACTCAAAATATCCTCTGAAGTCTTCTTAAAATCAAACAATAGCCTAGTTTAGCTAGTAAAACATGTCTGCCTTGATCATTATGCTCTTTTAGGAACTATCTACATGGGATCAAAGTGACAACAGTAACTAGAAAGATTAGATGGGAATCTTAGGGGACAGTGAGTTTATGTTAATCGGGGAGGAACAACTCAGAAAAGGAGGGTGAGAATGATTGTACAACTCAAAGAATGTAATTAATGTCAGTGAATTGTACATGTAGAAACAGTTGAATTGGTATATGTTTTGCTGTGTATATTCTCAAAAACAACACAAAAATAAGTAAAAAAGCAAACGAACAAACAAAACAAAACCTGTGGATCACAATGGTCCAATCCCATTGTGTATGGGGTTACCACAAGTCAGGGGCTGACTAACAGCTAAAAACAACAGACAATCTCATCACTAAAATCCACTGCCATTGAGTCAGTTCTGACTCATAGTGACCCTATAGGACAGAGTAGAACTGCCCCATGGGGTTTCCAAGGCTATAAATCTTTACGGAAGCAGACTGCCACATCTTTCTTCCCCAGAGCAGCTGGTGGGTTCGCATCACCGACCTTTTGGTTAGCAGCTGAGCACTTTAACCACTGCGCCCCCAGGGCTTCTCTAATCTAGTCACATAAACCCTTGAAAGCGGCACCTGCCTCTAGCTAGAGGCAGGACAGATGAGACAATAAGGGAGGTCTGAGAGACTGGAAGTATGAGAAGGATTCAATCTATTGTTTCGGGCTTTGAAGACAAAGGGGGCCACGAGCTGGGGAATGTGGGGAGCCTCTAGAAGCTGAGAAGGACCCCTGGCTGACAGCCATCAAGGAAACAGGAACCTCAGTTCTCAATCAGAGGAACCGAATTCTGCCAACCTCCTGAATGAACCTGGAAGCAAATTCTCCGCAGAGTCTCCAGATGAGAGCCCAGGCTGGCTGACATCTTGATTTCTGCCTTGTCAGACACAACTCAGAGAACTCAGTTGAGCCTGCCGGACTTCTGAACTATAGAACTATGAGCTAATAAATTGGTATTAAGCTGCTAAACATTTGGTCATCTTTTACAACAGCAATACCAAACTAATACAGATGGTTTGACTGCCTGTAGGCGATTGTCTCCATTCTCTTCTCTTCTTTGGGATCTCAGCCAGTGCTACAGAAAAAGTCTCATTTAATATTATGTTCAGGTCAATGCTCAACCAACTACTTCTTCTCCAGTGTCTAAGAGAGGTCAGCAAGTTCGCGATGAGCAATGCCTGGAGCAACAGATTAATATTTTGTATATTTCTATTATTGCTGTTGTTGCGTGCCGACGAGTCAATTCCGACTCATAGAAACCCTATAGGAAAGAGTAGAACTGCCTCTTAGGGTTTCCAAAGAGCAGCTGGTGGATTCAAACTGCTGACCTTTTGTTTAGCAGCCTGAGCTCTTAACCACTGCGCCGATGTTAACTCTAATGTACAGTTTTACTCAACTGTATGGGGCTACAATGAATGGAAATGAGGCCTCAGATTTATATCCAGGAGTTCATGTTCCTAAACCCCCTGTATTTTAAATCCAACCAACTAAGCTTCACAAAAAGTCTCAGCTGCCTGCATTTATTTCCCTTCTGCCTACACTCTCTAGTATCTTTCTCTACAGTAAGTTATTAGAAGGGGAGGAGGCAGCATGCAAGATTAACTTCACCATAAATATTTGGTTGCCACCTGATACAGAAAGAAATGATCAAATGTCAATTGTATATCCTATTTTGGAGGCAGGGCTAGACTTCCTGCCACACTATCAATGCCTCATGGATGGAGGAATGGTGGGATTCAGGAGCACATAGCAGGTAAATTAAAGCAAGACATAAAATGAGCTTTCTAAATCAGGACTTTGAGAGCTATAGAGTCTATGCACCAACTGTTAATCTCCCACCTTGAACAAACACTGCAGTGGAGAATAAAAGCCAGGAGTGAAATTATCAAAAGTTCAAGGTTTCTTTTGTCTTGGCTCTTGAACCTTACGGGAGCATAGCAGTTCTCAACTGTATCAGTGCTGTGGACTGAATTGTGTCCCCCCAAATATTTGTTGAATTCCTGACCCTTGTACCTAGGGATGTGATCCTGTTTTGAAATTGGGGTTTTCTTTTGTTATGTTAATGAGCTTATACCAGTGTAGGGTACGTCCCGAACTTAATCACTTCTGAGTTATAAAAGACTAGAATAGAGACAAGATAAACACGGGGGAAGACAGACACCATGTGAAGATCACCTACAAGCCAAGGAAGGCCAAAAACTAAGGAAAGCCTGGAGCCACCTATAAGGAAGGAATCTACCTGGCAGAGACCCTGATCTGGACTTTTAGCCTCCAGATCTGTGAGAAAATAAATTTCTATTCTTTAAAGCCACCCACTTGTGATATTTGTGTTACAGCAGTGCTAGAAAACTAAGACAGTCAGGACAAGCTAGGGTATGTTGCTGTTGTTGTTAGGTGCCGTCGAGTCGGTTCCAACTCAGTGGCCCTATGTACAACAGAACGAAACACTGCCCGGTCCTGCACAATCCTCACAGTTGTTGTTATGCTTGCACCCATTGCTGCAGCCACTGTGTCAATCCATCTTGTTGAGGGTCTTCCTCTTTTTCGCTGACCTTTCTACTTTACCAAGCATGGTGTCCTTCTCCAGGGACTGGTCCCTCCTTATATCATGTCCAAAGTATGTGAGACGAAGTCCTGCTATCCTCGCTTCTAAGGAACATTCTGTTTTTAAAATTGTACTTTAGGTGAAGGTTTACAGAACAAATAGTTTCTCATTAAACAGTCAGTACACATAACGTTTTATGACATTGGTTAACAACCCCACGACATGTCAACACTCTCCCTTCTCGACCTTGGCGGATCCTTTTTTTTTTGATGAAAATATACATAGCCAAAATTACACCGTTCCGAAAGTTTTAAATGTACAGTTCAGTGACATCCATTACATTCTTCCAGTTGTGCTGCTATTCTCACTATCCTTTTCCAAATTATTCCATCACCATTATCTTCAACTCACTGCCCCCTAGGCTTCCTAAGGAACATTCTTGCTGTACTTCTTCCAAGACAGATTTGTTTGTGCCTTTGGCAGTCCATGGGATAGTCAATATTCTTTGCCAACACCGTAATTCAAAGGCATCAATTCTTCTTGGATCTTCCTTATTCATTGTCCAGCTTTTGCATGCATATGAGGCAACTGAAAATAGCATGGCTTGGGTCAGGCACACATTAGTCCTTAAAGTGACATCTTTGCTTTTTAACACTTTAAAGAGGTCTTTTGCAGTAGATTTGCCCAGTGCAATGCGTTGTTTGATTTCTTGACTGCTGCTTCCATGGGCGTTGTTTGTGGGTCCAAGTAAAATGAAATCCTTTACTACTTCAGTCTTTTATCCATTTACCATGATGTTGCTTACTGGGCTAGTTATGAGGATTTTTGTTTTCTTTATGCTGAAGTGTAACCCATACTGAAGGCTGTAGTCTTTGATTTTGATCAGTAAATGCTTCAAGTCCTCTTCACTTTTGGCAAGCAAGGCTGTGTCATCTGTATAGCGCAGGTTGTTAACGAGTCTTCCTCCAACCCTGATGCCCCCCTGCATACAGTCCAGCTTCTCAGATTATTTGCTCAGCATACAGCTAGGATATACTATGGTAACAAAAAGTCCTCATGTTTTCATGACTTAACCCAACAAAAGATTATATCTCATTCATGTTGCATGTCTGTTGTGGGTCAGCAAGGGGGCTGTGCTCATTACAGTCATTCAGGAACCCAGGTGCCTTCTCTACATTTACTTCCAGGATCACTGCAGCAGAGTGATGGGAAGGTGGTGAATCACATATGGGTTCCTATAGCTTCCACCTGGAAGTACATTTCTGCTTACATTTCATCGGCCAAAGCTGGTCACACGGCCATGCCTCCCTCCAAAGCAGGCAGGGAAGTAAAATCCTACAGTGTACCTGGAAGGCAAAGAGCTGGAAATGATTTGGTGAATAGCACTACTTATTGCCACAAGAGCCCAAGGGGATCCTGAAACTTCTCCTGGGATAAGGGTTGTTTTGGGGCAGAAAGAACTGATTTATTTTCAGGCATATAAGGTAGCTTTTCCTCATCTTTGTTTTTGTACTAATATGTCATGGAAAAGTTTAGTTTGTAACTGTGAAGGGAGTGCCAAGAATATGAATTTTAACGAGAACATGGTGAAGGTGAGGCGTTTATTTTCTGTCCCCTTTTATGAGGAAATGTTGATGTGATAAGAAATCCAATATTTTCTTATTTTGAAGACTCATTAATAGATTTTAAGTATTATTACCATGAGAGTGCTAGTAGTTCATCATCAGTGATGCAAAATATACACTCTCTATTCTCAGCCCCAGAGTATTTGATTCCGTGTATCTTGGTGGACCCACATAACTCCATTTTGAAAATAACTTGCCAGGTAAACTTGAATATTCCCACTGCCGTTGAGTCGATTCTGACTCATAGTGATACTTTAGGACAGAGTAGAACCACCCCCATAAGCTTCCCAAGTCTGTAAACCTTTATGGAAACAGACTGCCACATGTTTCTCCAGAGTAGCAGCTGGTGGGTATGAACTGTTGACTTTTCAGTTAGCAGCCGAGTGCTTTAACCAGTGTGCCATCAGGGCTTCTAAACCTGAATAGTGAACAGCACCCCTTTTTAAGAAACTTCGGGAGGCAGGACCAAGATGGCAGAGTAGTCAAATGCTTCTGGTGGACCCTCTTACAACAAAGACCCGAAAAAACAAGTGAATTGATTATATATGGCAATATGGGAGCCCTGAACATCAAAGGCAAATTTGAGGAACCAGACTGAGTGGCAGGGGGAGGGAGAGATGGTTCGGAAGCAGTGAGGGGTTGCCAGACCTGACCCGGTGAGAGCTTGAGCCCTTCAGGCCTTATCAGCTCGGGGGTGAGCAGTGAGGCAGGCAAGCAGCGATGCTCAGGAGGCACATTTTCTGCACTGTAAGAGACCCAGCACCAGAGAGTCTAGACGGCCACCCAGAACAAGTGAGAAGCACCCCTGGATTGGAGAAAGATAAGTACTTGCGTATGGCCTACTGCACAGATCAAAAACACCCCCCTTAGGGAAAAACCTCTCTCCCATTTACCTCCCTGCACCCTGCTCTGCACTGGGTCCCGGACCAGCTTCAGCAATTGTCGAGTCCCCTGGGCCGGAAGTAGGATCTGTCACAAGCCCGGAGCCATTCTCCCTGCCTTGGAGAGTGAACAAATTAACAAACGGGAAAAAATAAACTGCTGGCTCCCCTAAG
>NW_004443940.1:28864847-28866991 GCF_000243295.1 Trichechus manatus latirostris | reverse complement strand
AGATTAGAGAAGAGCGTAACGACAAATTTAACAGGCTGCAAGAAGCCATAGAGAGACAGCAATCAGAAATCCAGAAGATTAACAATAAAATGTCAGAATTAGACAACTCAATAGAAAGTCATAGGAGCAGAATTGAGGCAATGGAAGTCAGAATTAGTGAGACTGAAGATAAAGGACTTGACACCAACGTATGTGAGGAAAAATCAGATAAAAGGATTAAAGAAATGAAGACACCCTAAGAATTATGTGGCACTCTATCAAGAGGAATAACCTATGAGAGACTGGACTACCAGAACAGGGGGGATAACAAAAAATACAGAGAGAATTGTTGAAGATTTGTTGGTAAAAAACTTCCCTGATATCGTGAAAGACGACAAGCTATCTATCCAAGATGCTCATCAAACCCCACATATGGTAGATCCCAAAAGAAAGTCATCAAGACATATTATAATCAAACTTGCCAAAATCAAAGATAAAGAGAGATTTTTAAGAGTGGCTAGGGATAAACGGAAAGTCTACAAAGGAGGGTCAATAAGAATAGCTCGGACTACTCAGCAGAAATCATGCAGGCAAGAAGGCAATGGGATGACATATATAAAGGCTTGAAGGAAGCAAACTGCCAGGCAAGAATTATATATCCAGCAAAACTGTCTCTCAAATATGATGGTGAAATTAGGGCATTTCCAGATAAACAGAAGTTTAGAGAATTTGCAAAAACCAAAACAAAATTACAAGAAATACTAAAGAAAGTACTCCAGTTAGAAAATCAATAGCATCAGATAACAAACTAAGACTAGAACACAGGACAGAGCAACCAGATATCAACCCAGATAGGAAAGTCATAAAAATAAATCAAAGCTAAAACACTGAAAACAGGGAAACAGATGCCAATATGTAATATTAAAACAAAGAAGAAGGACTTAAAAAATTTAGACATAGATTTTTCATTTGCAGAGGAAGTCAAGGAGATATAAAGAAATAAAAGACTGGTATAAACTTAGAATAATAAGGTAAATATTAAGGTAACCAAAAAGGAAACTAACAATCCTACAAGTTAAAATAAAAAACTAGAAGAATATAAAGACCCAGCAAACACAAAATCAACAACAATGAAAAAGATGAAAAGAAAATCCATAAAGAAAAATGACTCAGCACAGAAAATTAAGGCGAACAAAGAAACTGTGAACAACACACACAAAAAGACATCAAAGTGACAGCGCTAAACTCATACCTGTCAATAATTACACTGAATGTAAATGGTCTAAATGCACCAATAAAGAGACAGAGAGTGGCAGATTGGATAAAAAAACACGATCCATCTATATGATGCCTGCAAGAGACACACCTTAGTCTTAAAGACACAAACAAACTAAAACTCAAAGGATGGAAAAAATATACCAAGCAAACAGCACTCATAAAAGAGCAGGAGTGGCAATAGTAATCTCTGATGAAATAGACTGTAAAGTAAAATCCACCACAAAGGATAAGGAAGGACACTATATAATGATTAAAGGGCCAATACACCAGGAGGACATAACTATAATAAATATTTACACACCAAAAGACAGGGCTCCAAAATACATAAAATAAACTCTAACAGCACTGAAAAGAGAAATAGACAGCTTCACAATAGTAGTAGGAGACTTCAACACACCACTTTCGGTGAAGGATAGAACATCCAGAAAGAAGATCAGCAAAGACACGGAAGATAAAAATGCTGCAATCAAACAACTTGATCTCATAGACATATACCGAACACTCCACCCAACAGTAGCCAAGTATACTTTCTTTTCCAATGCACATGCAGTATTCTCCAGAATAGACCACATATTAAGCCATAAAACAAGCCTTAACAAAATCCAAAGCACTGAAATATTACAAAGCATGTTTTCTGGCCATAAAGCCATAAAAGTGGAAATCAACAACCGAAAAAGCAAGGAAAAAAAATAAAACACAGGGAAACTGGACAACACTTTGCTCAAAAACTACTGGGTTATAGAAGAAATCAAGGATGGAATAAAAAAATTCATAGACTCAAATGAGAATGAAAACACATCCTAACAGAATGTTTGGGACACAACAAAAGCAGTGCTCAGAGGTCAGTTTATAGCAATAAATGCACACATCCAAAAAGAAGGGCCATA
>NW_004443940.1:28832509-28863866 GCF_000243295.1 Trichechus manatus latirostris | reverse complement strand
AGGTTGACAAGATTAGTGTCTTAATGCAATCTCTTTTGAGATATAAAAGAGAGAAGCGAGCAGAGACACATGGGAACCTCATACCACCAAGAAAGCAGTGCTGGGAGTGGAGTGTGTCTTTTGGACCTGAGGTTCCTGTGCTGAGGTGCTCCCAGACCAAAGGAAGACTGATGCATCATAAGGACCTTCCTCCAGAGCTGACAGAGAAAGCATTCCCCTGGAGTTGACGCCCTGAATTTGGACTTGTAGCCTACTGGACTGTGAGAGAATAAACTTCTCTTTGCTAAATCCATCCACTTGTAGTATCTCTGTTACAGCAGCACTAGATGACTAAGACACCAGGTATGCAGGGATTGTTCAACATAAGAAAAACAATCAGTGTAGTCCATCACATAAATAAAACAAAAGACAAGAAATACTTGATCTTATCAATTGATACAGAAAAGGCATTTGACAAAGTCCAATACCCATTCACGATAAAAAGTCTCAACAAAATAGGAATAGAAGGGGAATTCCTCAATATAATTAAGGGCATGTATACAAAGTCAATAGCCAACATCCTAAATGGAGAGACTTTGAAAGCATTCCCTTTGAGAACTGAAACCAGACAAGGATGCTCTTCCTCACCACTCTTATTCAACATTGTGCTGGAGGTCCTAGCCATAGCAATTAGACTAGAAAAAGAAATAAAGGCATCCAAATTGGTAGAGAAGAAGTCAAAGTATCTCTATTTGCAGATGATATGGTCTTATACACAGAAAACCCCAAAGAAGCCAGAAGAAAAATACTGGAACTAATAGACGATTTCAGCAAAGTTTCAAGATACAAGACAAACATACAAAAATCAGTTGGATTGCTTTACACCAACAAAGAGAACCTTGAAGAGGAAATCACCAAATCAATACCGTTTACAATAGCCCCAAGAAGATAAAATACTTAGGAATTAATGTAACCAGAGATGTAAAAGACCTATACAATGAAAACTACAAGACTGCAAGAAATCAGAAGAGACTTGCATAAGTGGAAGAACATACCTTGCTGAAGGACAGGAAGACTCAACATTGTGAAAATGTCAATTCTGCCCAAAGCAATCGACATATACAATGCAATCCCAAACCAGATTTCACCGGCATTTTTTCATGAGATAGAGAAACAAATCACAAACTTCATATGAAAAAGGAAGAGGTCCTGCATAAATTACTCAAGAAGAAGAACAAAGTGGGAGGCCTCACACCACCTGATTTTAGAACCTATTATACCTCAATGGTAGTCAAAACAGCCTGGTACTGGTACAACAACAGATACATAGACCAATGGAACAGAATTGAGAATCCAGTCATAAATTCATCCACCTATAAGCAGCTGATATTTGACAAAGCCCGTAAGTCCATTAACTGGGGAAAAGAGTCTCTTTAACAGCTGGTGCTGGCATAACTGGATATCCATTTGCAAAAAACTGAAACAAGACCCATACCTCACACCATGCACAAAAACTAACTCAAAATGGATCAAAGACTTAAATATAAAATCAGATATGATAAAGAGCATGGAAGAAAAAAATAGGACAATGCTAGGAGCCCTAAGACATGGCATAAACACTATACGAACCATAAATAACCATGCACAAGCACCAGAAGAGAGACTAGATAACTGGGAGCCCCTAAAAATCAAACACTTATGCTCATCAAAAGACCTCACCAAAAGAGTAAAAAGACAACCTACAGACTGGGAAAAAATTTTTGTCTATGACAAACCCGATCAGGGTCTAATCTCTAAAATCTACAAGATACTGCAAAACCTCAACAACAAAAAGACAAATAACCCTGTTAAAAAATGGGCAAAGGATATGAACAGACACTTCACCAAAGAAGACATTCAGGTGGCTAATAGACACATGAAGAAATGCTTACAATCATTAGCCATTAGAGAAATGCGGATCAAAATTACAATGAGATATCATCTCACCCCAACAAGGCTAGCCTTAATCCAAAAAACACAAAATAATAAATGCCGGAGAGGTTGTGGAGAGACTGGAACACTTATACAGTGTTGGTGAGAATGTAAAATGGTACAGTACTTTGCAAATCCATTTGGCACTTCCTTAAAAAGCTAGAAATAGAAGTACCATTCGATCCAGTTATCCCGCTCCTTGGAATATATCCTAGAGAAATAAGAGCTGTCATAGGAATAGATATATGCACTCCCATATTCACTGCAGCACTGTTTACAATAGCAAAAAGATGGAAACAACCTAGGTGCCCATCAACGGATGAATGGATAAACAAATTATGATATATCCACACAATGGAATACTATGTAATGATAAAGAACATCGATGAAGCTGTGAAACATCTTATAACATGGAGGAATCTGGAGGTCATTATGCTGAGTGAATTTAGTCAGTCACAGAAGGACAAATATTGTATAAGACCACTATTGTAAGAATCAAGAAAAGGTTTAAACACAGAAGAAAACATTCTTTGATGGTTATGAGAGTGGGGAGGGAGGGTGAGGGTTATTTACTAACTAGATAGTAGATAAGTAAGAATTATCTTAGGTGAAGGGAAGGACAGCACACACTACAGGGGAAGTCAGCACAACTGGACTAAAGCAAAGCTAAGAAGTTTCCTGAATACAGTCAAGCATTTTGAGGGACAGAGTAGCAGGGATAGGGGTTTGGGGACCATGCTTTCAGGGGACATCTAGGTCAATTGGCATAACAAAGCTTGTTAAGAAAATGTTCTGCATCCTACTTTGTGAGTGGCATCTGGTGTCTTAAAAGCTTGCAAGTTGCCATCTAAGATGCATCAGTTGGTCCCAACCACCTGGAGTAAAGGAGAATGAAGAACACCAAAGACACAAGGAAAGTATTTGCCCAAGAAACAGAAAGGGCCACATAAACTAGAGACTTCATCAGCCTGAAACCAGAAGAACTAGATGGTGCCCGGCTACCACCAATGACCGCCCTGACAGGGAACACAACAGAGAGTCCCGCATGGAGCAGGAGAAAGGTGGGGTGCAGAACTCAAATTCTAGTAAGAAGACCAGACTTAGTGGTCTGACTGAGACTAGAGAACCCCAGAATGCATGGCTCCTGGATTCTCTATCAGCCCAGAGCTAAAACAATTTCCGAGGCCAGCTCTTTAGATGGGGATTGGACTGGACTGTGGGACATAAAGTGATACTCATGAGGAGTGTGCCTCTTAGCTCAGGTAGATACAAGAGACTAAACAGACAGCTTTTGTCTGGAGGTGAGATGGGAAGGCAGAGAGGGTTAGGAGCTGGTTGAATGAACATGGGGAATCAGGGGTGGAAAGGAGGAGTGTGCAATTAGGGACACATAACAGTGTATGTATAAAGTTGTGAATGGGAGACTAACTTGAAATGTAAACTTCATTTAAACTTCAACAATAAAAAAATAAAAAAAGAAACTTCATTACATTAAAATAAATATCAAAGCATCAAACCTTTAACAAATCGAATTTCTAAAAGTCTACTAGCACTTAAAGGAATGGGATAGAGTAAACTGCATCCTAAATTTTTATTTCATATTACAGTAAAAGTGCAGAAACCAGTACCTGTGTAAGGTGGAAACCTGTCAGAGAAGGAAAACTCAATATTTTCCACTAATAGACAGCGATAGAAAAGTGGTCAGACTGCACCCTGTCAAAGGTGGAAAACTTGCAAGACATGGAAAAACAAGGCAGTCCTATGGAGTTCCAGCCCTCACAGGTTTCACTCTATTTTTGTAAAAAGCTTAGATTGTAGCTATTCTCTTAATGTTTCTCAAAGGCAAAGGATGAAGTGCTGAGTCATTGATCTCCTGCAGACCCTTGGGAGGAGCCTAGGAGGTGGAGGAGTGTTCTGCCCAGGTCTCCATGGTAACTGGCATTTGACCTCCTGCCTACCATGCCTCTTTCATAAGTTCACTTTCCTCACTTAAGTCCTGATAGTATCAATCAAATGCCAGGTTTCTATGATCTTTATCTTAATCAAGCCTGAGCACTAAAATACGCTGCCAAGTTTTCATTTGAAATTGAGTTCTCAGGACTCTGTGGAATTAAGTAATTAAAAGAGTTATTTCCAAAACTTTTGCATTAAAGGCATTATTTTTGTCAAAGAATGGGCAAGAAGCTGATTTGTGGAAAGTCTGACTTGCTGAGCTCCCTTGGATACCCCTAGTCTGCCTAGCAATGATGCCATCTAGCCCCACTTCCTCGTAGGAGCCCCTCCTTTCAGTCAGACATGGGGCTTCCAGGAGGGCCAAGGCAAACAGCTCCTGCTTTGTGAGAGACTCAACTTTTATCATCCGTTAAAAAAGAATGGATGTTCCAGATTGTTTATGTTTTTTATTACTGGTCTCCCCACAAGAGTATGAGCTCCAGGAACACAAGGATTTTTGTCTGTTTCATTCACTGCTGGATCTGAAGTGCCTAGAAGAGGATCTGGAACAAAGGAAGAATTCAATAAATAATTGTTGAATGAATTAAGATTAGATTCATGCCTAGGAAGATCCTGAGAAAGTGGGACACAGGGCACAGAGTTTAATGGTTAATCTTATGGGCTTTAGGGAAAACTAGTTCTAGGTTTGAATACCAATCTTTTTCCTTAGTATCTATATCTATGTGTCATTAGACATCTTTTTAGCCTTTTTTAAGTTTCAGTTCATAAAGGCAGATAATAGTAGCATCTCCTCACTATTGGGAAGATTACAAGAGATTAACTTCTATACAATCATTAACACAGTGTCTGATACATAACAAGTGCTCAATAAGCTGTAGGTGTTATTACTATCCGTACCAAGGAGAGAAGAGAAAGGAGGGCACCACACTTAAGGCTGAGAGCAGGAGATGCTGGGACAAGCTAAGATTAGTGGAGAAGCAGTGTCCTAGAGCAGGGAGAGCAAGGGAGACCCAACAACATCCCCACTGTGTCACAGATGGCCCTGGATTTGATCTTTATAAAGTGCAGAGGCACACATTACCTCCCTAGATATATTTAGAAAAACACTAGTGTAGCTACATATGTAAAATGATTATTTACATATACACCAGCATATATGTAACTATGTATGTAAAGTGAATTAATAACATTTATTTGAAAACATTTTGATAATTTCAAGAACCCCTTGAGATTCTGGGGTGAGGGCATCCCAGAATGTCACAAAACCAGAGGTAGAACCTCAGTGCTCCAAACACTTCGCGTGTCTCAGAGTTTCAAGACTATCTTACAGTTTTCAGGTACATGCCACAAAAGGAATTGCACATGATATCTCCTGCTACATTAACTGTTTATTGGCCCCATGACTAGACAAATGATCCAAAACAGATAACTTGCTATCTAGATCCAAAGTGAAAAATGCATGTAGTTTTGGCTGCAATGGCAAAGTTCTGCGAAGATGTTTGGCTATTCCAGATACACAATGTGATTTTTGGGGGAGAGAACTGGCCATCTGTACTGTGAGACCTCTAAGAGGTAAGCCATTGGACCATTCTTTTTTGTTTTCTAAATGCATTCGGGCAACCTGAGTGAGGTGACTTGTTATCTTTTTAAATCCATGTGTTAGGTGGTGCCAACTCAAGATGTGAGTTTTATTCCTACACTGCCAATACTGAAGGCACAACCATGGCGATAATTCAGCTTCTAGTGCTTCAGTTTCCCTCTGGGGCAAATGGAAGTAATACCTGTTATGCTTACCCCACAAAGATTTCTGTGAGGATTAAATAGGATGGAATATGCAGAAATACCTGGACAAAAAATGTTGAAAATATTATAGAATTGTTTGCCTTCCTCCTCTTACTTCTTGTTCTTCTTGACCTTCTTGTTCTTTCTTCTTGCCCCCTTTCTCCCCTCCCCCATCTTCCTCCTGCCTTCTCTGTTGCTACCTTCCTCCCTTGGGATGGAGAATCTGGTGAATATAGCATTCAGAAACCAGTGACTTCTCGATGGGTTGACTTTGTTCTCTCCACTATCAAAATGGGTATGAAGGAAGACGTCCTAGAGATCATCCAGCCCAGTTGTTATTTCACTGGAGAAACTTTTTTTTTTAATCCTAAACAGATCTTATGTCGAAGCTGCTATATAAAATAGATTAAAGAAAGAAGCGCTCTGTTTTAAATGGGAATGCAGAGTAGGGAGTGGGTCCAGGGAATCCTTCATGGCAGTTCCTCAGCACCCCAGAGATCCACAGAAAACAGATTGAAAGCAAATTATTTTTCTCCAGTGTCCCTATTTCACACATAAGGACACAGAAAAGTTGAGAGGTAAAATGACTGGAAGCTGTAGAAAGAATGCCTTGGGAGCAAGTTGGCTTTGATGACTGAGATGACCATGGAAGTTTCATTCATTTGCCTAGTGCTTGGGTTACAGGAGAAGAAGGGTTGGAATAGATCATCCCATATGAAATGCCATGAGACTGTGAAATTTTCATTCTTTGCCTTGCTCTTCCTGAAACAAGTCAGCCTCTCTGGACCTCAGTTTCCTCATTTGCAAAACTAAGAGGTTAATGGAATGAGCTCTAAAATCCTATAGTTTGAGGATTCCAGCTTTCCTCTTCTTTTCCTAAATGAAGGAAGACTTACACAGAAGCAAAGTGCAGTGTAGCAAAAGGCTCTTTGGATAGTTACAGCAGGTTTGGTCACCCCACAAATATTTTTTATTGACTATTGTGTGCCAGACACTGTTCTAGATATTTGGGTACATCGGTGTGTACCATAGGGGGAAAAATGCACTGGTCTCACGGAGTAGACATTCTAGGTTCCTACCAAAGGGGAATTTTGGGGTACAAATTTGTGCCAATGAGGTCCTTTGGGCAGACTGGCCATATCTGGGCTACTGACAGTGGTCATCTCCAATAAAAATAATAGCAACCATTTCTGAAGGTCTGCTTGTGCCAGGTGCTTTAGACACTTTGCGTTAATCCTTACAACAACTCTGTAAAGTGGGTGTAATTATTCCCATTTTACAGATAAAGACGCTGTAGGCCAGCGAGTTTGCACAAACTCCCTAAGTCTATTTTAGAAAGTGTGGATAAACTGGGTTTGTGCCAGATCCCCTGACACTTTCTCTGTGCCCTCATTCCTCTCCTACAGTGACAGAGGCCCTCTGCCAATGGAAATGCCAGGGATACTCTTCCACAAACCAAATGGGGCACTGTAAAGAGTTGCATTTAAGCAAAACACATTGAGTAGTTCATTTAAGCTAATTCAACAAATAGTACTTTAGGAGATGTAGGAAATACACTGTCAGACGTATACTCCTTTGCTTTTGGAATCGGGATGAATCTTTCTGGGGTTAAAGGACCCTGAAGATATGGCAACACTTGGTCGTCCCAACATGGCAGCCAGAACTGGAATGTAACACTGAGTGGATCTATAGCGACTGAAATACCAGTGTACTGTCTGAGGTCCCAAGCCATGACTTCATTCCAGTTGCCTGAATTCCCTGTTGCATTGTCTCTGAGTTGAGTATCTCGGTTTGCTTTTTCATTCCTCTGTGTTTATTGATCAGATCCTGTCATTTCCAAGATGGTCCTTATATGCAATCGAACCCTCCACCTCGCAATCCCTCCTACCGCCTCTCCACAACCTCTGGACACCCTTTCACCTGGGCTGTCAGAATCATGAAGGCTTGATTTCAATACTTTCCCTCATTTCTCTGTTCACTGCTCTGCGGGTTAATGCAGATTCCAAACTTCAACAAGCAGCTGTTAAACATGTCATTAACACTGCTTCGGCTGCAAATGAGACTCTGCTACTGGGATTACTCCAGGAGCTATAGTTTTGTGATGAGCTTTGTCAATCACAGCTGACCTGCTGTGTACCGAATGGATCTCAGATTATCTTCTTTCTTCCTCTGACTCTTGTCGTTTTTTTTCACAAAGAATTACTATTCTACTCCCTGAAAGACTGATTACTTGCACAAATAAGAGAGTCTGAGACATTAATACAAAATTCACAGGCTTTTCTTTATCTCAAACCTGCAACTCCCTCTACATTTCCTCCTGGTAATTATATTAGAATTGTGTACACTAGGAATTGCCATCTGATTATTATGAAACTAGTTTTGTCAGGACAAAAATGAGCTTAAGTCTTGTTTTTTTGGAAAATGATCAGTACAGTGCACTGGATGAGAGAGAAAGAGATTAAATCCAACTTGCTTTCATCCATGAATGCTTTCATCTCTTTTTCAAACACAGGAAATGATTACCACTGCTATAAGCTGCAGTTCATAAGAGTGAAAAAGGATAAGAAAATATTGAAAATTCTGTAACCAACAGTAGGACATAATATAGGTCCCTGGCACCCACTGAGCGACACGTACTTTATTTTTCCACACTGCCAATGTCAAGAGTTTCATATTTTAAAGAGAGTCTTACTTTGAGGTATGACATTATGGACTGAGGAATAAACACATTGACTTTTTATTTTTCCTTTGGACCCTTTTCTTCACAGAAGATTAAACAGATGATAAATATTTACAAAATCTACTAGCTATTAGCTATAGCACAACATCAGTCCATGTTATAATTAAAAAAGAGAGAGAGAGAAGATAGAACACTCGTTCCATTATATTTCATTTCCTAACATGTCTTCAAGTAGACTGAAGGCTTTTTAAAACCAAGCACCAGAGCCTGTTCACTTTTATATCCCTAGTACTTAGTATATTGTAATTGGTGGATAATTGTTAAGTGAATGAACGAATGGATGAACGACGGTTTTGTAGACAAAATATCTGGTGTAATCATTAGAGAAGAGAAATAAACGTGGCCTTTAGTCACCCATTTAGAGAAGTCATGACTGTGCTCTTTACTGCTATCTCACACACACACACGTAAACACACACGCAACTACACACACACACACGTGCACACATACACGCACATTCTAGCAAAGCTTATATGCTAGTTTAGTTCCCGAATCAGTCTCTACAGTGGATATTATTTTTAGTGAGAGGAGACGCTGAAACTCTGCTGTTAGTCATCTATTGCCATTCTAATACTGTAAACAGAGAACAATAAAACCTTCGGTGCCATACAGCAAAAAGTATTTACTGCTGATATGTCTGGAGTCAGTTGGAGATTGCCAAAGTGTCTCTGCTGATCTTGGTGGGAATCAGTCACATATCTGGGGATTGGTTGTTGAATGATCGAGGATGGCCTTGGCTTGGACAGATAGGGCAACTCGGCTCTGCGCCACGTGTCTCTCATCCTCTTGCTGACTAGTCTGGGAATGTTCCACCGATGATGGCAGTGTTGTAAGAGTGAGAAGTGGAAACCCACAGGCTTCTAAGACTTAGGCTTGGAACCGACATTTTCACTTTATTCTATTGGCCTCACAAAACACAAGGGTTGGGGAAACCTACTCTGCCTTTAAGAGAGAAACTCCAAAGACACCTGACAAAAGGCATGGATAGAGGGAGAGTTAAAGTGTTTGGACATTTTTGCAAATTGCACATCTGCTATTAAGTGAATCTCTTTAAAATAAAGGAATACCTGTCACATTGAATTGAGTGCTCTTGTGTTTAGTTTACTTTTTTATAACGTCTGGTTACACATGCAAAAAATGGAAGTGTTGTGCCCAAATGAGGTAAAATGAAGAAATGTGCATTTCCCTCATATTTGGAATCAAGAGACATGTTCCGTTCCAGGCCATCAGAAAACACCAGCTTTTTCTGCAGGCTCCTGGCATCCTTTCTGCTGTGTAGGTGTGAATACAAAAGCATCACAGAAAGTGAAAAAGCTGCTAATAGACAAACAGAATAGGTGGTGCCTGGAGGGTGGGGGCAGTGTGAGCAAAAAGAAGCAGTGCAGGTTCCTGTTCCAAAAATGCAGACCCTTACCAACTCCGAATTCTATCAGATATGGCAGGAGAGAGGAAAGGTACAAAGATGGCTTTCAAGGGATCAATAAATTGATTCCTAAACAAAGTCCATGACCCAAGGGTATTTGGGTATTTCATATTTTGATCATTTACATTTTGTGAGTCCCAAATAGTGCTTCTTAGTATTCAATTTTTTTCTCCATTGATTTTAATTAAGCTCACCATAGGCTAGCAACCCTAATGAACGGGAAGAGTATTTTCTATCAAGAAAGCTATCCAGCGTCTGAGGCAGGAATTCTGGGGCTCGTCCACATCTTATTCAAAATGTTTTTGCTTCCATTCTGCAGCATGGTTCCTAGAATGTGAAATAAAGACACATTCAGCTGCTATGCCATAAATATTTTCCACTCAGTAGCTGTGAAAATTACTACATTATTCCTGATGCAGACCTGTCGAATGGAATCTGGGATCAGTGGTCAGTGCTGTATATCCAGTAGCTTCTGTGTAGGAAGTGGTGCTTGTGCCCTTCCTCCTTCATGATGGGACATGCTTGCATACCCCCATTTGGATGTCTAATTACATGGCTCCCTTCTCGCTTTCTATCATTTTCTCTTTAAGATTCTAATTTTTGTGTCTCTGACTAGACCAAGAAACAGATATACTTATTTAGTATCTGTTGTGGATTGAATGTGTTCCCCCCAAAATATGTGCTGGAATCCTAACTCTTATACTTGTGTATGTAATCCCATTTGGGAATAGGGTTTTCTTTTTTATGTTTATGAGGCCATATCAGTACAGATAGTCCCCAACCCACAACGGGGCTCCGTTCCGAGGACTCCATCGTAAGTCAGTTCTGATATAAGTTGAACACCTCATTTAAAAAAAAAAAACAACTTTTTATTAGTATTGCCTTTTATTATGAGTATCTTTACAAATACAGTCTTTATTTGTCTTTGTGGGTTGGGATGAGAATGACAATATCAGCAAATTATGCACTGCAGCATTGTATGTAGTACATATCACTAACGATATTGTTGTTGTTAGGTGCCATCAAGTCGGTTCTGACTCGTAGCAACCCTATGTACAACAGAATGAAACACTGCCTGGTCCTGTGCCATTCTTACAATCATTATTATGCTTGAGCCCACTGTTGCAGCCACTGTGTCAATCCATCTTGTTCTGGGTCTTCCTCTTTTTCACTGACTGGAGAGCGATGTTACCAAGCATGATGTCCTTCTCCAGGGGCTGATCCCTCCTGATAACATGTCCAAAGCATGTGAGATGAAGTCTTGACATCCTTGCTTCTAAGGAGCATTTTGGCTGTATTTCTTCTAAGACAGATTTGTTCGTTCTTCTAGCAGTCCACAATATATTCCATATTCTTCGCCAGCATCAACATTCAAAGGGCGTCGATTCTTCCTTATTCTTTATTCTTCCTTTGTCTTCCTTATTCATTGTCTAGCTTTTGCACATGTATGAGGTGATTGAAAACACCATGGCTTGGGTCAGGCACACCTTAGTTCTTAAAATGACATCTTTGCATTGTACCATGTGAAAGAGGTTTTTGCAGGTGATTCGACCAATGCAAGTGCCCTTTTATTTTTTGACTGCTGCTTCCATGGGTGTTGATCGTGCATCCAAGTAAAATGAAATCCTTGACAACATCAATCTTTTCACCATTTGTCATGATGTTGCTTATTGTTCCGGTTGTCAGATTTTTGTTTTCTTTATATTGAAAACTGTAGTCTTTGCTCTTCATCAGTAACTGCTTCAAGTCCTCTTCACTTTCAGCAAGCAAGGTTGTGTCATCTGTATATCGCAGGTTGTTAATGAATCTTCCTTCAATCCTGATGCCCCGTTCTTCTTCGTATCGTCCAAGTTCTCGTATTATTTGCTCAGCATACAGATTAAATAGATATGGTGAAGGAATACAACCCTCACGCACACCTTTCCTGACTTTAAACCATGCAGTGTCCCCTTGTTCTGTTAGGGTGACTGCCTCTTGATCTGTGTACAAGTTCCTCATGAGCACAATTAAGTATTCTGGAATTCCCATTCTTCACAATGTTACCCATAATTTGTCATGATCCACACAGTCAAATGACTGCATAGTCAATAAAACACAGGTAAACATCTTTCTGGTAGTCTCTGCTTTCAGCCAGGATCCATCTGACATCAGCAATGATATTCCTTGTTACATGTCGTCTTCTGAATCTGTCTTAAAGACCAAAATGGTTGTCAGAAGAGACTCTGAAAGTTGCTCTTGAACGTTGAGTGGCTAAAGCAAATGGAAGAAATGTTGAAGTAAAGAGCTCAACAGAAGATTTCAAAGGGCGGCTCAAAAAGAGAAAGCAAAGTATTATAATGACGTGTGCGAAGACCTGGAGTTAGAAAACCAAGAAAGAACATGCTTGGCATTTCTCAAGCTAAAAGAACTGAAGAAAAAATTCAAACCTTGAGTTGCAATAGTGAAGGATTCTATGGGCAAAATACTGTGTGACACAAGAAGCGTCAAAAGAAAATGGAAGTAATACAAAGAGCCACTGTACCAAAAAGAATTGGTCAATGTTCAATCATTTCAGGAGGTAGCATATGATCAAGAATCAATGGTACTGAAGGGAGAAGTCCTAGCTGCACTGAAGACATTGATAAAAAACAAAGCTCCGGGGATTGACAGAATACGAATTGAGATGTTTCAACAAACGGATGCAGTGCTTTAAGTGCTCACTCGTCTATGCCAAGAAATTTGGAAGACAGCTACCTGGTCAACTGACTGAAAGATCCATATTTATGCTTATTCCAAAGAAAGGTGATCCAACTGAATGGGAAAATTATCGAACAATATCTTTAATATCATACACAAGTAAAATTTGGCTGAAAATCGTTCAAAGGTGTTTGCAGCAGTACATTGACAGGGAGTTACTAAGGATAAGATATACAAAAAATAAAAAATGGGTGGTTGTGTGAGCGCAGTTTCTGGTATTTCGACTACATCGTAAGTCAGGGACTACCTGTGCAGGTTATTATCTCCTAAACCTAATCACTCCTGAGTTATAGAAAGAGCAGATTAGGCACAGAAGGAAGCTCAAATGTGGGAAAGTAGATTAAATGTGAATATTGCCAAGGAACTAGGGACTTCTAGGGCTATAGAAGCTGAAAGAGGTAAGGATCTTCCCCTAGGGCCAACAGAGAGAGAGACTTCCCCCAGAATCAGTGCCCTGAATTTGTACTTCCAGCTTCCTCAACTGTGAGAAAATAAATTTCTGTTCTTTGAAGCTACACGTTTATGATATTTCTGTTAAAGCAGCACCGGGAAACTAAGACAGTATCTTAGGGTGACCCTAAGTCATTATTTGTGTTACTTGTGAAAAAACTGTTGCTCATCTTTCTAAGTATCGCCAACGCAAACATCAGGCAAGATTCTTCTTATTCTCTCAGAAGCAGCAGACTGGGCTTACTGTTAGAACAATACCAGTCCATAGGGCAGGATTTCCAAAAGCACAAGGTCAATACTTTACTTCATTTATCTAAAAGATGTAAATTGTGCAGATTTTAACAACAGTTTCCCATGGGGAATGACAAACGAGGGTCCAATCAAAATCAGAACAAGGGGATATGAAGTTTGATTGTAGTGTCAGCAAAAGCCATTGAGATTAGTCTTCCAGCTTCCAGAGTAATCCTACTCAGCCATATTATTCTGGAAAAAGCAAAGGAAGAAAGGAAAGAAGAAAAGAAAGAAGGAAGGAAACCAAACAGGCAAAATTTTCTTTCTGATTATAAAATTAATACCTTTATTTTATTTTATTTGGAACCCTGGTAGCACAGTGGTTAAGAGCTCGGCTGCTAACCAAAAAGTTGGCAGTTTGAATCCATGAAGCGCTCCTTGGAAACCCTGTGGGGCAGTTCTACTCCGTCCTATAGGGTTGCTATAAATTGGAATTGACTCCATGGAAATGGGTTTGGTTTTTTTGTTGTGTTTTTTTTTTTTTTGTGTGTAAAATATATTTTATTATCTTTTGCTGTGTAAAAATTTACCCCAAAACTTAGTGGCTTAAAACAAAAAACGTTTGTTATGTCATTGTTTCTGTGAGTTAGGAATCTGGGTACAGCTTAGCTCGGAGTCTCTGATCCAAGGTCCCTCATGAGATTGTGTTCAAGCTGCTGGCTGGAACCGTGGTCTCTTCTGAAGGTTCCACTGGTCGGAGAGGGGAAGGGGAAGGTGAATTTGTTTCTGAGCTCACTCAAGTGAGCTTGGCCCCTGGACACATGAGGATGTTATATGGCTGCCTCACAATATGGCTGCTGACTTCTCTACGGCAAGTAATCCAAGAAAGAGTCAGAGAGAGGCCGGGATGCAAACAAATAGTCTTTTTTTTAAATCTAACCTTGGAAGTGACATTCTCTCACATCTGCCACATTCTGTTCATTTGAAGCAAGTTTGTTTGAAGACTTATTGTCTTGCCTACACTCTAGGAGAGCAGATTTTACAGGAGTCTGAATACTGAGTGGCCAAAATCACCGGGAGCCACCTTAGAAGGTGCCTACCACAGGCATAAAAACACAAAGAAGAAAACCTTTAAAAGTCATCTGTAATTTCATCAACCAGAGATGGTTATTAAATTTTTGGTATATACACATACAGACATTTTTTAATGCATTGAAAGCATTCAGTTGTATTCCTTACAGAATTAGTGGCTCATACTATATATGATTTTCTGAAATGCTGCACTTAATAATGGGATAGTTAGTAAAAATGGAGAACTTTTCATTACTCAAATAATGCACGTTTATTTTAGGAAAAAAACAAACAAAACAAATAAAAAAAAAACACCATAAAACTAAAGGAACCCAAACCAAGCCAAACCTATTACCCTTGATTTGATTCCGACTCATAGTGACCTTATAGGACAGAGTAGAACCGCTCCACAGGGCTTCCAAGGCTGCAATCTTTCCAGAAGCAGACTGTCGTGTCTTTGTCCCTCAAAGTGGCTCGTGGGTTCCAGCTGACAACTTTTTGGTTAGCAGCCGAGCATGTTACCATTGTACCACCAGGGCTCCAAAAATGATCTATAATCTCACCCCTTAGATGACTGCTGTTGCCCTTTTATAGTACTTTCATCTTTGATATGTTTATATACATATGATACTCACATGTAAGTATAAATGTTACCTACTATCATGCCCTTTAGGAACCCAAATCCTTATGTTGCACTTAAGTGACCCCACTGATCCCACCATGTTTATAGTGTAAGGGGATCCATTCTCTGCAGATAGCAACTTATATTTATTGTGAATATAATAGCTATTACATATTGAAGAACTTGATTAAATTGGCATTTTCCATTTTGTCAGGATCATATTTTGAGATGCAGTATTAAATATGTGCTCATTAAAGGCAAGAAGGACCCCTGGTGGCACAGTGGTTAAAAGCAGCATGCACTGTCAATAGGAAAGCAGACTTCGATGAACCTGAGAGGCAGGAAATGTTGGTGGGCAACCTTATATCCCAGCGGTCATGAAAGGGTTAAGGTTCTTCAGTGACTCACAAGGTCTTCAATGGTGTTTCTCTAACCTGCCTGTTAGAGAGAATCACCTGAAGTGTTTGTTAAACCTTCAGATCCTCGGACTCCTTTCCAGATCTACTGAATAAGAATCTTTAGTGGACCACCTCATTGTTTTTCAACAAGCAATCTGGGTGACTCTGATGTTTCATATCCAGCAGCGTTTTCCATCTTTCTGAATTCCTTACATGGCCTTCAAGGCATCTGTCTGGCCAGATGCTACATTGTTTACTTCACAAGGTACAGATTATGGTGCACTCGTACAACCTGTTGGCAAGAAATTTTTGCCATAATCATTTTCACAGTCCAGTGTTAACATTTTATGCAAAAGACAAAGGGATTTTGTTTGTTTGTTTGTTTAAGGGTAAGAGGTTTTTAGTTTGGAATACAGATTGGGACATTTATAGGTAATCCATAAGAAAATGATCTATAAGCTGGTTGTGGGTTTGTCCATACTATCGTGCAATTTTCTGTGCATACTTCGTTTTTCTATTGTGGTAAGTATATATATATATATATATATATAAGAAAATATTTGCCATCTGAACCTTTTTCTATGTACAATTCAGGGGCATTCATTACCTTCATCATGTCGTGAAACCATCGTTGTTGCTGTTAGTTGCCAGTGGGTCAATCTCGGCTCATGGTGACCCCATGTGTGCAGAGGAGAACTGCTCCATAGGATTTTCAAGGCTGTGACCTTCAGAAGCAGATTGCCACTCCTGTCTTCTGAAGTGCCTCTAGGTGAGTTCTAACCCCCAACCTTTTAGCTAGTAGTTGAGCTCTTAGCCATTTGCGCCACCCAGAGACCTGTGCAGCCATTACCAGTCTTCACTTCCATATTCTTCCATAACCTTTAACAGAAGCTCAGTGCCCTAGAAGCAATGAATCCCCGTCTTTATCACCTCTGGTAACCATTAATAAACTTTGGTCTCTATAAATTTGCATATTCTAGATATTTCATCTAAGTGGGATCATACAATCCCACTGCTGTCGAGTGTGACTCATAGTGACCACATAGGATTTCAGAGGCTGTAAATCTGTACGGAAACAGACTGCCACATCTTTCTCCCACTGCGCCACTGGTGGTTTTAAACTGCCGACCTTTCGGTTGGCAGTGGATCACTTTAACCACTGCGCCACCAGGGCTCCTTAGGGATCAAACAATATTTATCCTTTTATGACTGACTTACTTCACTCATTATAATGTTTTCAAGGTTCATCCATGTTATAGCATGTATCAAGACTTTCCTTTTACAGCTGAGTAATAGTCTGTTGTATATATGTGCCATATTTTGTTTATCCATTCATCTGTTGATGGACATTTAGGTTGTTTCCACCTTTGGCTATTGTAAATAGTGTGCAGTGCATACCTCTTTTATACCTTCTGAAGTTTTTTTTCTCAACTTTTTACCTTATAGACTGATGGAGCTCTTTTTTTTTTTTAAATCATCTTTTTAATCTAAGGAACCTCATTTGTAATAATGGTACAATAAGCTTACCTGTGTTTAGTTGGATAACTAAAAAAAAAAAAAAAAAAATTTTAAACCATGGCAGTCCATTTACTTTTCTCAGTGCTCAGGTTAAAATGGGAAACTACGGACCATTTACATTTGACAGAGAAACCGAGGCAAAAACCAGAGGAGTTACAAGGATTGTACCTGGTCGCCCAGCTAGGCAGCAGCTGAGTGGAGTTTAGAGTTCTGTGGATTCTTACTCCAGAGTTTTTCTACCTGGGCACACATTGCCTCTTCCCCTTGTTTTCATGGACACATTTTCCCCACTGTTTAACTGACAGTTCTGAGCTTATAGCTCTTGAATGCTGTTTTGTTTTTGCAACTTTAAAGATGCTACTAAGGTTACAGAGTAATGGGGTTCTTTTCAGTGATAAATGGATGTGAGTATTTTTGCTTTATCTTGCTTAATTGGAAATCATGAGTTTTTTTTTTTTTTTTTTAAACCTGTGGATTACAGAGCAACATAAAAGGTTTAAAGACAGAGAAGAAAGAGATAAAGTATGTTTTTTTATTGTTTGTTTAAACAAGAGTTTCATGGAATTTATAATTTAAACTCGTTGTGGGAGATGACGAAAACTTTTTACTTGAGGGAATTGGAAGGATAGTTTCTCCCCCAGGGCCATGAAGGATAGGGAAAGGAGTTATTTGGTAACGCCAAGTAAAAAACACAGCTTTCAGGAGAGAAAATAATTTTTTTCCTATTTCATGATTTTTTTGTTTTGTTTTGTTTTTTGTTGTTTTAGTAACTTGTTTTCATTTCAGGGTTTTAACATTGTCTTCCATTGACTTGCTTTTATTACCTTATATCCAGTTTGGATTTTCTCTCTCTCTCTCTTATTCTCTCTTTTACCCGTCTAGAAGTAGATCCATTGGAGAGAATTCACACAGTCATAGCTGGCATATTTAGCAAAGAGAGATTTACATCAGCCTTCTGCAAAGCAGGCTATTTACCTGGTTTTATCCGTTTTGGACTGCAGGTCTAGACTCTTCACCACTAGTCAGAATTTACCTGGTCGAGGTATAGGAGAGCTGATGATGTAGTGGTTAAGCCCTTGTCTGCAAACCAAAAGGTCAGGGGTTGGAACCCACCTTTAACAGAAGCTCAGTGCCCTAGAAGCAATGAATCCCCGTCTTTATCACCTCTGGTAACCAGCTGCTCTGTGGGAGAAAGAAGTCGCAGTCAGCTTCCATAAAAAATTCAGTCTCGGAAGTTGGAAACTATGGGGCAGTTCTACTCTGTCCTATAAGTTGCTATGAGTTGGAATTGACTCAACAGCAACGGGTTTGGCTTTAACAGGTTAGGTATCTCTGTAACAGCTCTTAGAAAGAGGTCTTTCCCTCAGCCTGCAGTGCTCTCCCGCAGGGTGCACTTGGCTCTCTCATTTTTATGTTAGGTCCTAGCTTACACATCACCTCCTCGGAGTGGCCTGACACTGCTCTCCTAGAAAGCTGTCTCTATGTTCTTTCTGCCTCATAGCACCCTGCGCTTTTCCTTCAAGATGTCTATATGCTTTGTAATTATATGATCATTTGATAATTTTATATCTCTGCAGTAGACTTCCAGCTCTAGGAGAGCAGGGATCATATTGGAGGTTGTTAGTACTCTATTTCCAGTACCTAAAGCAATATGTGTGATTAAGAGCTACGACTGTTAACCAAATGGTGGGCGGTTCAAATCTGCCAGCCACTCCTTGGAAACCCTATGGGGCAGTTCTACTCTGTCCTATAGGGTCACTATGAGTCAGAATCAACTTGACAGCAACGGTTTGTTTGCTTTTTTTTTTTTTTTTTTAAAAAAAAAGCAATACTAATTATCCTTGAATGAATGGATGGATGGATGCTGTGTCCTCCACCTGGAATGCCACTTCCCCATCCTTTCTGTCTGAGACACTAAAACAAATCTCTTACCAATACTCTAAGGCTCTGTGCAAATATCTTTTTTTACTTATTGAAAATTTCTGCACTTTCCACTACTGATAGAAAAAAAAGAATTGTTTCCATCTCTGCTCCTTAAGCCCTTGCATATGTCTCTATAATGATCGTGCATGTTATAAAAGTTATTCATTTTGTTTTTCTGTACCCCTGCACACTCGAACTGTGATCCTCTTTACGGCACGATTGTGTCTTTTTAACTTTATGTCTCTTACATAGAAAGGGCGATGGATAAATGCACATCAGAATTGTGGAGAGGTGGGTAGAAGGACTGATGGACAAGAGACGTTGGATGGCAGACTGAATCTAAAATAAATGCAAAAACAACAAATTATTGAACTCTTTCCCAAGGTAAGGGGCTTATGGATGTGTAATATTTTGGAAGAGTATGGTTTTAGATTTTTCTAGGTTATTTTGATTTTGGAGACTTCACAGATATTCTGCCAAAGGTACTGATGCAGGTTGTAGACATGCTTCTAACAGCTATTTGATTTTGAACTAATGATATTTCCTATAGAAGCCCCAATTCCTCGTATGTAAAATGCCTCGTATGCGAACGGCTGCTTATTATGACAAATATCCCCTAATTCATTGTGATCTTGGGCAGTACTGTGGACTGTTTTCCGATGAAGCCAGAAGCTGCTGCTTATGGCCAATGATTATTACCCGTGGACTGTGTTCATTAGAGTATGGTAACTGGATGTGAACTGGACAATGAAAGTTGATTACATTTTGTTTCCTAGCATTTGAAGCTGTAATTTTGATGGGGGTCTACCAAGGAACCATATGTACTTTCTTTGGCTGGTAAAAAATAGTGTGGTGAGTTTACCCACATTGGAGCCTTGCAGGAAAGCTGTTTGTGCCTTTAGATATTTTATTAAAAGGCAGGTTAATTTTGGAGCACGATCAAGGACCATTAACCTGTCAAGTACCAAAAGACTTTCTTCTAAGATAGCCTTCATAAAGTGTAGTATTCATAGTCAGTAGGACAGCCAACTTCAGACTCTAATTCTTACTTTTTACTTGTTTTCTCTTGTCTTTTCTTGTTCTGAGTCTTTACTGGTTCGGGTTTATCATTATTATTATAACTTTTGTCCTAAGTACTTTTTATCCCAGTTTATGTATTTCCGTATATTCATTAGTAATGGGGGTAGTGGTGATGTTAGGAGTGGTTGGGGTGCGGAGATGAGGTACAAAAGGAGAGAATAAATGAATCAGAGGCGGAAAACATGCGTCTACAGTTGGCAAATACGAGGACTTCCACATTTTCTTTAAAGAGCTGCCTTTCAGGCTTTGCTTCGGGAAGCCCAGCTCTAAGAATTGCAGTAACACCAGATAATTTAGCCCAAGTTAAAGCATTCTGCTCACCACCTTTGAGCCCCATGACCCTTACTAAAGAGAGGGATAAAACGAAAATCAATATAAAAGGGCATTTGGTGGAGAACACCCAACAAGGGACCAAGCAGGAATTTGGTGTGATATTCTGGCCTGCCTTTGCATGCTAATGAAAGTAAATCATTATTTGGATAAATGGAGGCCATTTCTGTGCAACCCTCCAAGAGGAACACCGTGCTTGACCCTTTCTCTGAGCATTTGGAAGTCTGAACACTCAAATTCTTGCCATTGCCAGCTTTTGAAAATTGGCCTCTCCCCTCCTTGGGATTTAGCAGCAGAGTCAGCAGTGACTCTACAAAGCCCTTGCACATTGAGGGTTTAAGGCCGAGGTTAGGGGCTGGATTTTTCAGGAGTAAGCGGAATCTTAATGCCCTCACTGCAGATGGCGAGAGGAAATGAAAATATATACCTGCGCGTATTAGTGCATCATCTGGGCTACTGTCTTGGAGCTGTCTTGAGTAATAGAAGGGTCACCCACACTAATAACAGTAATCATACCCAAATTATTCAGTGCCAATTTATTTACTTATTTTCCCTGTCAGAAAGACAATGCATCACAAACGAGTCACAGACAATTCTTTTCCTGTAAAGGTTGGGGAGCTTGATGTACATTCAGAGCCACGCACACGAGTGCGAGTAAGTCGACTACCACAGCTATTTAATCAGGAGTGTTTGTTGATTTGAGCAGAAGCCCTATGCTGTGAAATGAAAACAGAAAACCAAATTTTCTTGAGCAATCTTGCTGTTCCTGCTTCAGGTGCTAGGCCATTTCACTAAAGCAGCTCGGACGAGAATGTCATTAGTTCTTAAGCCCCAGGTGAATTTGCCACTGTTCCACATGATTAAGCCAGATAATTGTGTGTTGATAGCGAATGTGGTTGGTGAAATACAATTTCTAGGACCTTCCTAAACAAACACAATGTAGGAGCGAGTCAGAGCACTGTCATTTCAGTCCTTTGTCACAGGTTTTGCACGGGCGGACATCTCTGGCAAGAGCTGGCGAGTAATTCAGTGACGACAGCCGTCCCTGGGCTTTTAAAGGTGACCTGGCTTGAAAAGTGAATCGCTTATCATTCTGCCTTTATTTAGGGAAGGAAAAGAAAGAAAGAAAAAAAAAAGGACATCTCATTAAAGTGCCAATATACCCAATATACAATGCCCGCTTCTGTTGGTACCTTGTTTTTGACCCTGAATGTAAATGATTACGTTAAGTTTGTTTTAAAAAGCGTTCTTGATTTCAGCAATCTTTTCTGAAATGTGTAAAAATACCGACGTCGCCAATGATAAAAACAACAACAGTATCTGCCAATGGCAAAATACAGTAAACTTTCAGGGCCAAGGTTTTGGAAGCAGCCAATGTGTTTGCATGTGTGATTTTTTTTTTTTTTTCACATATAAGGTTCTGTAGACACAAAAATATATATTTATGTGTACAAATCAGGTGTCGGTGTCTTAAGTTGATAGCGTTCTGGATTTTCCTGAACCTAAATATTGAGGCTTTTGCCATTTGTAGTGTGGAAGTGTAATGCTTATAATTGGATGGTGATGGTGTTTGGCATGGGACTTTGGGTGGGTTTATTTGTATTTTTAAAGCAAATCTACTTACTTTTTGTAGGGATAATTCTTCTTGTCAATGTATGCATTATTTTATTTTCCTAGCCCCCCAAAATTAAAAAATAATGATAATACCATATGTTCTGATATATTTTTTGTCTATGAAGCACTCATTTGATCCTCACAGAGGATCACTACCATTGGTTTCTGGAAAAAAAAAAAAAAAAAGGCTAAAAATGGGATACCAAACTAGAAGATAGGGAAAATAATAGCCTCTTAACTGATGCGAGAAAGTACACGCGTCTAAGGTGTGTACAGGCGTCCTGATGAGAGGGTGGCTGCTAATGGGGATGGCTTTCAAAGCCAAGAGTCAAAATACATCACTGTGAAAGTCTGTAATAAAACCATAGAGCCTTCGTGTTCATGGAGTGCAGGCTCCTTCTCAAAACAGGCTTTCCTCTCTCACAGCACGGCTTGAATACTTCCAGGGACAGGGAGGTTGCTGCCCTAAAACAGTCGTATATGCAGTGCTCTGTTAGGATAACCGCCTGCTGATGGGAGAAATGTTGAGGGTGACCCAGGCAGTTACTTAAATGCCTTCTAGGGCTGCAGCCACCACTGGTGTCTGCTCCAGTGGCTAGTAGCTTCCTCAGCGTTGAGATTTTTCTCCTGGGTAAATCCTTTCTTCCAACCATCCTTGGCTATCTGGATACTTCACCTCTTTCAAGCTCCTCTTAAGAAACTTGCTTTTATTATCATTCCTTTGTCAAGGAACTTAAACATTTTCTGGAGGCTATAAGACACAAATGATCCATTTGTTGCTAAAGAAGATCCCCATGACAACAGAATTAGTGGTAGTTTTTGTTTTTGTTTTTGTTTTTAAATTGGTAGTTGTCATGATGGAAGTGGGGTCAGCCCAGAAGAAGGGGACCACAGATGAAAACCCTAGCCTGGCATTAAAAACAAACAATTAAATAAACAGCAAAAAACAAAACAAAACAAAACATGGTTGCCGTCCAGTCGACTCTGACTCACGACAAACCCATGTGTGTCAGACTAGAACTGTGATTTCTTCAGCCACCTCTCCTTCAGTTAAGGCACAAAGCTGTTTAAATAAACCTGTGCTTGTTTGGGAAAACTGACTGGCATTATCTTTAAACAGTTAGGTTATCATATAAATATGAATAAGTAGTTACCGGGCAAGACTTAGACTTGAAATAGGGAAAGCATCGCCCTTGGTTAGAATTTACAAGATCTGCTGTGTCACTGACCATCTCAATGACCTTGACAACTCACTTCATTAATATGGTCTTCAGTTTCTTCATTTGTAAAATAGTACACTTGAGTGAAGTTACCTGTAAATACTTTCCTGGTCTAAAAGCCTGTGATTACATACATTTAATAGCTGACTGATAAGCATTGGTGGAAGTCCAGTGAGGATGGGAAAATAGTGGAAACTTGGGGCCGGGGTATAGAGGCTTGGAGACAGAATAGAAGCACAAAGTCTCAAAGGGGATTGAGGGCAGTTGCTGCATGGGGCATGGCATGGGCTGGGAGATGGCAGAGAAGATGTCAGTAACAAAGGCAGACTAATTTCTCTTGGCTGACCAAGCCAGCATGGTGATGCTTGACCCAATCCAGACAGTGCAAACACTTCGTCTGCTCCTTAAGATCAACAAATTCAGTGAGATGAGGTTGGCATGTGAGAACGTTGGTAACAGCCTAAAGTGCTAGAGAGATGTAAGGAGGTGTTACCATCAGGCAGCCCGGTTGTCTGAACTACAGGCATCTCGATACCGACATTTTCACTCTCGATGAAGTTGGATTAAATGCGTTCTCGTGGATAAACTGGAACCTTTTTACACTTTAAAAATTGTGTGACAAAGAGAGAAAAGAATCTGTTAGCCACAGACACTCTGCCTAACATTCCAGCATTGTGGGAAATTTGGGGCCATGTAGCGCTAGGTGTAAAGGCCTTTTTAAAAAGTAAATTAAAAATGCTTTTGAAAATAGGACGATAGATGTAGAAAAGTAGAAACACCAAAGAGTCAGCTCTATAACTGGCTTTATGCATGTTATGTGGTTTCAGATTTATATACATTTCAAAATACATATTAAAAAAAACAAAAAACAAAGAAAAAAACTTCCTGGGCCTCTTTATTTTAACATCCCAGGCAACTTTTCTGTACATGGCTCTGTTTGTGCGAGTCTCTACCAGCAGATGGGATAAGGCAATTGGCAAGGTTAACTCCGCCGGGAATCCTGAGCCTGCCCTTCAACGGGCAGGGTCTGCACGTACAGATTTGCTGCCTGCCGCCTCCACATGTCAGCCTTGTGCCAGAGCAGACACGTACTGTACCATCCGGTACACAAGGTCAATGCTGGAGCCAAGTCACTGGCCCAATACCTTGTATGTATCTTTTCACAAAGTGTAGCCCGTGTTTAATGTAGAAAGAGAAGGATGCAGTTGTTCCCCAATGAAAAGCAGTAATAGAACAAGCTGGGGTACTGTACTTGTTCACTGGGTGAATGGGACTATAATTGCACACTTTCTATTAACAGAAATGGCAGACATGCTGTTCAACTTGACTGCTGGGTACAGAATACATCTCTCGTCTCTCTCACCCGTCCACTCTGCCTCCTTCTAGCCTTATCCATACATGGCCATTGCTGCCACTAAACTAGGACATTTCAGATTTGAGGAAATGGTTGCATTTTTCCCCCAAAGGGTCTTCGGGGGCCTATAAAACAAGAGGCTCGGTAAGTGAAACTAAAACCTAATCCCATTAGAATGATTAGATTCCGTCCTGCAAAGTACTTCACTGAGCATCACTTCTGTGAGTTCGTAGATGTAATTTTTGTGGCTTAGAAATGCTTTTCTTTTTTAAGTGATTGCAACAAAAGGAAAGGAAATGTTAGTGGCAGCCAGCATTTTAAAATGAACCATTGTGGCCCTTAACATTTTATAAGTAATTATAAATTTCAGCTGACAGCCTATTTCTTGATTCTTTTCTAATTAGAGATTTAATCATATATATTTCCAGAAGGGGAAAGTGGTCTGGGCTCTTATGATGCCAGAAGCTTTGCTAAAATAAAACAACCGAGGCCAGTGTCAAACATATGATGGAATCACTGCCTAGGAGGCTGCTACAAGAGGTCCCGGGCATCGTGGCTACTAAATTTAGGCGGAACCAGAAGAGTGTTTTAGTAATTTTAAATCATTGTGTCCAAATAGCCTTGCACTCTCCTTAAACAGCTAAATTTTTTTAATGCCTCTCAAAAAGATTCCAAATGGATTTAAATGGGTTTGATAAATGGGACATTTCTCTCTACTTGTGATATTTCCAGAAATAGTGCAATTAATTTGATTTGCGTGTAGGCACAAATCATTAGTAAATTGGGTACTTGTGTTTAAAAGGTTTCTGTCTTATTTAACCCTCTCAAATCAATGAGTTTTAGTCAAAATAATCATTCTGTGGATTTCGAAGATTTCTACATAATCATCAGTCCCTAGTACCGGGTTTTTCTATAGATTTAATACTGTATATCAGAAGTTTCGTGTAACATTCTAATAAACAGTTATCTCCTTTGTTAATACGGACTTTTCACGTACACTCATTGCAAGAGCTTCTCATGCTATTAACTCTTCTTTAGGTCAAAAGGTTTCAGGTTCACTCTTGAATCTTTTTTCTTTTTTCTTTTATTAGAGCCAGTTTAGAGGAAGCCTGCTTTAGGTTTAATTACTCAGGTTTAATTACTCAGCTTTCACCAGTATAAAATGTCAGGATTCAAATACTCCTCAAATAATATCTTCATGATTTTGTTCAAATGGATCCTAAAAACTATTTTCTAAATATTTAGATGATATTTCAGGCATTCTAAGAATTAGAATGGGAAGTTTTGGGATTTTTTTTTTTGGAGGGGAACCCTTCACCATTGGGAAATAACAGGCATTTCATGCTTAATGGTCAGGAATTCTATCCAGAAAACAAGATATCTGCCTGACAACACTCACCAAAATGCAATTTTCCATTATCTTAATTGAGAAGGGTTATAATGTCTTACATGTGGACACAAAATGCCAAGCTAATATACTAAAATATAACCAAAATCCACTAAAACTCCCATGTAAATGCAATAAACTACTGTGTTAAGATGCAGAAGGCTAAAACTGCTTTCAGATTACCAGAAGACTAACTTGGTATAACAAGCAGTTATTTTTGGTACAGTTCCACGGCTTTTTCTCTAGCAACATTTGAGATGAACATCCTTTATAGTGACACTTGGCATGAATTTCAGCGTAACTACCCATGATTCTACCAATTGTATATGGCATGTAACTCAAGCATTTTTTCCTACATTGTTTTATTAAATATGTTGTATTGAATTTTGGGGACATAAATATAATATTTCTATATTATCATCTTCATAAAAACATTGTATTGATAACAAAAACTCTGTTGCCAATGAGTTGATTCCAACTCATAGCAACCCTATAGGACAGAGTAGAACTGCCCTATAGGGTTTCCAGGGAGCACATGGTGGATTCGAACTGCTGACCTTTTTATTAGCAGCCAAGCTCTTAACCACTGTGCCACCAGGGTTTCCATTGTATTGATAGATATGGGTAAAGTATATAGTTTAAAAATTAAAAACCAAGAAGAGGACTCTTCTGGCCATGTGGAAGTAATTAACCTGCCCTAATGCCATAAACAATTATAAAACTAGACAAACTATATAAAATAATTGTTTCCATACATTGACAACAGACTTTATAGGACTGAAATCACTGAGGGAAGAGAAACAGCAAAGTAAGCTCTATGATCATGGCAACTTGTTGCCTGGAATGTAATTTCCAGACTGTAGTGTGGGGAGAGGGTATCAAGGTAGAGAACAGTGATATCATTGAATTGCATAGACAGAGATTATAGTTCAGTTCAAGTAGTATAATTTGGCTGGAATTTGCAAAGGACAGTACATGTAATTCTGTCATTTATACAGAAAGAGAGACAGAGAGAATGAATGCTCCAGAAATCTTCATAGGAGGCTCTTTGAGACTTTGACTAACTACTATTCTTCACTATCATAAAGTAAAACTCCATGAGCAGAACAGGAAACAACTACCAGTGAATTATAAGCTGATAGTTTCCCAGATCTCACACAAGGTTGGGAGGCAGACGTGTTTCAACCAGCCAGAGTGAAGAGATTTTGTTGAATACCTAGGCTATGTAGTAGGGATCCAAGAAGGGTTAAATTAGCCCCTATAAAGGCAACTCTAGGCCCACCCTAATATAGCTTAACAATAAGCTTCCAAAAGTTAAAGATGGTCTGTAAGTTACTTAACTGTCTGACACAAAGCCAACACTCTATATAATGGCAAGAAAGTTCAGTCACTCAACAGTGTAACATTCACAGTGTGCAGCATCCAACAAAAAATTACTAGACATTTGAAGAAGCAGGAAAATGTAACTGTAGCCTGGAGAAAAAACCATTCAATAGATACGAATGTAGAAATGACAAAGATGATAAATAAATAATATACAAGGAACTTAAAAGAGCTATTATGAATATGTTCAATGATTTAAAGAAAAAACATGAACATAATGAAGATAGAAATGGAAGCAATAAAAAGGAAGCAGATGACACTGTAGAACTGAAAAATACAATACCTGAAATGGGATTAACTGATGGGATTAACTTCTGACTGGACACTACAGAACAAAAGATTAGTGAATTTGAAGGCAGGACAACAGAAAATACTCAAACTAAAATACAGAGGGGGGAATAAAGGCTAAAAAAATTTAACAGACCTGTGGGACAATACTAAGTGTCCTATCATATGTGTACTTGGAGACTTAGGAAGAAATGAGAGAGAAGAGGGTCTAAAATAACTCGAGAAATAGTGGCAACATTTGTTTCCAAATTTAATGAAAGTTATAAATCCATTCATCTGAGAAAGTCCATGAACCCCAAAGTTTAATGGGTAAACTCGAAGAATACTACAGCCATGTATATCAGATTGCTTAAAACCAGTTACAAAATGAATCTTGAAAACTGCTAGAGAAAAAAGTCACATTATGTAAAGGAGAACAAAGATAGTGACTGCCAATTGTGTTTAGAAGCTTTACAAGCAAAAGTCAATGGAATAACATTTTTTAAGGCTAAAAGAAAAAAGCAATACTTAATGTAAAATTCTATCCTGTGAAAATAGCCTTAAAAATAAAGCAGAGATAATAAAATTTAATATGTACAAAAAATGAGAAAATTTGTTACCAGTAAAACTGTACTAAGAAGCCCTGGTGGCACAGTTGTTAAGCACTTGGCAGGAGAAAGGTGTGACAGTCTGCTTCCTTAAAGATTTATAGCCTTGGAAACTCTATGGGACATTACTGCTCTGTCCTGTAGGGTCACTATGGGTCAGAATCGACTTGACAGCAATGAGTTAGACCTGCATTGCAAGAAATATTTTGTTTAGTAAATTTAGACAGATGACATCACACCAGTGAAATATGCTCTGTTCTCAGCCACTGGGTTGGACAGTGAGCCAGGATAAGAAAAAATAAGGAAGTGTACCACTGCTAACAAAACTGGGCTTTAAAAGTTGAATAGTATCACTTTAAAATAAAGCCCATCTGACTTGTCTTATTTAAACGAGGAACTCAAATCATCATAGATATTTTTACTTGCAGTTACTTCTATTATTAAAAAATGCACATTTTAAATGTGCTATGTATATCATTTGAGTTTCCCCATCCTCTTCAGAGAATATTTAATGGTCATACGAAACAAAAATTTGTAAAAGGATTTCATAGTTTACAGTATTTGTATCTCTTTCTCAGTAAGATTAAGTGGCAAAATATTTTTTTTTCTGGCTATTCTTTTTATTTCCTCTATTTAAGAAAAAAAAAAGTCTTCCCTCCTATCATTTGACATATAGTAAGTGTTCAACAAAATTATAAATTATCACTTGACATATAGTAAGTGTTCAATAAAATAACTGCCTAAGGAATGAATAAATTATGAAGTGAATGGTCATAACCCTTTGGAGCTTTGAAAGTGATGCTTCTAAACCAAACTCTCTTTTTATAAGCTTTTTAAAATTCACAGGTGAGAAATATTTAAGCATTTAAAACTATTTTCTCTCAAGATAATTTTTCTACATTGTGGAAGAAAGCTCTTTACATTAAATAATTGCGCAATTTGATCTCCATAAAAGCAGAGAGCAGCTGAGCTTTTCCTGGGCAAACCCATCTCACGGTACAGTATGAGTGATTGTACATGACGTGCCCCGCATTTCTTTAAGTTGTCTATACCCCTCACTATCTTTGTTTCCTAAAGCTGCCATAACAAAGTGCCACAAAGTGGGCAGTTTAAAATGACATAAATTGATTGTCTCACAGTTCTGCAGGCTGGAAGTTAAGAATTCAGGATGTCAGCAGGGTCAACTCCTCTAGAAGAAGATCCTTTCTTGTCTCTCCGGTCTTCTGGGAGCCCTAGGTGTTCCTTGGCTCATAGCTACAGCGTTACTCCATCTCTACCTCAGTCTTCACCTGGCTGGCTTCCCTCTGTCTAGCTCTGTATCTCTTCTCCTCTTTTATAAAAAATCACTCCTATTCCACTATGACCTTATGGTAACTTAATTGTTAACATCTTCAAAGACCCTATTTCTTTTTTTTTTTTTTGAGTATAAATTTTTAAAAAAATTTTTATTTAAAATTTTTTTTATTGTACTTTAGATGAAGGTTTACAGAACAAATAGTTTCTTATTAAACAGTTAGTACACATTGTTTTATGACATTGGTTAACAACCCCAGGACATGTCAACACTCTCCCTTCTCTACCTTGGGTTCCCTATTACCAGCTTTCCTGTCCCTTCCTGCCTTCTAGTCCTTGTCCCTGGGCTGTTGTGCCCCATTAGTCTCGTTTTGTTTTATGGGCCTGTCTAATCTTTGGCTGAAGGGTGAACCTCGGGGGTGACTTCATTACTGTGCTAAAATTGTGTCAAGGATCCATACTCTCGGGGTTTCTCCAGTCTCTGTCAGGCCAGTAAGTCTGGTCTTTATTTGTTAGTTATAATTTTGTTCCACATTTTTCTCCAGCTCTGTCTGGGACCCTCTATTGTGATCCCTGTCAGAGCAGTCAGTGGTGATAGCCAGGCACCATCTAGTTGTACTGGACTCTGGTGGAGGCCGTGGTAGTTGTGGTCCATTAGTCCTTTGGACTAATCTTTCCCTTGTATCTTGTTTTCTTCATTCTTCCTTGCTTCCGAAGGGGTAAGACCAGTGAAGTATCTTAGATGGCTGCTCGCAAGCTTTTAAGAGCCCAGACACTACTCACCAAAGTGGAATGTAGAACATTTTCTTTATAAACTATGTTATGCCAATTGAGCTAGATGTTCCTCGAGGCCATGGTCCCCACAGCCCTCTGTCCAGCAATTCCATCCTTCAGGGAGTTTGGATGTATCTATGGAGCTTCCATGACCTTGCCTTGTACAAGTTGTGCTGGCTTCCCCAGTATTGTGTACTTTCTTAGCCTTCACCAAAGTTACCACTTATCTATTGTTTATTTATTATTCCCCCCCCACCCCTCCCCTCCCTTGTAACCATCAAATATTGTTTCTTTTTGTGTGTAAACCTTTTCATGAGTTTTTACAGTAGTGGTCTCATACAATATTTGTCCTTTTGTGAATGACTTATTTCGCTCAGTATAATTTCCTCCAGTTTCATCCATGTTACGAGATGCTTTGCAGATTCAGCATTATTCTTTATGATTGTGTAATACTCCATTGTGTGTATGTACCATAGTTTGTTTATCTATTCATCTGTTGATAGGCATCTAGGTTATTTCCATCTTTTTACTATTGTGAACAATGCTGCAATGAACATGGGTGCGCATATGTCTATTCATGTGATGGCTCTTATTTCTCTAGGATATATTCCTAGGAATGGGATTGCTGGATTGTATGGTATTTCTATTTCTAGCTTTCTGAGGAAACACCATGTCATTTTCCAAAATGGTTGTATCATTTTGCATTCCCACCAGCAGTGCATAATAGTTCCAATCTCCCCACAGCCTCTTCAACATTTGTTATTCACAGTTTTTTTGACTCGTGCCTGTAATGCCAGGGTGAGATGCTATCTCATTGTGGTTTTGATTTGCATTTCTCTAATGGCTAGTGATCTTGAGCATTACCTCATGTGTCTGTTGGCCACTTGAATGTCTTCTCTGGTGAAGTGTCTGTTCATTTCCTCTGCCCATTTTTTAATTGGATTGTCTTTTTGTGGTAAAGGTGTTGGATTTTCCTGTAGATTTTAGAGATTAGACCTTTGTCTGATTTGCAATGTCCAAAATTTTATTCCCAGTCTGTAGGTTTTCCTTTTACTCTTTTGGTGAAGTCTTTTGATGAGCATAAGTGTTTAATTTTTAGAAGATCCCAGTTATCTAGCTTATCTTCTGGAGTTTGTGTGTTGTTGGTTATGGTTTGTATACTATTAATGCCGTGTATTAGGGCCTCTAGCATTGATCCTATTTTTTCTTCTATGAACTTTATAGTTTTTGGCTTTATATTTAGGTCTTT
>NW_004443940.1:28790134-28832409 GCF_000243295.1 Trichechus manatus latirostris | reverse complement strand
GTGACCGTAGGTGGATGGATTTACATCTGGGTTCTCAATTCTGTTCCATTGGTCAATGTATCTGTTGTTGTACCAGTACCAGGCTGTTTTGACTACCATAACTGTATAGTAGGTTCTGAGGTCAGGTAACGTGAGTCCTACTACTTTATTCTTCTTCTTCAGTAGTGCTTTACTTATCCGGGACCTCTGCCCTTCCCATATAAAGTTAATGATTAGTTTTTCCATCTCATTAAAGAATGTTGTTGGTATTTGGATTGGGATTGCATTGAATTTGTAAATTACTTTGGATAGAGTTGTCATTTTCACAATGTTGAGTCTACCTATCCATGAGCATAATATATTTTTTCATTTATGTAGATCCCTTTTGGTTTCTTGCAGTAGTGTTTTGTAGTTTTCTTTGTATAGGTCTTTTGCATTCCTGGTTAGATCTATTCCGAAGTATTTTATTTTTTTAGGGGCTATTATAAATGGTGTTGTTTTCCTGATTTCCTTTTCATCATTGTCCTTATTGGTATATAGGAATCCAACTGATTTTTGTATGTTTATCTTATATCCTGCTACTCAGCTGAACAAAGACCCTATTTCTAAGCTAAGGATACGGTCACAGGCACTGAAGGCTAGGATTTCAACATACCTTGTTTTGGGGACACAGTTCATTCCATAATAGTCACTCCTCAGCCTTACTGAGGACTCATTCTCAGTCACCTCCATTTGTGTCCCTACTGGCTTTTCCTTATGTGTTAGAACCTCAGAGAAAATAGCAAGAGATTCAACTTCCCCTAAAAGCCTACTTTACTTATTTACTAACAACTGATGAGAGGTATTCAAAATAGAAATTTTCTTTTTGAACCACTGTGAAGTTATTATCCCTCTGCCCCCCTCCCCAACACTAACTTTGTGGACTCTAATTTGTTGGACTTGAATTACTTCACATGTAATATTCCATTAACATTTGCAAATGTTGGGAGATAGAGTTCATAAGTTAAAATAGGACTTATGTCTTTGGATCTTGTAAAACAGGGTTTCCCTGGTCAGGGTTAGGTTTTTATGCTAGACCCTAACAGGAAGTAGCCCACTGATGTCAGCAAATAAGCACTGGATAATGGTAATCTTAAAGCAGTGTCTGTGAAGGTGCTTGATTTCTTGTGAAATGCACAAGGCTGAGTCTCCTTCATAATTGCCAATGACACCTTCACGTTCTAAAAGGTCTTGTCATGATGGAAACGTTAAAATATGCAAGGCAAGAACAAATGTTAAACACTTTTCCTTTGACTACCCAGACAGCGAGGGAACTAACACTAAGAAGGCTAATTAGTTTGCAGGGTCTCTGTTTTGTCTCTTGGCTCACATGCTGCAAGGCCTGTCCTCAGAGGTAGTGAGATGTCACAGGTTGCCCCAGATCGCAGGTGCTACTCCAACGAGTCACCTACATCAGCAGTTGGAGGTCAGACACCGTTTAAGAAAAATAGCAATATGGCAAACGGGTGCTCTGAGCCCTTCGTACCAGGCATCATTCCACACAGAAACGCATACCTCTGTCGTTCCCTCTCTTGCATTGGCAAGTCATGAAAAAAACAAATGTTTTTACTTCATTTTCTTTCCCCTTCCTATTTGTAACCCCAAAGTTTTGGTTTGCATGAGATTACTTTGCAGAAAAACAAAACAAAAAGCAAAAACAAAACAAAACAAAAAAGAAAGAAAAAAAAAAAAAAACCTATGCAAACCTGCCAGGAGACAGAGGCATGAAGAATGCCAAGCAAGAGAGCGCACTTTTGAGTGGAGCTGGCAGAAGCCCCCGTGTTTGCTGCAGGGGAGCAGATTAAAGCCGTTTAAACCTTTCATTTCCCTATGGGGCCTGACTATATGGAGAACAATTCAAGGTCCACTGCACTGAGCAATGGAATTTCCCTTCCTCCTCCTCCTACCCCCCGTGGTGTTTATCAAATGTAAATGACCTGTGCCCACCATGACGGATAGATACAGTCCCATGTGTTGTCTAGGTATGTTGGGTCTGGGTTGCCGGTAGGCTTTTATGCATGAAGCTATGGACTGCTAGCTCTGGATACAAATTACATTGCAATATTATCAGCGAGATTTCAAGTTGACTCCCTAGGGTCCCCAGCTTTGGAGTTTTGACATGCTTTTGAGCTCAGATTCCTGAGCACTTTGGAAATTCACCTTCCAGTTACAACTCTGATGGAATGGTCCACCTAATAAATCGTCTTGTCAGGGAGGCAGTGGGCTGCAGTGCTCAGCACCATATCAGAAGAATAGACTGCTCTGGGTCTGATAGAGGCAAGCACACTGAAGTACTTCATCCAATAGGAAAGTTCCAGCTCCCAGCATGCCTAGGATTGAAATCTTTCCTGTGATCACTCACACCTCGTGGAAGGTCTCAACTCTTTGAACTGTTGCGTTTGGAGATTTATAGATGTCCAAAGAATCCATGGCCAGAGAGGATGAATCGCCTTTACTTTCTTCCTTCATTTTTCCCCTTCTTTTGTTCTTCTTGGAAAGGGTCCACGAGGAATGACACCAGTGGAAAGAAGCTTGTGTCCTAACTGGAAAGGGTTTTTAAAACCCGTTTGGAGTTTGGGTGAAGGTGAAAGTTGTCAGGCTGTGAAAAATGGCACCAGTGTTGGCTGACCTGAAATAGGCCGTAAAGTTCTATTCCTCACAAAGGCAAGATATATTATTGCTGTAACGCCATTATTCCACTCCATCACTTTTAAAGCTTGTTCCCATTATCTGCAAGTTAAATATAACCCTATGTAAAAACAGGAAGGACAGCACTACGTTGTCCAGCTTAACAGCACACACTTAAAACATAATAGAGCACTTGTTACTGTATTTTATGGAACGGAAACTCCAAATGTAAAGATGTATTAAGGAAATATCTCAAAGTTATTAGGGAAGGATATTTACAATTACAGATTGCTTTATATTATGCTTTTATGAACATCTCAGGAAATGAAATAGCCCTCAGCTGTAGAGAGTGAAGAGGGAGGTAATTTTCCTTAATACGGGTGATAAAATTAATCTGATTGAAATCGCTAGCGATTATTTCGCAGAATACTGAGTGGCAGTACAATCACTTACACTCTTTTATATTTTTTTAGGCAAAGCTCGTGTAGATGAAAGCTAATTACAAAGTAGTGATGTGAAGCGCTAAGGAAACAGTTTGTATGGCACGGAACAGGCACGGCTAATTGGGGTTTGTGATTACACAGATTGTTGTTAAGGCGAATTAACTACCAGCAGTCTCTCCTGCAAAGCTTCTCATCAAGGCAAAGTAAAAATAGACACTGGATCTGTTATTTATCTAATTATGCCTTGAATATTTTCACAAGCATGTTACACGCTCTCAAATGGTTTGTTGTTCAAAAACTTTTTGTCCCGCACTGTTTGTGATCACAAAGTGTCAAATACGAATTTTTTGACACCGGGCTCTCTTCAGATCACTTTCCTTAAAGCCCCGCCCACAGGTGGCGTGCATTGAACACTTTAGAGCTGGAAGGTTGTTTGGGGATTACTCAGTGTGCTGGTAAAGAAGACATTATGATAGGAAATGGCCTTGTTTAATAGAGCTTTCTGGATACCGATAAGCCACCAGTCCTGAGTGCTTGTATCACAGTTAACTCTAGAGCAAGCCAAAGAGAAACCTCTGAAGAGCTTTGAGGCTTCAGTTAATAAAGCATGTATTGGTTGGGAAGATTCTGGGTCCTGTTGACCAGCACAGTAGTCAGGTCCCATGGCAATAGTTCGTTTCCTTCATCCCATAGTCACGCCCCTAATTCTGTTTGATTCCGAAGGCCCCATTTCTAGGATTGCAAAGCTTACGTCAGAGAGTCTGTAGAAAAGAAAAAGTACACCTACTGCTGTCGAGTCCATTCTGACTCATGCGGACCCCGTGTGTTACAGAGTAGAGCTGCTCTAGAGGGTTTTCTTGGCCGTACAATTTATGGGAGCACATCACCAGCCCTTTCTTCTAAGACACCACTGGGTGAGTTCGAATTACCAGCCCTTAGGTTCTTAGTGGAGTGCAAACCATTTCCAGTACCCAGGGACCTCAGAGTCCATAGAAAAACTGATTAATTCTAATGGCCACCTATTTAATCTCTGTTTCTTGAAGTAAGGGTCAGGGCACTCCAATGGATGAGGAGTGACACTTGTGACAAGCCAATGGAATCCATCTGCAGAGAGCAGAACAGCTTTTGAGTCCTGGCAAGAATTTACAAAGGAACCCCCCCACATTCACATTATCATGCCTTTACATTTTTTCCCATCATTCTGTGAATCCTTCAGTCTCCTCTTCCAATACCAGTACATTTTCTCACTGGCCTTCCACTGCAGTTCTCTCTCAATCTCGAATTTACTCATTTATTTTTTTTTATTTGACGTTTATCAAGGGCCTTCTATGTGGGAAGGCGCGAAGCTCCTCGCCAAGAGGGAAAATATTACCAATACACTCCTCTTTCTGAGATCATGAAGCTCTGGTTGCGTTTCCTCATTGCTGGGATGGTGGTGGTGTTTGGAGGATGATGGGAGCTAATGGGAAATGTGTAGAGGGAGTTCAAGTAGAAGCCTCGAAGGCAAAGCTGTATGAATCTTAAACAGTTAGGAAGGCATTGCCTTAAGAACGCCATTCCACAAGACATTTCCTAGAATAATTCTGCAAGATATGAAATGCAAATTTATTGACAAGGTGATATTTTTTGAAGATAAGGTGTCTTCTAGAGGCTGCATTTGAATGGTGACAAACGGCATCTCTCAGGATACTAGCAGGCATGAGTGTGAGTTCTTGGTGAGAGCGCGTTTGTTGACTGACTTTGGCGCTATTGCTCGGCAGCATAAACCAAGGGTAATAGCTTCACAAATTGCTTTAATAGATCTAAGATCAACCAGTAGCATACATTAGTGAAGCAACTTACAGACTTCAACTCTAACTTATTTGCTTATAGTTTTTTTCTTTTACTCATGTATCTACACTTTCTTTAATCTTCATTATTAAAATAATCCAGTTGCTGTGGGAAATTATGCACTAGGTTTAATTTTGAACATAGTGAACAGTAAAGAAACACCAGAAGGGGAGAAAATGCATTCTCGCCTTCATTTGTTCTAGTTGGCATCTGCGAAAGTTCTTCTTGTGTGGATAAATATAGCTAGCTCCTACAATTGAATTTCCTGCATTATTATTATTATTAACAGTTTGCTATGATCAATATACTATGCAGCAGTCTGTGGATGATATCTGCGGTTTCACTGCCTTTCTATGTGAAGAGAAGATAAAAATTACATTACGTGGGTGTGTGCAAATTACGGCGGACCTAGCCTTGTGCTTCGGTAATTCTTGTAATGTGCCTCTACATTGTCCACTTCGACTGACGGGTACTGAAAATTAAATGGTTTCCAATAAAAATCCTGTAACCTGAAACGAATCCCCACTGAATAATTAGAATATCTCACCCGTAAAAGGTAATCGTGTGTCTGCCATTTCTGAAGAAGCGTCTATCCCCGTCTCCCAATCAGCATCGATGGAGCTATGATCAGATTAGATCTTTAATTCTTATGGAAGAGACATAATACTCATCCTTGATGAGGAAGCCTTCTATTGGGGGCTGACAGCCTTAAGCTGTCGCAGTTTTCAAGGGTAAGAACTATACTCCATGCCTGATATGAGAAAGAGGAAATAAAAGACGTGAGGTGGTCTCAGTATTATTTTAGACACATAAGAAAGAAGTATCGTCTTTCCCAGATGCATATAGGTGGCAGCAACATTTAACACACTTAAGACGGACACGCGTCAGTGTGTGATGTTTGGGGCCACTGTAGGGTGTCCTGGGTCCTGAGTCTTCCCATTGTTATCACCTTTCCCATTGAACAACCAAAAATGGTAACTTTCAGAAGTCCTAACGTCACCCTATCCACTACAAATGTATTATTTCTCCCAACATGTTAGAAACGAAGTACATGGGTTTGGGAATGTGAAACCTGGATTCAAATCCTGGCTGGCCCCCTAGCTAACTGGGACTGCTTGGTGTAAGGTAATATTTCACAAATGCTCTCTAGATCCAGTTTTGAGGCCGTGGCTGGAGATGGGTCAATTTCTCTTCTTGAAGGGCTGATTAAGTCCACTCTCCAACCACCCCCCCTTACCGGGCTCTCACACTGCTGGTCCACCATTCACTCACCCTAATCATCCTGGGGCCAAGAGACTAACAACTAGAGACAGGATTTTGCACTGGAGCCTGCATAATTATTCAAAACGCCCAATGCCCAGGAAGCCCACGGAATCTAGCTAACTCCACCCTGCTTGTCATACATAAACCTCCTCTGACAATTCCAGCTTGTCGTTGCCCTGTCCGCGGGGGCAACCCCTGATTGGCCCTGCTTCCTGGTCTTTCTGTAAACACCAGGGACTGTGAGGTAAGAAATCCTTAAGTCTTTCCAGACTCCCTCTCTGGATTCACCCTTGACCTTACCAAACCTCAAACATTACCATTGTATCAAGTTAAAACACTTGGACAGGTTATTATTTTCTCTGGTCCTCTTTCTCTTACCTGAAAACTGTTGGGAGAAAGAGACCTTTATATGGATGAAATAAGTTAAAGTCTGCACAATAAACGTAGGTCCTCTTTGTTCAGGTTTGCTCAAAGGCTGGGGATGGTCTTAGACCACAGAATGAGTCCCCTTCACTGCTTCACTGCTCTTTAAATACAGCCAGGGGAGGTCAGTGGTGACGGATACCTGAGGCCAGCTATTTAGCAGAGAAATCCTTGCCAAAAATGATGGTGAAACAGAGGAAGAAGAACTGAAAATGGAAGTCTGCAGAGCTCACGAGCTGTGAATCCTCCAAATTGCCAGCACAACAATGAGTAGAAGGGTTTTGGCTTCAATTTTCTGTAATACATGTATCACACGAAGAGCCCTCTGTCCTTGTCAAAAAAATCTACAAACCACTCTTAAAACACAAATCATAGTCGTATTATGAGGAGTAAATTATAACACTAAAATATGTCCTTGAGCTGGAAACAAGGAAACAATGTAAAAGTGGAACTACACACTAGGAAAAAAAGGCCTAATGATACATATTAAAATAATTACACGTAGTTAGCAATTCTCCTCAGATCATTTATTGAACTTGTGCCCGTGACTGTCTCTTTTGCCAGCGCTCTGGATATTTCTGTCTCAGAGGATGTTGACATTGATATAACTTTTTTCCCCACAAAGTATGAAAAAAAATAGAAAAGCCAGAATTTGGCCATAGAATTATATAAAACAAAAATTCAGCCCATAGATCCAAAACAAGCATAGATTTTTGTAAATGTACAATAAAAAGAAATATTTAATATCTGGATCAAATTTTATTTGTTGAGTTTCTGGCCAAATATTATACAATGTGTTATAATATAAAAATATTTTAAAATCAGTGATGCCAGATTCACTGTAATGATTAGTATAAGGAGATGTCTAAATATATTACTCCCGAACTATTCATATAGTGTGTTAAGGATAATAACTTATAAGTTACATTTTTTTTTCAGTTTTATATAAATTTGAGCTTAATATCATACTCAGCAATTGTAAAATTTGGAATTTAAGAATAAGAGAGGATAAATTACAAATAGATGATTACACTTCCGTATTTTTAAACGTCATAAAATATTATTCAAACCAAAAGAATAAATGTAACTTTACAGGGTCTTTGCTTTTTATGACCATGTGTTTCCCGGGTATGCGCACATAAGAATCTACTAAAATGACTGGATTAAGTTATATAATAGTTTTTAATTGATGGATTTCTTGCTTTGATTATATACAAAGGTCTACAGAAATTATATTTTGAGGCAAAACAGGTTGAATTTAAAGTTATCTGTTTTATTTTAAGGAATCCCTGAGTTGTGCAAATGGTTAATGTGTTTGGCTGCTAAGTGAAAGGTTGGAGGTTCAAGTCCACCCAGAGGTGCCTGAGAAGAAAGACCTGGTGATCTACTTCCAAAAGTTTAGTCACTGAAAACCCTGTAGGGGGTCACCAGGAATCAGGGTTGACTTGACTACAACTAGTTTTCATTATACCTTAGAGTCTAAAAAGTAGGGAAGAAAGTCTCTATCAATAAGATATATTTGTATCTTATTTATATCCACCAATCAAAATTATTTAGAAAAAAAGTTTTTGTAAATTAGTGATTATACCATGTAGATACATTATATGTAACTGTGACATTGACTATAGTGTAGTATGCAAATAACATTTACATTTCTCTTAAAGTTTAGGTTTAAGTAATAGGACAGGAAGAAGAGCGTCTTACAGATCTTTGGGGGTAACTTGACTCAGAGCGATGATAAAGTATCCTTTCTAAATATTTACACAGGAGTTACTGAATGTGTGCATGTGTGTGCTACACGTTGTTGTTGTGGGCCAATGAGTCGATTTCAACTCATAGCAACACTATAGGACAGAGTAGAACTGCCCATGAGGTTTTCTAGGCTATAATCTTTACAGCAGCAGATCACCAGGTATTTTCTCCCGGGGAGCAGCTGGGTGGATTCAAACTACCAACCTTTGATTAGCAACTGAGCACTTAACCATTGCACCACCAGGGCTCCTTGTGTGCTACCTAACTCCTCTGTTTTGAGGGTGATACGCACATATGTAGGTTATAGATGACTTAATAATAAGAAATAATATAGTAGTGGGTAAATAGAATTTAATTTTTATTATTGTAGTTTAGATGAAGGTTTACAGAACAAATAGTTTCTCATTAAACAGTCAGTACGTATATTGTTTTATGACATTGGCTAACAACCCCATGACATGTCAACACTCTTACTTCTTGACCTTGGAGGACTTTTTTTTGTTTGTTTTTTTTTGGTGAAAGTATACATTGCCAAAGTTACACCATGTCAAAAGTTTTAAATGTACAATTCAGTGACATCGATTACATTCTTCCAGTTGTGCTGCTATTCTCACTATCCTTTTCCAAATTATTCCATCACCATTTTCTTCAACTCACTGCCACCTAGGCTTCCCATCAAACCTTTTGAGCTGCTGTTGTCAATTTGATCTCACATAGATAATTCTCTTTTTTTTTTTTTGTACCTTAGATGAAGGTTTACAGAACAAATAGTTTCTCACTAAACAGTTAGTACACTATTGCCCTATGACAATGGTTAACAACCCCACGACATGTCAACACTGTCACTTCTCAACTTTGGGTTCCCTATTACCAGCTTTCTTGTCCCCTCCTGCCTTCTAGTCCTTGTCCCTGGACTGCTGTGCCTCATTAGTCCCATTTTATTTTATGGGGCCGTCCGATCCCTGGATGAATGGTGAACCTCGTGAGTGACTTCACCACTGAGCTAATAGGGTGCCTGGGGGCCATACTCTCGTGGTTTCTCCAGTCTCTGTCAGGCCACTAAATCTGGTCTTTTGTGTGTGTGTGTTAGAATTTTGTTCTACATCCTTCTCCAGCTTTGTCCAGGACCTTCTGTTGTGATCTTGGTCAGAGCAGTCAGTAGTGGTAGCCGGGCATCATCTAGTTGTACTGGCTTCAGTCTGGTGGAGGCCATGGTAGCTGTGGTTCATTAGTCCTTTGAACTAATCTTTTCCTTGTATCCTGTTCTCTTCATTGTCCCTTTAATTTAAAATTTTTAATGATAAATTACTTAAATTTTTTGACTTCCTAATTTTTGGTTGTAATTACATTTGAAAAAATGAATTCTCCACAATTACCGCATGACAGTATCCTCAATGAAAGACATTTAACAGTGAGATAAATGTGATGGGTTAGTATTATTTTTACTGAGCTTATTAAAATCTTTTCTGTTTAAAATCAATTACATTAAGAAATTAAACTTTCAATTTATACATACTGTAGAAAATCTTTGAAAATACTCTGATTTTCCATTCAAGGCACAATAATTGGTCTCTATTCACCTGGAGTAACACAGGAAGAAGGAGAGTCAGGAATAGAGGAGGATATGGAATGTGTGGCTAATTGCCTCCATGAACAGCTGCCTCCTTTGCCATGAGACCAGAAGAACTGGATGGTGCCCAACTACCATTACTAAACATTTTGATCAAAGATTCCATAGGAGAATCCTGATCAAAAGGGGGGAAATGCAGAACAGAATTAGATAGAAAACTTAGTAGGCAGTGAGTTTATGTTAATGGGAGAGGAACAATTTGGAAAAGGAGGGTGAGGATGGTTGCACAACTCAAAGAATGAAATCCGTGTCACTACGTTGTACATGTAAAAATTGTTGAATTGGTGTATGTTTTGCTGTGTATATTCTCAACAACAACAAAATAAATAAAATATAGAAGAAGAAAAATACCCTGATTTCTAGGTTGTAATAACATGAGCCTGAATATTGCAATAGATGTTTGGCATGGCTTTTGTTCAATTTTTTTTTTTTTTTTTAATGAAATGACAGTGTTAAGACAAGGGCTTCCAAATTATGTCTGTAGATAAATTTGGGCCATTTAAATGGAAAGTAATCTAAATGTTACCTTATATGGCATACACACACACACACACACACACACACAAGTTAAAAGCAAGCCAAGAGCACTTACCTTTCTGCAGGGCTCCAGTTAGGGTAATGTCTCAGTTTCGCTAAGTGAGTCAAGAATTCTGGTTGAGATAGCTCCTGCTGGGCCCTGATTCCCCACCTCCTTTTTAAAAAAATTTTATTGTGATAAAATATATATAACAAAAATTTTGCCGTATTAACCATTTTTAAGTACACAATTCAGTGACATCAATCACCGTCACCATGCTGTGCCACCATCATCACTACTTATTTCTAAATTTTTTCATCACCTCAGCAGAAACTCTGCACCCATTAAACATTTACTCCTCGTCCCCCCCTCATCCCAGCCCCTGATGAGCTTTGGTCTCCATGCATTCGCCTATTCCAGATATGTCATAAAAGTGGGATCAGACAGTATTTGTCCTTTTGTGTCTGACTTCTTTCACTCAGCATAATGTTTTCAAAGGAATCCTGGTGGCGCCAATGGTTAAGCACTCAGCTACTAACTGAAAGGCTGGCGGTTCAAATCCACCCCAAGGCACCTGGGGAAAAAGTCCTGGCCATCTACTTCTGAAAAATCAGCCATAGAAAACCCTATGGAACGTATGGAGTTGCCAAGTCAGAATCCATTTGATGGCACCTGGTTTGGTTTTTTGTTTTAATGTTTTCAAGAATCATCCATGTCTGTCTCTCACTGGGCATTGCCTGTGGCTAATGACTGGCTGACTCATGGACCCAGCTCTCTTGCCTCAAGGTGGGGCAACTCCAAAGGGCCATCCCAGCTTCAGAGCTCCCTGTAGAACGGAATGAGAACTTAGTAGCAACTGCACGGTGTATCAACTTTTCCCTCTACTGTATTCTGCCATCTCACTTCTTCATAGGTGAAAGTTCCAAGATCAAGTCCCAATAAAATTAGACACCGAGCTCTATCTCTGTCCAAGTTCGTTACCAGGGAGCCTAATCTGAGACAACTCTGCCCAGTATTTGACCTTTGCCAACACAGGACATCATATTTACCAATATCTACATTTGTGGGTTTTATAGGTTATTCGACTTTGCATTTCATCGATTGTTAGAATTTTGCATGCTACCAGCTATTTTATATTTTCTGTCTCCCTCTCTCCACCTCTTGCTGTGCTGTTTCTTTCTCCCTTACTTTCTTCCCTCCTTCCTCGTATTATCGGTCCAGCTCCACCTTTCCACTCCTTTCCAGCTTTCCACCTTTCCAGCTCCACCAGCCACTCCTTGCTCATTTATTTCTGCTGGGGATTTGTTATTAATCATTTGAAATTTAATATTGCAAACTTTTTTTTTTGTTGTTGTTATTTGTCTGACCTCAAACTGCTTGGGCCACCCAGGAAAGAATTCAAATATATAAACTCTCTGGGCTAGGCTGTGGACATATAGCTTTAAATTCTTTTTATTTTATGATCATCAAGTCTGACACTTATAAATGTGTCAATTTTAGTGATTAACATTTCTTGAATATTGAACTTTTAAGCTATATTTTAAATTTTATTAGCTTCAAGTTGTCTTTAGAGTTCTACGTGGCTCAAACGGTTAAGCACTTGACTGCTAGCTTAAAGGTTAGTGGTTCGGACCCACCTATTGGTCTTTCAAAAGACAGGCCTGGCGATCTACTTCTGAAAGGTCATAGGCTTGAAAAATCCAATGAGCACAGTTCTACTCTGACATGTATGGGGTGTCCTTGAGTCGAAATTGACTCAACAGCAGCTAAGAACATCAACAACAATGTTGTCCATAGTATGTATTAATACTTGAAAAAAGTCATCAGAATCTGTGATTATATTTGTTTTTATTACTAATAATGATTATATGTACTTTTTAAAACTATTATATTAATTATTATTTTTCCAGTTCCTGATTTCCTTTTGTTTGCGTTTATTAGATACATATTTTGCTCTCCTGCTACTCTCCTCTCTTACTTTTTTATCTGTGTTTGGTGTATGTTTCCTAGGAACATATTGTTGGATTTGATTTTTGCCAAATAAAAATTGCTTTATCCTTAATATAAAAGTTCTTTTATTTGTGTTTGTTATTATAATCTTATATGCAATTTTGGAGCCCTGGTGGTGCAGTGGTTAAGAGCTACGGCTGCTAACCAAAAGGTTGGCGGTTCGAATCCACCAGCCACTCCTTGCTCCTTGGAAACCCTATGGGGCAGTTCTACTCTGTCCTATAGGGTCACTCTGAGTCGGAATTGACTCAGTGGCAATGGGGTTTTTTTGGTGTATGCAATTTTACTTAAGGTATTATCTTTTGAGTTTTTTGTTTTCTGCATCATGTGTGTATATGTGCTGGCTTTCCTATCTCTTGCAATAGGCATATTATTTTTGTTACTTTTATCTTCTCCGGTATTCTGAAGGTATATATTGTTTTAAATTACAGTAACTTTTCTAATTCTAATTTTTAATAATATTCTTCAAGTTATAAAACTGTAATCAAACTACCGGGCTTTGAATTCCAGTCTGACGCTTGCTGGCTGTGTGATTTTTGTCAAATTAATTGCCCTTTCTGTGTCTGAGTTTTTTTATCTTTTAACTAGGACTAATAATAGGGTTAGGGCATAGTGGTTAAGAGCTACAGCTGCTAACCAAAAGGTCAGCAGTTCAAATCCACCAGCCGCTCGTTGGAAACCCTATAGGGCAGTTCTACTCTGTTCTGTAAGGTCGCAATGAGTTGGAATCAGCTCAACAGCAATGGATTTATTTTTTGTTTTTTTTAATAATAGGAGATGAGTAAATGAGTGAATACACATAACATGCTTTGAAAAATTACTATCATACCGTAAGAGATAAATATAATACATTTCAGTTATCAATATTTTCATTGTTGTTATTTTCTGAGTGAAGAGCAGAACAGCACATTTTGAATTCTCTCTGTTCAAGGATACCACCTGTGGAAATATTTTTAATTAATTTTGCCTGCAGTAAGGCGATCAACTGTAAATTTGCCTAGCCAGGACTCTTTCATCTTTTTGATTATTGCTTCTGATCTCTTTACTTTCATCTCTTCTTCAGGAATAGAAATGACCTCTTTACTAATCAGACCTTTTTCTTTAAAGTTCTCTTATGTTCTGTAAGCACAACTTTGTCCCTTCTATTACTGACTTGATTCCTTGTCAGTTCTATTTTTTTGCTGCATCCAATCTGGATTTTAATTTTAGTTTGTGTTTTTAGTTTTCTTGTAGTCCTCTTTATATAATGCCTTTCTCTCTTCATTTGTTCTATTCATCAGATTGTGTTGCTTATTTATCCTGACCTATTCTCTCCTAACTGTACTGCGCTCCTGATTAATTCAGGCTTGTCTTCTTGGATTCTCTCGAGGATGTGTCTTGGAATTTTTTTTTCAGTTGCTGTCATTTTCAGTGTATGTTCTTCCTTTGGATGCTACTCTCTTTCTCTTGTTCTTTAGCTTCTTTTGTTTTTTTCTTACTAATATTATTTCTCTATATTCTGATTTAAACATGTTGAAAAGTGGGATAATACATCTAGACACGCTTGTTCAGAATGTGGGCTTTCATGGATTCTCTCTCCTTCCACTTATGTGATCATTAAATCAATCTCCTTCTCAGGCGTGAAGTATGGTGCTCCAATCTCCTGTTCCAGCTGACACTCCCCTGTGACAGCTCTACACTCTTGTTGGGGTGCCTTCTCCTACCTGCTGTCTGATTTCCTAATAAATCTGTATTTCCAGAGACCAAAAGAACATGAACTGCTTCTAGGGATTCTGTTCTTTCTGCCTCTGACTACGTTGCTTTTCAGGAAATATAGTTCCTGAAATCTATTACCTAAGCTAAAATGCGAGACGTTATGTCCACCCTGCCAGTGACACCTCTTTGCTTTGCATTTATTTCCTAGGAATCTCTCTCTCTGACTAGATCTATACACATGACTGGGAGAGTGAAGTATGGTCAGGAGAGGTGAATAACAGTATTCTGGCCTCAGAAAGCACCAGGAGGCAAAACCTGACTGTATTTGGGTTCCCTGGACCATGATGACTAGTATTGCCATAAACTCATGGTCTGCAACCACAATTGGGCCACCAGCACTGCAGGGAGAGACTGACACAGAAAGGACAGGAGAAAATGACATGCTGGAGGACAAAGAAGTTTCTTCTCATGGTACCAGCAAATAGTTCAAGATTGAAAGTCATATTAAACTCATCTTTTTAAACCAAACTCGTTGCTGTTGAGTTGATTCCAACTCATAGGAATGTTCATATCTTGTTGAGCCTGCTCATTCATCTTTGTCCATCTTTTTTCTTTTGCTGAATTAGTAGTTTCCTAACTAACTTGACCTTTTTTTTTTTTGAAGTTGCTCTTATTTTCACTTTTCTCCCACTCAGTGCTAAAGAAATCATTCCATAATGTGCATAGAAATCTTATGCATTCACATATAAAATCCTACCATTACTCCCATATCAAATAGCTTAGAATGATATACAAGATTCATCACTATATAGCTCCTGCTTAATTTCCTATTCTTACTCTTCTGAATCTTATAATTACTCACAGGTTGGAAATAGATGATTTATCAGAAAATCCACTGATGAATAAGTTAAAATGAATATTGGGCAATCTTTTTTTTCTTTAATACATGGACTATTTCCATAGATTGCAAGGCATTTTTCCAAAATTTCAAGCACTTATAAGCTTTTACCTGTCAGACTTTTCATCAGCTTTTCTGAGTGTTTTCTTTTTGAATGTACCATGTGCCCTGGGTGAGTTTTACAACTTTTATGTTTAATTTTAATTTCTTTCAGGCTTTTGCAAATGTTTTTTGGTTCCTGTTAAAAGAATCATGTCAATCTTGCTTCTTTATCAAGGATTTAACTCTATTTTGAATGTTGTTTCTAACTTTGCAAGAAATATCTGAAAACAAATTAGTCTAAAGTAAATATTTCAAACTCTAGTTTACGTATTGATAAAAACTTAAGTTCTAGGTTATATTTCTTTAAAGATTTTCTTTGAAGGATTTAAGCAATTTTATTTGCGTTCTAATTTAGTTTGACTTAAAAATATTTAAATTAATTCACAATAAAAAATTCCAGGGTTTCCTCTTTGACCTTATTTTCACTGTAAAAAATATTTCAGAAACATTGACAGGGAGCTTTACATGAAGACTGTATAAACTTCCAACCCAGATGAAAGAATAATCAATATTTTCAGTTTGGTATTATTCAGTTTAATGTTGGAATTTTTTAAAAAATCAGAAAATTAAATAAAAAGGAGAGAAAAATTTATCAGGATAGTTTCTCATTAACACTAAAGTTTTATTTTTCTCCATAAATACACAATTAGGCCCTGTTACGAATTGAATTATGGCCCCCAAGATGTGCGTCAACTTGACTGGGCCATGATTCCCAGTGTTGTGTGATAGTCTACCATTTTGTGATCTGATGTCATTATCCTCTGTGTTGTAAATCCTAACCTCTATGACGTTAATGAGGCAGGATTAGAGGCAGTTATATCAAAGAAGCAGGACTCAATCTACAGGATTAGGTTGTATCTTGAGTCAATCTCTTTTGAGATATAAAAGAGAGAATTGAGCAGAGAGGAGAGGGACCTCCCACCACCAAGAAAGAACTGCCGGGGTCCCTGTGCTGAGAAGCTCCTAGACCAGGGGAAGATTGATAACAAGGACCTGTCCCCAGAGCCGACAGAAGGAGAAAGCCTTCCCTTGGAGCTGGCACTCTAAATTTGGACTTCTAGCCTTCTAGACTGTGAGAGAATAAATTTCTGTTTGTTAAAGCCATCCACTTGTGGTATTTCTGTTATAGTAGCAATAGATAAGTAAGACAGTCCCTAAGTTTGGCTAATAATTATTTATAAAGGTAAACCAGTTGTAATTGGATAAAACGTGATGTAAAAGCATTAAAAAAAATTGAAAGATAACTCAGTAAGCTTATGCCCACCTCCTTGCCAGAAGGAAAACCCCACAAAAACAGGTAGTACAAGGACCTATAGGAGCTTTTGGTGACATAACTTACCAGCATGTGAGATTTCAAGAGGTAAATCAAAACAAATAAACAATCCCGCCCCCTGCACACAATTCTAAAAACAGATATGGATACTTAAAGGTGCATATACATTTTTAAAACTAACTCTTGTTACACTACAATGATCAAAAGGTGAAAAAGCAGTAACTAGAAATATTTCATTTTGCTGTCTTTGTTGGCTTTATTTTCCATCAAATAAATTTGAATTCTCCTCAGTTACCAACAACTGTATACAGCCCCCGCTCACGTCTGTCCCTTCAGGCTACCTCTAGAAAGTCTCTCAAAACACACTTCAGGACCTGCTACATGATTTTACATACATAAATGTATCCAGACATATTTAATAGTTTACATCAATGGGATAATATTAGATGCGTTATTAAGCCAACTTATTTTTTATTGTGGTGAAAATATGCACAGTAAAACATACAACAATTCAACAATTTCTACATGTATAATTCAGTAACATTGATTACATTCTTCAAGTTGTGTAACCATTCTTGATACCCTTTACCAAATTATTCCACCACCATTAATATGAATTCAATGTGCCCTAAGAAAAAACTCCCTCTTCCCCCTCCCTCCTATCCCTGGGAACCATTAATCATTTTTGGTTTCTGTATATTTTCTTACTTCGTATAAGTGAGATCATATAGTATTTGTCCTGGGTGACTGGCTTGTTCTGCTCAGCATGATGTTGTCAAGGTTCATGCGTGTTCTGGGATGCATCAGGACTGCATTCTTCCTTATGGCTGAGTAATGTTCCATTGTATGTATACACCACCTTTTGTTTATCCATTCCTCTGTTGATGGACATTTAGGTTGTTTCAACCTTTTGGCTATTGTAAATAGTGCTGCAGTGGGCATTGGTATACATGTATCTGCATGCATGGCTGCTTTCAGGTCTCTTTCTGTTTGTTAAAGCCATCCACTTGTAAGAGTGAAATTTCTGGATCATATGGAAGTTCTATGTTCAGCTTTTTAAGGAATCACCACATAGTTTTCAACAGTGGCTGTACCATTTTACATTCTCACTGGCAGTGAAGAGGGTTCCTGTTTCTCCATAACCTTGCCAACACCTTATGTTTTCCGTTGTGTTGTTTTGATCATTGCCATTCTAATGGGGGTGAGATGGTGTCTCATTGTGATTTTGATTTACATCTCCCTGATGGCTAATGGGGAGCCCTGGTGGCACAGTGGTTAAGAGCTTCAGCTGCTAAACAAAAGGTCAGCAGTTCGAATCCACCAGCCACTCCTTGCAAACCCTATAGGGCAGCTCTATTCTGTTGTATAGGGTCGCTATGAGTCTGAATGGACTCGATGGCAATGGGTTTGGTTTTCGTTAATGGCTAACGACTTTGAGCATCTTTTTATCTGCTTGTTGGCCATCTGAATATCCTCTTTGGTGAAATGTCTATTCAAGTCCTTTTCCCATTTTTTAATTTGGTTGTTTGCCTTTTTGTGGTTAAGTGATAGAGGTATTTTATACATTTTGAGTATTAGACCCTTATCAGATATATGGTTCCCCCAAATTTTTCTGTAGGCCATCTTTTTACTTTTTTGATAATAAGTCGGTTTATTTTTGTTGTTACTTATTTGTATGATTTGGACTTCTTTCCATTTCAGATCGTATTCTCATTATTTTTGTTATTTTCATAGCATTACACAGGTTAAATGTGCCCAAATTTATGCTTCTTTGATGATTGCCATTAAAGAGTTTCCAAATTTTTCCTGTTTTGCACAGTGGTCCTCTTTTCCCTTATTACCTACATTACTACAGTAAACATGCTTAAGCACATATTTTTATTGACTTGTGTATTTTCCATAGAGTTTTTCCTGGAGTGTTATTGTTGATTCACAGGACATTTTAAATTGTGACAAAGAGTAATTGAAAAATGAAAATGAAGTATTAAATAAACTCTTTCATATTCGAATATTAAAGAACACTACATTTCTTCCTAGGTAAATTTCTTATGTAATTCTGGGAATAATATTCATTTTTAGAAATGACAAAGAGAGTAGATGAGCATCTTCTCTTTCCTACAAGGTGAATGTATAGTTTACCATAATAGTTTGTCATAATGTAGTTGTGGTGATTTGCTTGGAGGCTTTTTGTGTGTGTTGTGTATATGAGCATGTGTGTGCTCATGTGTGCACATGCCTGAATATGCATATGCACAAGTATGCATGTGTGTATCAGTTAGGGTCCCAGCAAGAAACAAATAACACTCTCAAGCTGGGTCATCAGAGGACAGGGTCATGAGCTACTGTTTATAGAGGTGTGGAAGGAGTTTAGGGAAGTGAACGGATCGAGCAGTAGCCTGGCACTGGGCCTGAAGGGGCCAGGAGGGGAACTTTGAGATTAGAGAGCATAGTCTCTGAAGTGGACCATTTACATCGTGATGGGCTTTTTGGTGGGCACAGCCAACCCCTGAGACCCCCCCGCAAGGCAGGGAGAAGGAGAAGTAAACCTCTACCGTACAGAGAGCTCCTGCCAGTGAAGAACCCTGCGTGGAAGCCAGAGGTCAGTGTGGCAAGGCAGCTCCTGATGTTCTCCTAAAAACCAGGCTCCTGGATCACAGGACAGGATGGAAAAGGGAGGGGAACGGATCTGGAGGAAGAAACGGAGAGAAAATTCAGCAGGGATGTGTGCTGAAAGCATGTGTGTGTGTGGTGAGTGTGTATGTGTGATGTGTGGTAAGTGCACGTATGTGGTGTGTGGAGAGTGTGTATGGTGATTGTATATATGTGAGTTTGTGGTGAATGTGTGTGGTGGTGTGTCATGAGTGTGTATGTGTGAGTGTGTGTGTGTCGAGGGTGTATATGTGTATGTTGAGTGTGTTTGTATGTGGTGAGTGCATGTGTTTGGTGAGTGTGAATGTGTCATGAGTGTGTGTGTGGTTAGCTTTGTGTGTTCAGTGAGTGTGTGTGTGTGGTAAGGTGTGTGTGGTGAGTGTGTATATGTGTGTTGAGTGTATGTGAACGTGTGTTGCGTGTGTGTGTATGTGGTGAATGCATGTGTTTGGTGAACGTGAAAGTGTGTGTGTTGACAATGTCGGTTTTCATCTTTGGTTTTAGTAGCAGAATCATTTTTATAACAAAATCTTAGAAGGCATGTCAATCGATAAAACATAGAAGTGGAGCTATTTGGGTTGAGGCAAAGTAGGGAAGCCGGGAGACTCACCGGAAGCACGTTGCTTTATCCGCCCGCTGCCCGGAGAGCCCAGCATGAAGACTACTGCGTTTGCGGGAGAGAGTATTGCAGACTGGGTGAACTGAGCCCATCATACCTTTACATTCTCACCATGAAGAGAGTAGAAACAAATCTCACAGACATTTTTGTTTTTAAACCTGAGAACTGGAAAACAATCGAATAAGGCACTTGTGGCATTTTTCTTCACTGAGCATTACAGACTCCCCGAATACTAAAGCTGGAAAGGGCCTTACTCTGTAATATCATGTTGTGATAAAGCCTTAATCATACATACAATGAAAGCTCGTATTGCCGGGAAGCACTGGTGAACTCTTTCATTATTGTAGTTACATGTCACACCACACTCCTAAGATGTGCCGTGTTTCAAAAGTTGCTTGCTGATCAGAAGCAGTAAGTACTGAAGTAATCAACTTGTGTACAAACAGATCCACATTATAAATAAATTGCTACCATGTACTATGTACACAGAGTCCTTTGTACCTTTCTAAAATCCACTGATATTTCAAAACCCTCAGTTCTCATTAAGTACATTACTTTTTATCATGATTATAACATTTGTAATTTCAAATACAATACAGGACCACATGTTATTTATTCCTCAGAAAGTAGCTAAAGTGGAAAAAAATGCAAACTTCTAGTAGATAGTAAACTATTTAATTGTATATAACCTCGGGGAAGCGTCGGTAATTTAGAGGCATAGGAAAAGAAGCAAGATACATTCTGTTAAGTTAGCAGCTGTAACCTAAAACATTTCTTTGCACCCAATACATCAGTCCCTTTATGAGTTATTGTCACAATTTCAAAAAGCCTTTATTATGCTTCTCTGAATTCTATTCCATGCCAACAACTCCGACTGCATATCATGGACTATGTGTGGCTGTTGTTGTTAGGTGCTGTTGAGTTGGTTCTGACTCGTAGTGACCCTGTGTACAACAGAACAAAACACTGCCTGGTCCTGCGCCATCCTCACAATCGTTGTTTTGCTTAAGCCCATTGTGGCAACCACTGTGTCAATTCATGTTGTTGAGGGTCTTCCTCTTTTTTGGCTGACCTTCTACATTACCAAGCATGATGTCCTTCTCCAGGGACTGATCCCTCCTGATAAAATGTCCAAAGTAGTCTCGCCATCCTTGCTTCTGAGGAGCATTCTGACTGTACTTCTTCCAAGATAGATTTGTTTGTTCTTTTGTAAGTCCATGGTATAGTCAATATTCTTCGCCAACACCACAATTCAAAGACGTCAATTCTCCTTTGGTCTTCCTTATTCATCGTCCAGCTTTCGCATGCATGGCTGGTTACCAAAATCTTGTGTTTACTAATGTCAGCTGAGGATCTAGACGAAATGGGATAGACTCACTCCAGGAGATTTTGCCACTGATTTTGTACTGTCTGCTTTTATAAGGTCTAGATACTTCTTCCTTCACATAGCATCCTGGGTAGAGTGTTTAGCCATCAATATTTGGTGTGAATGGAATATGACCAAAAAGTGACTGCAAGAGAGAGAGAGATTGTGAACAGCTTATAAATCCTGAAGGCCTCTGATAACACAAGGGATTTCAGATAAGAAAACATAAAAAAGGAGAGATATTTTTGTAGTTCGTATTCCACTTCTCCACCACAGCTTTTTCAATATCATGTCCATCTCTTTTGTTTTGTCATATACTCATCCACCATCTGTGGCCCCTATCAGCTCCCAAGCAAACCAGTTTTCCATTAATGTCACTTCTGATGCTATTAATTCTCCTCACTCGGCACTAATACGGTAGTCATTAGCCACAGGTGACTTTATCATTTTGCATGTAAATTAATTGAAATAAAATAGAATTAAACATTCAATCCCTCAATTGCACTAACCACTTTCAAGTGCTCAATAACAACATGGGCCAAACAGCTACCATATCCATATCGGAGAAAGAAGATATAAAACATTTTCATTACTGCAGAAAATTCTATCGGACAGTACTGTTCTAAATCCTCATACTGGCAGTTTCCTTATAGCAAAATGATCATTTTCTCCTTTGTGCTCGCAGTTCAGAAGACCTGACTGTTCTTTTGCAAAATTTCTTTTTGTCCTCCAGTTTTTCCACTTGCATTATCACTGTCAAACTCTAGGGCCCTAAAACATGTTCCATGAACCCGTGCGTTAGTCCTATCAAATCTGCCCACATCCGTTCTTCTCTCCACTTCAATCCAGTCCATCTACTATATCTAGATTAAAAATTTGAAAACATAATGGGTATCACTTCTGTCCCACATTTGATTCTGGTGTCTGCAGAAGCCTGTCCTTAATGTGGAATTCACGAAGTAAGAGAGACAGCATAAAACGAATCTTCTAAATTTGTTCATCTAGTTTTAAGTTGAAGAAAACTAAGTAGTTCACCTGAGTTGCCCTTATTTCATCATTTTTATTATTAATTAACTCTGAAACATATATCTAATATACATAACATATGCTGTGAAATAAATTAATTCATGATTAAATCCTCAAACTTTAAATTTTTTGCCTTGTGTATAAAATGACGTTTGAAGCATTAATGTAGCACTAATTATGTTTTTCATTTGACGTAAAGTGCTTATAAACTCTCTCGCATAACTACAAATTACACAACATCATAATACTTTGTATGTTGTATTCTTCTTTCCAAAAGCTCAAAGACCTTTACAAAAATCACTTTATTATTCTTCACACATCTCTGTGATGGAAATGACTGGTTTTATTTATCCCTCATTCTGCATTTGGGAAAGTTGCACGGGTGCCATTTATCACCGAAGGAAACAGGCAAGGTACCAAGTGTGCTCTGCTAATACGGAGGAATAGCCCAAAGGCTGAAAAACCATCTCTTATCGAAAATACATTCTTGTCGAGAATTTTAGGAAGTTCCAAACCAGTAGGAAGGAAGCCTCCTTCTGATCTGTTCAGGAGTAACAAACCTCTTTCCTTGTCTGTTCAATATTGTGATACAGAGATCAGCTCTCCAGGGACTTAAGTCAGGCCCTTTAGCATAGGACTTAAACAAACAAAACAAACTCCCCTTCCATCCTGTCTACTGTGTCTCTAGATCTGTCCTGCTTTTACTCAAGTTCTAGTTAATATCATGTCCATCCCCTTGTCCTAATTGTCAGTTTAGGTCAAAGGTGTTACTAATACAAATTCTATAACTGTCGTTTCCCTTATTTTTCAATGAGCCTCAGCTAATGGGTGGGAAACAACAGAAACATACTTAAAGCGGAAGGTCAGTTAGGAAAAGTAGTAAAGGGATGACCCCACCAAGGAGACATTGCAAGTTTTTTTTATGTCCCCTCCCCGCCCAGGAAGTACATTAAATACTAACAAATTTCCATCATATTTGCAATCCTTTTTTTTTTTTTTTTTAACTGTGGCTAATATTAAAGTAACGTCCTGGTCACAGGTAGAGAAAGGAAGCAGTTTGAGAGCTGGCTGAACAGAGGCAGAAACTCAGCCAGGAATTTTTAAGTTCCTCATATAGCCCACTAAGACTGTACAGATAATTGAGGATTAATAGCGTTTCCAAAGACACAAAGCATAAATGTGTGTAAAGACTTATCAATGGGTTGACTTTAAACAACTGAGGAATAGAGATAAAAAGTATATACTGGAATAAATTGGCTTTTAAGAATTACTGGTAATATTCACACACACACAAAATGAACTCACCAGTTGCACTTTATACACATGGACATGATTTATACAGAAAAACAAAAGTCAAATATATGGAAATATAATTTACAGAAATGAAGGCAACTAGCTGAGTATGTTCATAAACAATATTGTTGCCAAGCACAGTAAAATAGAGAGAAAATAAACGAAAGATATTTATCTGTTCTCTTTGTAATTTCCCTGAATGAATATTATTCACTGAATTACACAGAGAATTTACTTTCGAAGAGATTCCATAAAATTAGTATGATAAAGAGTTAGTTAATACTTCTCTTCATTCTATTTTCCCTGTTTTCACTTGTAATTATTACAAGAGCTCTAAGTGAATGACAGACAACAATTCTGATATCTGAAATTCAAGTTCTCAACAACCTTGCTGAAGTGTGTCTCCCATAAAAGCATGGGGCTGCTTCCATTTTGCCTTCACAGATTCAGTGACACACACTCTTATGACTCTTCAGGAAGAAGTGAGAAGGCTGTGGGCTGGAGGAAGGTGCTGGCCTGAAGAAATGAAAACAGGAGTCAGCCAAGCCCCAGAAGGAGATAATCAGTCAGAACAACCAGAAAGCATCAGTAGGCTGAGGAATGGTGATGAGACCATCAGCTGGCATTTTAGCAAATAATCCCAAAACTTAGTGTTTGGAAATCATAAACCTTTATTATCTCATAGTAGATCAGGAGTCCAGGAGTGGCTTAGCTTGGTCATCTGGCTTAGGATCTCTTAGGACGTTATAACGGAAGGTGTTGGCTGGCTCTATAGTCTTCTCAAGGCTCAAGTGATGAAGAATCTACTTCAGAATGCACTCAAAGGACTGCTGAAGGCCTCCAAGATTCTGCTTCCAAGTTCTCTCATGTGGACCTCTCCAAAAGCTGCTTTATGCCATGGCAACTCTTTTCCCCAGAGCAAGTGATCCAAGAGGGAACAAAGAGAGACCACCCAGGACAGAAGCCACGGTCATCTATAACCTGATCTTAAAAGTCTCAGCCCATCATGTCTGCCATATTCTATTCTTTAGATAGGAATTAATACATCCAGCCCAGACTCAGGGGGAGGGGGTTGCACAAGAACATGAATACCGGGAAACACGGATCATCGGGGGCTATCACCTTCATAGATGCTGCCTACTACAAGCATAATGTCTTCACCTTTGTATATTTTCTGTTTGGTAGTTCAAAATTTTTTGAAGTACTCAAGGTATATTTTCTAATTTAATTTTCATGTCAACTCTTTGAGGTTGGCAGGCTGGTTCTTAGATGTGGGTCACTTTCTATCCAAGAAAAACAAAACTGAGATGAAGTAACTTGTTTATTGTAGCCAGTAAGCAATAAAACTGGATTCAGAACCCAGATCTTCTAATTCCTAGTTTTTCCATAATTAAAAGTAAAGGTTGATAGCCTCCCATTAGGGTATTTTCAATCTAATGCGAAACAGAATAGAAAATGGAGTGTCAGGGGGATCATAGCTCAGGACTGGGGAGAGGTGAAGGTAGACAAAAGGATCCAGGAAACGGAAGTGAATGATGGCTATTTGTTTAATTTGAGTAAATTGGAAGGAAACGTTATTTTAAGTCTATTCTTATAGATTTCACATAATAGGATGAAAATGTCAGAGTAAGTATTTTTAATACAATCAGATGATTTTGAGATATATAATAGAGAATGGTCTATACCAAGTAGTGAATTAGATGTTGTGGCATGGCGAGTGATGGTTTTGGTATTTTGTTTTCTAATTGCACGTGTGTGATTTATTGCTGTTACGGATCTGGAGGCGAATAGTGGGGTCCAAACTGCAGTTGTGGTTTCACAAGTTACCCTTGTCATGTAGTCATTAAATGAGTACTGTCTGAATATTGCACACTCCATGGTGCCCTTGTGCAGCACCAAATAATAATGGTTGCTCTGGGTAGGAAAAATCAGCATGAAGTTTTGTGATAGGAGATTAGATCAGAATTTCTCAATTTCAGCAATACTGCTATTTTGGCCTGAATAGTTCTTCGTCCTGGGCTCCTTCCAGTGCATTGTAGAGTGTTTAGCAGCATCCGTGGCCTCTACTCACCAAGTGTCACCAGCGTCCTAGATTCCTAGCATTGCTCTAACACAAGTACCACAAGTGGGTAGCTTAAAGAACAGAAATTTATTTTCTCATAGTTTAGAAGGCTAGAAGTCTGAATTCAGGGCACCAACTATCGGGGAAGGTTTTCTGTCTCTCTGTCAGCTGTGGGAGAAGATCCTTTTCTCAGCTTCTGTAGCCCCAGTGTTCTTCAGTTCCTTAGCCATCTTCATATGACATCTATTTTTCCCCCATTTCTGCTTTTGTTTTGCATCTGTGTCTATGCTGCTCTTTATAACTCCAAAGTGATTAGATTTAGGACACACCCCACACTAATATGGCCTCATTTACACAGTAAAGAAAGTCCTATTTCCAAAGGGGATTACATCCACAGGTACAGGGGTTAGAATTCCAACCCATAATTTTGAGGAGCATAATTCAATCCGTAACAGTCAGCAACACCCCTCCCCTTGCAAGTGACAATGAAAATATCTCTAGACATTTTGAAATATCTTGGTGGGGGGCAAAAATCACTTTCAGTTGGGAACCACTCAGTCAGGTGAACATAAAGCCAAATAAATACTGTATACAATGTCCTATACACATAGAACAATTAGATAAAAAGATAACATCATGTTTATAGAATGTTTCTAAATAGTGGCATTATGAATGAGTTTAATTTTCTCTTATACTCTTTTTTATTTTCTGAATTTCCTACAATAAATATACACTTGCTTGAGTCATAATCGACTCAACCAACAATAGGTTTTTTTTTGGGGGGGTGGGGGGAGTTGCTTTATAATAAGAGAAAAATTTAAAAAATCATTTTATTAAAGTTTAAATAATTATGATTTTCAAAGAAAATTCCATACGTTTAAAGTGTTAATTAGCTATTTAGAATTATAATAGCAACATATTCTTTAACCATTTTAAGTTCATCTGACCTTTATAATAGGCTAGGTATTCTAACGCACTAGCGGCTCCACGGGAGAAAGATGTGGCAGTCTATTTCTGCAAAGATTACAACCTTGGAAATCCTATAGGGCAGTTCTACTCTGTCCTATAGGGTTGCTGTGATTCGGAATCGACTCTAAAGCAATGGGTTTGGTTTTTTTGGTTAGAGTCAATCTCAAGGAATTCTTCTAAACAGAATAAGGGCAGTAGTAACCTGGTGTTATGGGTGGAATTGTGTCCCCACAAAATATGTGTTGTAAATCCTAACCCCTATACCTGTGGTTCCACCACTCATCTGTCAATTTGTTGTATTGTGGTGGCTTGCATGTTGCTGTGATGCTGGCAGCTATGCCATTGGTATTTCAAATAGTAGCAGGGCTTCCCTTGGTGGAAGAGTTTCAGCAGATCTTCCAGACGAAGACAGACTAGGAAGAAGGACCTGGTGATCTACTTCTGAAAAAATTGGCTAGTGAAAACTTTATAAATAACAGCAGAACATTGTCTGATGTAGTGCTGCAAGGTGAGCCCCTTGGGTTGGAAGGCACTCCAAATATGACTAGAGAAGAGCTGCCTCCTCAAAGTAGAGTTGACCTTAATGACGTGGATGGAGTCAAACTTCCGGGACCTTCATTTGCTGATGTGACATGACTTAAAATGGAAAGAAACAGCTGAAATCATCCATTAATAACTGGAACATGGAATGTACAAAGTATGAATCTAGGAAAATTGGAAGTCCTCAAAAATGAGATGGAATGTGTAGACATTGATATCCTAGGCATTAGTGAGCTGAAATTGACTGGTATTGGACATTTTGAATCAGACAATCATATGGTCTACTATGCCAGGAATGACAGATTGAAGAGGAATGGCATCATATTCATCATCAAAAAGAACATTTCAAGATTTATCATGAGTACAACGCTGTCAGTGATAGGATAATAGCCCTATGCCTCAAGGAAGATTAGCTAATGCTACTAATATTCAAATTTACACACCAATCACTAATGCTAAAGATGAGAAAATTGAAGATATTTACCAATTTCTGCAGTCTGAAATTGATCAGACATTCAGTCAAGATTCAGTGATAATTACTGGTGATTGGAATGCAAAAGCTGGAAACGAAGGATTCGTAATTGGAAAATATGGCCTTGGTGATAGAAACGACACCGGAGATCACATGATATAATTTTGCAAGACCAATGACTTCTTCATTGCAAATACTTTTTTTCAACAACACAAATGGCAACTATATACGTGGACCTCACAGGATGGAAAACATAGGAATCAAATTGACTACATTTGTGGAAAGAGATGATGGAAAAACTCAATATCATTAGACAGGCTGCAGAACAGAGCATCAATTGTTCATGTGCAAGTTCAAACTGAAGCTAAAAAAAAATTAAAACAAATCCACGAGAGCCAAAATATGGCCTTGAGTATATCCAACCTGAATTTGGAGACCATCTCAAAGATAGATTTGATGCATTGAACAGTAATGACCAAAGACCAGGCGAGTTGTGGAATGACCTCAAGGACATCATACATAAAGAAAGCAAAAGGTCATTAAAAAGACAGGAAAGAAGGACCAAAATGCATGTCAGAGGAGAATCTGAAACTTGTTCTTGAATGCAGAGTAGCTAGCTAAAGTGAATGGAAGAAATGATGACGCAAAAGAGCTGAATAGAAAATTTCAAAGGGCAGCTCAAGAAGACAAAGTAGAATATTATAATGACATGTGCAAAGACCTGGAGTTAGAAAACCAAAAGGTTAGAACATTCTCTGCATTTCTCAAGCTGAAAGAACTGAAGGAAAATTCAAGGCTCAAGTTACCATTTTGAAGGATTCTATGGGCAAAATATTGAATGACACCAGAAGCATCAAAAGCAGATGGAAGGAATACACAAAGCCACTGTACCAAAAAGAGTTGGTCAATGTTCAGTCATTTCAGGTGGTAGCATATGATCAAGAACTGATGGTATTGAGGGAAGAAGTCCAAACTGCACTGAAGGCACTGGTGAAAAACAAGGCTCCAGGAATTGACAGAATACCAATTGAGATGTTTTAACAAATGGATGCAATGATGGAGGTGCTCACTCGCCAAGAAATATGGAAGATAGCTACCTGGCCAACCAACTAGAAGAGATCCGTATTTGTGCCCATTCCAAAGAAAGGTGTTCCAACAGAATGTGGAAATTATCAAACAGTATCATTAATATCACGCATAAGAAAATTTTGCTGAAGATCATTCAAAAGTGGTTGCAGCAGTTCATGCACAGGGAGTTGCCAGAATTTCAAGCCATATTCAGAAGAGGACTAGTAATGAAGAATATTATTGCTGTTGTCAGATGGATCTTGACTGAAAACCGAGAATACCAGAAAGATATTTACCTGTGTTTTATTGACTATGCAGGGGCATTGAACTGTGTTGATCATAACAAATTATGGATAATGTTGCGAAGAATGGGAATTCCATAACACCTAACTGTGCTCACGAGGAACCTGTGCATAGACCAAGAGGCAGTCGCTTGAACAGAACAAGGGGATACTGCATGGTTTAAAATCAGGAAAGGTGTCCATCAGGTTTGTATCCTTTCACCATACTTATTCAATCTGTATGCTGAGCAGATAATCCCAGAAGCTCCACTATGAAGAAGAATGCAGCATAAGGATTGGAAGAAGACTCATTACCAACTTGTGATACACAGATGACACAACTTTGCTTGCTGAAAGTAAAGAGGACTTGAAGTACTTACATGATGATCAAAGACTACAGCTTTCAATATGAATTGCACCTCAACATAAAGAAAACAAAAGTCCTTACAACTGGGCTGATAAACAACATCATTATAAATGGAGAAAATATTAAAGTTGTCAAGGATTTCCGTTTACTTGGATCCACAATCAACACCCATGGAAGCAGCAGGACTAAGATGTGCCTAACTCACACCGTGATATTTTCAATTGCTTCATTTGCATAGGAAAAGCTGGGCAATGAATAAGGAAGACCAAAGAAGAATTGATACCTTTGAACTATGGTGTTGGCAAAGAATATTGAATATACCATGGACTGCCGGAAGAATGAGCAAATCTATCTTGGAAGGAGTACAGCTAGAATGCTCCTTGAAGCAAGGATAGAGAGACTTCTTTTCACATACTTTGGACATGTTATCAAGAGGGATCAGTTCCTGGAGAAGAACATCATTCTAGGTAAAGTAAAGGATCAAAGAAAAGAGGAAGACCCTGAACAAGATAGATTGACACAGTGGCTGCAACAATAGGCTCAAGCATAACAATGATTGTGAGGATGGTGCAGGACCAGGCAGATTTTTGTTCTATTATACATGAAGTCGCTATGAGTCAGAACTAACTAGAGGGCACCTAACTACAACAACATACCTATTGTTGTAATCCCATTTGGGAATGGGTTTTCTTTGTTATGTTCGTGGGGCATTATTAGTGTATGGTATGTCATAAGTCAATCTCTTTCAAGATATGAAAGAGCAGATCAAAGAAGCAAGCAAGGAATCAGAGATGGGGGTGGGTGAAGATAGATGCCCAGCCATGTGAATTTCTCTGAGGAACCGAAGCTGAAAAGAAACAAGGACCTTCCTCCAGAGCCAACAGAGAGAGAAAGGCTTCCCCTAGAGCCAGCATGTGAATTCAGACTTTTTAGCCTCCTAAACTATGAGAAAATAAATTTCTTTTCATTAAAGCCACTCACTTGTTATTTCTGTTATAGCAGCACTAACTAATTAAGACAGAATTTGGTACTGGAGAATAGGGTACTACTCTAACAAATCCCTAAAATGTGGAAGTGGCTTTAGAATTAGGTAATGGATAGAGGCTGGAAGAGTTTTAAGGTATCTAATAGTAAAAACCTAGATTGTCTTGAAGAGACTGTTGGTACAATTATAGATATCAAAGGCAATTCTGATGAGGGCGCAGAAGAAAGTGAGGAGAGCCATAGAGAAAGTCTCTATCAGCTTAGCAAACACATATTGAACCGTTAATAGGATGTTAATAGACATGTAGACGTTAAATGTGCTTCTGGTAAGCTTTAAAAGGGAATTTATGAACTTGTGATTGGATAATGGAGGAAAGGCAGTGCTTTTTATGCAGTGGCAAAGAACTTGTCTGTATTATGTTCAAACGTTTGGTGGAAGGTAGCACTTGTAATGAACTTGGATATTTAATTGAGGAGATTTCTAAGAAAGGTCTTAAAGATGCCGTGTGTTTTCTACTTGTTGCTTATAGTAAAATGAGAGAGGAAAGAGATGGACTTAAAAATAAACTGTGCAAAATGAAAACAGAACTTACAGATCTGGAAAATTCTGTTGTACATACTACGGACATGTGTCCTAGAACTTTTACCAAGGACATAGCTACACAATCTTTTGTTCAAGAAATTAAGCCTGTGACTGATGGATCTAACAAACTAACATAGCAGAAAACCTATCAGCTTAGACGGAAAGGGACAGAGATAGGACGAAAGGAAAGAAAGCTGTCTGCCTCTTTAAATTCTACAGGCAGGAAACAGCCAAAGGAGCTACATCTGTTGTCCTCCAAGAAAAGAAAAGGATCATCCCTGGAGCAGTTTGGTGATCAGCACAACTGTTGGAAGGAGCACAGGAAGCAGGGCTGCCTTGATTTCAAAGGGTGGAGTCATGATCACCTAGGTCTCAATGGGTGGAGCTCCAGCCTCCTAGGTTTCAAAGCATCAAATCTGTACCACCTTGGTTCTGGAGTACGGGGCTGCTGTTCATGTGGAGCAAGAGGATGGGGCCGCTGTCCGAAGCTGAGGGAGGGAGGCTGCCATGTCAAAGGCCAAGAGAATGAGGTTGCCTCCCAAAACTGAGGAGGTAAGGCTGCGATCCCAAGGAGCAGGAGAATGGAGCCTGCTGGGACTCATGAGGAGGGGTCCCCACTCAGATAGACTAGGAGAATGAGACCACCCAAATCTGAGGTAGCCGAGCAGAGTGGGCCTGGAAGGCAGGGCTGAAGCCCAGGGCTGAGGGGCCTCCAACCAGAATCCAAAGAGCATGGCCAAAACCCAGAGTCTGGAGGGCAGGGCTGTTGCCCAGATGTTCTGGAAGAATAGAGGATTATTTTCAAGCCTTGAGAGCTAATGTAATTTGTTCTGCCTGGTTTTGGTCTTTCTTGGTGCCTGTTATTCCTTCTTTCCCTCCAATTTCTCCCATTTGTAATGGGAATGTCTACCTTTTACCTGTTTCACCATTGTACGATGGAAGCAGATAACTTGTATCCTAGATCTCACAGGTTCACAGATGAAGAGGAATCTTGCCCCAGGATGGACTACGCCTACCGTCTCCCCCATATTTGATTTAGATGATTCAGAGGATGAGATTTCGGACTTGGAGTGGATTGAAGACCTTTGAGGTGATGTGAGGGGGTGATGTATTTTGCATGTGGAAGGACATGAATTTTGGGGGGGCAGACAGTGGAATATTAGGGATTGAATTGTGTTCCCTAAAAAATATGTGTTGTAAATCCTAACTGCTATACCTGTGGTTATCATCCCATTTGGGAATGGGTTGTCTTTGTTATGTTAATGTGGCAGTATTAGTGTAAGGTGTGTCTTAAATGAATCTCTTCTGAGCTATAAAATAGCAGATTAAGCAAGCAAGCAGAGATGGGGGAAAATAGCTGCCAAGGCACATGAAGATCACTGAGGAACAAAAGCTGAAAAGAGCGAAGGATTTTCCTCCCGGGCCAACACAGAGAGAAAGCCTTCCCCTAGAACTGACACCCTGAATTCAGACTTCCAGCCTCCTAAACTGTAAGGCAATAAATTTCTGTTTGTTAAAGCTACCCACTTGTGGTATTTCTGTTACAGCAGCACTAGGTAACTAAGACACCTGGGATAGTGGTTCTGTGAGACAAGGCAGGGTCCTGGATTCCTTAGGTGAGGAATGAAGTAAATGGATAATTAAACATGCCTTTAATTTAAATAGGATTAATAGCCCAATGCAATTGGATTTTATTTTAGGTGATTTTAACGTGAAATATTCACCTCTAAGAAATGTTCCTAAGGACATCAGGCCCAATAAAATTAAGACCCTGAGAAGACATTTGTATATTTTTAAGATAAAATAATTTACCTCTATTTTTATCCAAGGGAAAAAATGGTGAAGAGATCCTTATAAATAAAAATATGGCATCGCTTTTGTGGAGCTGGAGGAACACAGTTAAAGGAAGAACCTGTGATTTGGGTCACAGGAAATGCCTTTGAAGAAAAGAGAATCTTGATGAACACACATGCCCTGAACTCAGAATGAAGTGAATTATTAAATCATGGGCAGAAATAGACCAGATAAAACACACCAGGCTCCCACATAGAAGCAACAAGAACTCTGCTGTATAGTAGGTGATACATCAAGCTCTGAACCACTTTTTCAACTCAGTATTGCTAAAGTGTTTGAAGAGGAAATGATTAAAAGTAAAGTTCGCACTTAAACATATGTGATCCTCCTTAATCTTGATTAATTTAGGGGAACAAATCTTTTTCCAAATCCAGTGAGTTGACCTACTTAGCAAAATTTTCTCCTTTCATTTTTACAACTTTCTTTTCTTTCCCCCCACAATTTTATGTGAGATATAGCAAAATGATAGACTATGGATTTAAAAAAAAAAACATTCCACGTGGAAAATAAAATTTCCTGGAGGTGATTAAATTATACAAAATCCTAAGCATAATAATGAATATTCAATAGTCTCTTGAAGTGGATCGGAGCGTGTAACATCACAGCCGTTGTATACTTCTTCTATGGTAGGTTACAATTAAGAATTCACCACCAATCTGTCCGTTTGTCTTACTGGGGTGGCTTGTGTGTTGTTATGATGCTGGAAGCTATTCCATTTGCATTTCAAATACCAACAGGGTCACCCATAGTAGATAAGTTTCAGTGGAGTCTCCAGACTAAGACATACTATGAAGAAAGGCCTGGCGATCTACTTCTGAAATTAGCCAATGAAAGCCTTATGAATCACAACAGAATATTGTCCGATATAGTGCTGAAAGATGAGCCCCCTTGGTTGGAAGGTACTCAGAATATGACTGGGGAAGAGCTGCAAACATACAAATGATCATGAAGATCGTATAGGACAGGGTAAGTTTTATTCTGTTGTATATATGGTGGCCATAAGTCAGACCCAACCTGAAGACACCTAACAAGTGAGAATATAGAGAAGTACAATTGCCTCTAAATATTTTGAAAACGCAATGAAAAGAACCTAAAGAACAAGTAAAAAGAAGTAAGTACAAGTCTAGCAACACCATAAAAAATTAAAATGGGCTGAAATTCTAATAGTGATCCAAGGATCTTTGTTTCTAAACTAAAATACAGTGGCAGTCAAAACAAGGTTGTTCCCCTTCCATTTAGAAAGGGATGCAGGAGTGTGGCAATGTAGTTGTAAGATCACCATGCCAGATTTCTGACCAAGCCAGTCACCAGTGCTTTGATACATCCAAATTCTGTCTACATAATGGAGAACAGTGTGTAACTAACTCACTAGTTTATTCAAATATCACATTTCCTACCTGGCAAACAGAAGTAGCCAGTTATGTTAAAAGAAGAAAAAGACTCATTCCTCTGGGCGGTGCCAGGCCACATTGCCTTCTGGATTGTGTTTTTAAAATGAACTGGAATTGGATTCTTCTCTTAACTTCTTTTTTCCTCGAGAAGTTGGCTGTAGTATTGTATTGTTAAGTTTAAGTGGATTGTCGGGCTTAACCTAAATAATATGCACCCATTTCTGAACATCAGCCATATGCCAACCACTGTGCTAAGGGTAAGCCATACACATTGTCTTACATTTTTACAGCAATGTTCTGAGATGTGTATTTTATCTCCAGTTTACAGAGGTGGAAACTAATGATCAGAGAGGCTGGGTAACTAGCCCAGCCATGTGCAGTTACTTGGTGTTTGGGCCAGATCTATCTGGCCACACAGCTTAAGTCTTGTGCCATCGCACATACTTGCTACCTTGAAAGAAAGTAAGTTCTCCTGCCCCTGAACCTGGTGGTGTCAGCAATTCACCATTTACCCACAAAGGCTATAGTGCAAGATTTCAACCTGTGCGAGTGTGTGAGAATGTGTGTGTGCACGGGTGTGTGTAGGTATGAATTTTCTTCAAATAGCCTCTTACGGTAGAGAGTTCATAGCCTCATTCTTCTATTAAAGTTCCCTGTGTATGTCTAATATCCTCATGGCCCACAGAATAAGAATTTTGGAAACAGCACTTGAAAAATATATTTTATATGTCAAAGATGTACTTTTTTGTAACCAAAACCAAAACCAAACCAGTTGCCCTCATGGTAACCCCTTGTGTGTCAGAGTAGAACTGTATTCTATAGGATTTTCAATGACTGATTTTTTGGAAGTAGATCACCAGGACTTTCTCCTGAGGTGACTCTGGGTGGACTTGAACTGTCAACCTTTCAGTCAGCAGCCTAATGTGTTAATTGTTTTAATCATACAGAGACTTCTTTTGTAACCAGACTGTGGTGCAGTGGGTTTCTCTTATATGGCCCTTCTGGCCCTGGGGTTGTAATTCTCCCAAAATAATTGGTCGAGTGACACTCTTGGAATGGATTGGTCTATTTACTATCTGCATAAGCAGCTGGCAGGAACTGGTTGGTTTACTAGCCACATAAATGGTTTGTAATTTACCCAGTTGAATTGAAAAGCTGGTGGTCCACCTAGGGGATTGGTTGGTTTGTGGTCCAGCTGGGAGGACCACACCTTGAAATTGACAGAGAGTCTTCCTACATAAGGGACCAATCTCACAGAGATTTTGGGGGGACCTCATGATCAAGAAGAGCCTAGAGAAGACTGTGTCTTTTAGACCCAGGATCCCTAGGTAGGAACCAGCTAGACCCAAATAAAACAGCTGTAATTTGGGTCAAGAGCTGTAACCCTAAGGTGTAGCACTGAAGACAGAAAGATGGCTGTGGTGGGCTTGTCGACTCACGGAGAGAACCTGGGCACGCTCAAGCAGGAGGTCGCCGACAGAGTTGGGCGCCCCAATAAGGGGAAGCAGATGCGGTCCAGCCTTGTGCAAGTTGCTTATTGCAGCAGGGCAGATGGCGTGCCTGCTGAGAGCTGTAACATTTACCGAGAGGGCAGAGGCCTGAGCTTGTGGGGCCCTGGGCAGCATGGTGAGAGCCAGAGGCAGTGGGTGTGAAGACACACATCTGATCTGAAACACAGTGTGCCCGCCCAGTAACATAAGAATGGACATGGGTAATTTGGGGAGAGGTAAGCTGGGGCTCCCCTTTGAAACATAAGCAGGTCCCACTCCTAAAAAGTAGGTTACCTGTAGTGGTGCTGGACCAGTTCACCAAAGTAATCTATTACTATGGGTTACTGTTCGCTTTGCCAGCGCCGTGTACTTTCACTTTGCCAACGCTGTGTATGCGTCTCCTGTGTACGCGTCTGCTGTGTATGGCCTGATCAGACTGGACGAACGTAGCACCCATAGAGTGGTTGATACTGGATGAAGTCCTTATTCCAGCGGTTTAGCTGCTGTTTGGAAGTCTGAGGCACAATCTGTGTGTGCAATGAATGCAGACACTGACCCACCAAATCTTGTCCCCAAATTTGTCTCCCATGAGAAAGCTTTTAGAGGTCATGGGGGCGTGAGACAAAGACTGGAGCTGTGCCAACTCCCAGACTTTGTGGACGCCTTGAATTCAGACTGGCTTAATTATCAGCCAATTATTATTCTAGAATTGCTAACCTAGCGTTTCTTTCTTAGTTACCAACTTAATATGAATCTTTTTCCCTTTTTGCTATATACAATCCAGCCACAAATAACTAGATGGCAATAGCTCCCAAATTAACTTATAGGCAAAGTGATTTCTGCCAAAAAAGAAGGTATTGCCAAAACTTCTGTTTTTGATCCAAAGTATACCGTATTTTTATGCAAATACTGTGTACATTCTGCGTTTGTTTGCTGGCCATGCTCTCCCTCCCCTTTTCCCTGCAAGGTACTTTCGTAAGTGTGCTATGCTAATTTTTTTTTACAGCAACATGTAGAAGAGGATTGGCGTGGCAGCACTTGCGAGGGTGCCTCATGAAGTGGGGGCCAGGGCTCGGCCAGCAAACACGTGCAGAAGGCACGTGTTATTGCGTAAAATACAGTAGTCTGCTGTATTTACAGATGGACTCTAACTTTGGGATGGCTAACTAACATTGTTAGTAATCTAAGTTTGTTAAAGGCTTTATGTTAAATCAAAGTTAATTAAAAGATAAAATAAAAATAGATTTTTATTCCCATATTTCCAATTTTTGTTAAATGTCAAGCTGAGTTACTTAGGCTCTATAGTAAACAGGTAACTTCTGAGATAATGTGAGCTCATGTGGACAGATCTAGCACACCCAAGTTTCATAGCAGGAATATACACTGGTATGTGTTTTCAGGTGCTGCTGTTCATTCAACTTAGTACTTTAGTGCAGAATTTAAAAAAATACTGAAGAGTATAGAGAGGACAAGAAAGCCTTTCAATATAGATTGACATCTTCCTCAGGAGAGCTTGGCTTGGGCTGACATTGTCTAGATTGAATTTTTAAGGTTCCAAACAGAAGAGACTACCACACCTCCATTTTACAACTTTCACCATGGGTGTTGAAGATGAGAAGAATGAAGAGGGAGATGGTGATGATAACTTGAGGCCCCAAGAGGCACTTCATTCTCTGCTAATTTGTGATTTCTGTCTTTTACATTATGATTAATTGCCTAGAATGGATTAGCGGTAGGCTGTCTTAAAATGACCCCTTCTGAATTCCAGGGTGCTTTCTTAGGGACAATTACAAAATATCTATAGCTAGGTTCTCTTATTTTTCCTTCAGAACATGTATGAGATTATGGAATGTAGCTTACCCGTAATAAAACCAGGGATAGAATTTGCTAATCAAAATCACACTAGAAACCTGGGTTCTATTACTCCAGAAAACCCATGACCCCATTACTGGCTTTCTCACTTGGAAAGAATTCCTGTGAAAGATGATCATGAGGTATTTTCACATATGCTGCATTTGGCACACAAAGATGGGGTGATATCCGTTTAGCATCAGGAAAGAAGAAAACTGGAAATTTACACTTAGAATTTTCTTTCTGGTACAACAACAAAAACATCTATTAGTCTGAGTGTTGCACTTCTAAACCACACTGGATTTTCAACATTATGGGCAAATCTGATAATCTGCTACATTGATAAAGTGCGTCACTTTTTAAAAGCTCATTGCATACATTTTCTTGTTTATTTAGTGACAATAATCCTGTGAGATTGCTTTTCTATTTTGTTTGTTTTACTTTTTCACTGTATTCTCTATGTCACTTATCTTTTTTTTCAACTTTTTTTGTATCGTTTATACTTATTTATTTTATTTAAATAACTTATTTTTTATTATTATACTTCAGATGAAGGTTTGCAGAACAAACTAGCTTCTCATTTTAACAATTAGTATACATATTGTTTTGTGACATTTGTTGCCAACCCCATGACATGTCAACACTCTCCCTTCTCGACCCTGGATTCCCTATTACCAGCTTTCCTGTCCCCTCCTGCCTTCTAGTCTTTGCCCCTGGGCTGGTGTGCCCCTTTAGTCTCGTTTTGTCCTATGGGCCTGTCTAATTTTTGCCTGAAGGGTGAACTTCAGGAGTGACTTCAGTACTGAGCTAAAAGGATGTCCAGGGACATACTCTCGGGGTTTCTCCAGTCTCTATCAGACCAGTAAGTCTGGTCTTTTTTGATGAGTTAGAATTTTGTTCTACATTTTTCTTGTGAGATTGCTTTTTATGTTACTCCCATTTTAGAGGCAAGGTAACTCTGGCTCAGAGAGTTGCAGGAGCTTGTCAACGGCAGAGCTGATAAGGTGGTATCAGGATTAGAAGCAGCTCTTCCCACTGTAAGTCCAGTGCCTCACTCATTGTCTTCTAAAAATTGCTTGGAATTGTACAAATCTGTCTCTAGAAATGGGGAAAATTCTAGGAAAATAAAGTAATATTGAAAAACAGAAGACATGAGCCTAAAATTCATCAGCTAGCACAGTACTTAAGCTTTTCAATCATTTTGCCTCCCTTCTATGCTTTCTGTGTTTTAAGAGAGCTTGCAGGAAACACTTACTTATGATTATTCCATTAACTCTGAGCACTTAACCAAAAGGTAAATGGTACCCACTGCAGGACTGCGTTTGTAATGATTATAGCAATAAATGAATGAATGAATAAATAAATAGTGAGAGGAAACATGGAGTTTGAATTTACCCTTAGCCTAAAATACATTGGATGTGTCAAGTCTGAAGTTAAAGATACATAGGGTATAAAGATACATAGGGTATGAACCCATTGCCATTGAGTCAATTCCTACTCATAGTGACCGTATAGACAGAGTAGAGCTGCCCCATAGGGTTTTCAAGGAGTGGCTGGTGGATTCGAACTGCCAACCTTTTGATTAGCAGCCAAGTTCTTAACTACTGTGCCACCAGGGTTTCCATATGGGGTATAGAACTACAAAATGATTTCTATTGGACATGGCCTCCAATGAACTTTGGAGATTTTGGAAGCATTCAAAGGAATCTAAGGGCCACTGGGGTCTACTTTTATTAAAGCATTAGGTAGTTTGTATGTTTCCATTTCTCTACTTTATTTGCTGTACCATGCAGCGTGAGTTACTGCGTTTCCTACTGGGGAAAAGAAAATCACTGTATTAATCATTTTTTTATAAATCCCAAGAACAATAAAAAAGAAATATTCAAAAAAAGGAAAGGTTGGATTACTTTCATCATGCAGCCAATGAGAATTGACAAATAGAGTGATACTGGATTAAGACTTGCATTGAAAGGAACTATTAGTATTCATAGCTCCTCTGAATTCTATTTTCTGGGAAAATTTGGATATAGGAAAAAAAAAACAAGTAGACTTTAATATAAACTAGTACTTAATTTACAAAGTCCTTTCCAAAAATCATATTTACACAAAATGAGTGTTAGTAGACCAATTAATGGTTGCAGAATATTTAGAAAAAATATGAAATGATTTAAAGAGGACCCTGAAGTGAAAGATTATAAGATTAATAAATCAGATTTCTATGGAGTGTTCTTAGGAAGATTTTTAAATGTTTTAAATGTCTTTGAGCTCAATTCACTAAGTGACTGAAACGTCAGGTTAAGTTGTAACTCTAGCAGGGTACAGCGGATCACTCCATGTCACCAAAATTCCACCAAGTTAGCCACTTATTGAGGTAGCTAAGGGAACTTCTCCACTTGCTCAGTTACAAGCTGACAGAAGTATGCATCATTAGTTCAAGTGTTCTCTGTTAAAATTCATGAATGAGATTCTGTTATGGATTGAATTGTGTTGCCCAAAAGCATATGTTGAAGACCTAACCCCTTGTACCTGTGAATATGACCTCATTCGGAAATAGGGTCTTTGCAGATGTGATCAGTTAGCATGAGGCCATACCAGAGTAGGGTGGGTTCTAATCCTATCTGAGTGGTGTCCTTTCAAAATAGAAGAAGAGACACAGAAACAGAAAGGGAAGAATGCCATGTGACAACAGGGGCAAGAGGGGAATGATGCGTCTACAAGCCAAGGAGTGCTGGCCACCACCAGAGCTAGGAGAGAGATATGGAACAGACTCTCTCAGAGCTGCCCAGAAGAAACCAGCCCTGCTGACACTTGATTTCAGAGTTCTAGCCTCCAGAACTGTGAGAGAATATATTTCTGTTGTTTTAAGCCATTCACTTTGTGATACTTTGTTGTGTATGGCAGTCCTAGAAAAGACCACTAGGGTTCTGTGGTGCCCCAAGAGCTGAGAAATGCTTGGGGGAATCCTCATGACACACCATGGGAAGTCATGCCAAGGCCTGAGTTCCAAGCAGCCCTGGCTAGGAATTCTCTTCCTTACCTTCAGGGGAAAAAAGGAAGCCTGAGGCATTTGGCTGCCTGAGGGCAGGGGGCTATTAGAAGAAGAAGCAGGGACCTTCCTCATTACTCTTCCCTGGGAATAGGAAAATGCACCCCTATGTCCTTTATTGCCTTAATTTTTTCCTCATTACCTCAATCAATGCTCTAGGTCAATTAGTTTCAAAGTGTACTCCGTGGACCAGCAGCATTAGAATTATCCAGGGACTTGGTAGAAATACAAATTTTGGGGCTCCACTCCTGATCTGTTAAATCAGAATCTCTAGGGATGGGCCCAGCAATCTGTGTTTTAAGAAGCCCTCCGGGTGATTCTGATGCACACCAAAGCTTAAGAAACTTTGACCTAGTAATACTGTCTTGCAAGTAGTTCTATCATCCCTTCAGTGCTGTTCTGTGCCTCCATCAACTTGCTGAAAACATACTTCCTGCCTGGATGATCCTTTTACTTTTATTAACTAAACCACTGTTATGTGTTCTTCACAAAGCTCAGCTCATAAGCCTTTCCTGGCAAACCAGGTAGAACTGAGGGCACTCCGTGTTTCAGTATCACCTTGCAAATACTCAGCAGTTCATATCTTACATGAGAATCATCTCTGCGTAGTTCCTGTCCTCCCACTGATCCAGCAACAGTGACCAGGTTTCGTTGAAACAGGCCTGGGTTCGAATCCCCCTGTTGCTGTTTACTAACTGTGTGATCTTAGGTCAGCTGTTTACACTGTCCACGCACACTTCCTCGTCTGTTCCCTCCATGTCTGGTACAGCTACAAGGTTCTGATCTCAGCAGATGTTTGTTGAACTGAACTCGAAGTGAGCCAAATAGAAAAGCTTTTCAGCAAGTAGACATTAAATGCAAGAATAAAATGGAACTTTGGAATCTTAAGTAGCCATGCATGAAAGCCACAGAGACCATGAGGTTAGGCTGAGGATGTTGAGAAGCCACTGAACAACACAGCTCAGTGCAGGATCAGGGAAGCGACCAGCAGCTCACAGTTTGGTGGAAAGAGCCCTAAACAGGGAGTCATAAGACCGGGATTCAGGCTACTTCTCCATCATCCCTGGTGCATTGTCTTATCTATAGAGGGAAGGAGCTAGGACCACAGGTCTCGTTGACCCTACAGGGTTGAGATATGAGTGAAAGTGCTAGGAAAATAGCAAGGACTGGAATTTGTAAAAATAAATCAGCCAACTGCTACTGAGTGTCACTTACGTGCCAGGCACCCTACATTGTGGTTGTTGTTGTTGTTAGGTGCTGTGGAGTCAGTTCTGACTCACAGACACCCCTGTACAACGGAACGGAACACTGCCTGCTCCTGCGCCATCCTCATTGGTGCAGCTACTGTGTCAGTCCAGCTCGTTGAGGGTCTTCCTCTTTTTCAATGACCCTCTACTTTGCTAAGCATGAAGTCCTTCTCCAGGGACTGATAGCTTCTGATAACATGTCCAAAGTATGTGAGACGTAGTCTCGCTGTCCTTGCTTCTAAAGAGCATTCTGGCTGTACTTCTTCCAAGACAGGTTTGTTTGTTCTTTTGGCAGTCTGTGGTATATTCAATATTCTTTGCCAACACTATAATTCAAAGGCATCAATTCTTCTTTGGTCTTCCTTATTCATAGCCCAGCTTTTGCATGCATATGAGGCAACTGAAAACACAATGGCTTGAGCCAGGCACAACTTAGTCCTTAAGGTGACATCTTTGCTTTTTAACACTTTAAAGAGGTCTTTCAGATTTGCCCAGTGCAATACATCCTTTGATTTCTTGACTGCTGCTTCCATGGGTGTTGACTGTGGATCCAAGTAAATTGAAATCCTTGACAACTTCCAACTTTTCTCCATTTATCATGATGTTGCTTATTGGTCCAGTTGTGAGGATTTTTG
>NW_004443940.1:28734217-28790034 GCF_000243295.1 Trichechus manatus latirostris | reverse complement strand
GTGAGGATTTTTATTGTCTTTTTGTTGAGGAGTAATCCATACTGAAGACTGTGGTCTTTGATCTTCATCAGTAAGTGCTTCAAGTCCTCTTCACTTTCAGCAAGCAAGGTTGTGTCATCTGCGTATCACAGGTTGTTAATGAGTCTCCCTCCAATCCTGATGCCCTCTAATCCATATGCCACATCAGGTATTATCTCATTTAATTTTTGGAGTTTTTCAGGTTGAGGCTAGTATTATCCTCATACTAGAGAAGAGACGGGAGTTCCTGGATGGTGCAAATGGTTAACATGCTAGGCTGATAACTGGAAGGTTGGAGGTTCTGAGTATATCCAGAAGTACCTTGGAAGAAAGGCCTGGTGATCTACTTCTGAAAAATCAGCCATTGAAAACTCCATGGAGCTCAGATCTACTCTGACACACATGGCATCTCTATGAGTCAGAGTTAACTTGACAGCAACTGGTTTTTGGTTTATAGAAGAGATAACAGGGGCTCCGAGAGAGCACCTAAAGGTCCCATACTTGGTAAAGGGCAACAACAGGATTTGAACCCAGAGGTGTTCCACACCAAAGGCAGAGCTTTTAACCAGTGCACTTTCCTGTCCCCTTACATGCTACGTGTATAATTCTAATTGTCATTCTTGTGAGTAGTGTGCTAAGTAAAGTAAGACAGAGGACCTGCTCACTTATGCATCTACTTGGTGATCCAGTGAGGGGAGCATGGTCTGGTCCAAAGAGGAGCTAGAGTCTGCACACCTACAGTATTTTATACAAATAACATGTGCCTTCCACGTTTGTTTGCCAACCACGCCCTCCTCCTGTGAGGTATTTTTGTAAGCACCACTATGCCAATTTTTTTTTACATGTTGCTGTACAAAAAAAAAGATTAGCATAGCACGCTTACCAAAATACCTTGCAGGGGGAGGGTGAAGTTGGCAAAGAAACGTAGAAGGCATGCTTTATTTGCGTAAAATATGGTACACATTGCACAGTTGGACCAGATGTGTCACAGCAGCAGGGGGGCCCGCTTCCAGCTAGGTGTCCTTGGCAAGTCAACCCAGCAGGAGGATCGAGACTTCCTAATACCACGGGCAAGCAGGTCAATCAAAAAGCACCGTGAGAGCACCACAGCGCATTGCAATGATAGGATTAAGTAGTGGAAAGGAAAGGAAAATTAAAACGGAGTTTCTGTTTTGAAGTTGCATCTTAGACCAAGAATGATACTGCTCTTGTAGCTGAGGCACCTACAGGTTAAGTGATTTGCCCAAGGTCATATAGAAAGTCAATGGTAAAAATAGGCTCAACTCCGAATCCCGAAAGTCAGACTTCTTTATAAGCAGCCCACGGCTGTTCAATTTCCTGGACAATTCCTGCATATGAATTCAGCTGCTCACATGCCAGGAAAGGCTGGTCCTCATTGTATATACTCCCGTGAATTTAGCACGTATGGGGAGTTGCCTCTTAGGTTTAGGACTTTTGAACTGCCACAGTTAAGAATTTTCTTTAAATACCATATTGATAAGAGGATCAGATCTTTGCCAGATGGTGTTCTCTCCTTTCTCAGGATTTGCTCTAACTGGGGTCATAAGTCAAGGAAGCAACAGTTTAACAGAGAATCCCGAAAACCCAAAACCAAACCCACTGCCATTGAGTCAATTCCGATTCAGAGCTACCTCACAGGACAGAGTAGAACTGCCCCATGGGTTTTCCAAGGCCGTAATCTTTACGGAAGCAGAGGGCCACAACTTTCTCCCTCAGAGTCACTGGTGGGTTTGAACCGTCAACCTTTTGGTTAGCAGCCAAGCACTTAACCACTGTGCCACCACGGCTCTTCTAAGAGAATGCTCCCCCACCCATACGTCCGCATCCCCACTTGGTGCCTAAAGAACGGTGGAGTGTCTTATCACGGCCTCTCAGCCTACACAAAATGCCCTCATGAGAGCAGTAAGACCTGAGCTGGTGAGGAGAGTGAAATGTGGTCGAGCATATGTGGAGCAGTTGTATCACTTCTTCCTGACACTTGGAAGGGTGGTGAGTGACTCTACTGAGAGGCGGCTGTGTTGTGCTCCATATGTCAGCCGCGCAGGTCTCCCCAGGGATGGCGGGCTTTTGATAAAATGATTACTTAAACTGTCCTTGTTTCTTGGGTCCAAGAGTCTATGTCATTGCAAAGCGTCCTGGATGAATTTCAAGAGGAAAGTGACACTTTATGCTTTATTTAGGATGGCTCTTAGAGCGTTGGCGTCTTTGCTGCTTCCGTCAGCTGCTGCCCTTCCATAAATTATTATTCTAATGACGCTCTGACTGACCCAAACCCTGCGGTCTTGGCTCTGTGCACACGTATAAATCTAACAAATGTCTGTCCAGCTTTAATCGTCCTTTCGTATTAGTTACAAAGGATAATGCTTCTAAGTGACTTTACTTTATATTAGAATGTTTTGTTGAAGAAGCAAGGGTATCAAACTACCCTATGTGGAGTTGGAGACCTCTGCAGCTCTCTGTGGTCAGATTCTATTTCTGATTGACAGGGTCACCGTGGGTAGGCAGACTTGGTCTTAGACTTCTGAGCTGAGAATTCTGAGTTGAGCCTATATATATAATTAATTGCCTGAGTCATATATTGTCTACCATTGTATTTTTATTAGAGACAGATACAATTATATATTTATTGCGTATATTTATTAGCGGCAGAATATTTACATAATTATATAAATATATAATTGTATCTCTCTGTAATAAATATATAATGGTAGAAAATGAATTACTCAGGCAATTATTCAAGTAGATTTATACCAGAACACGTTTCTGGTGTTTCTAGCCTGCTTAGCATTCAGAGTGATGTGGACTATAAAATTATTTAAATCTAAAATTATTTATTAAATCTAAAATTATTTAAATCAATGTTGTTTGGCCGATAATGTCTCCAGAAACAAATAACAGTACCAGATGAAACATACCTATTTCTCACCTCCTTCCCTGTCTATTTAAGGCTAGGGTTTGTTATAGGCATGTATAGCTAAAAATAAAGATTTTTTAAACAGACTTTAATTCTTCCCACCCCTGACATGAATTATAAACCTGTCATCCTAATCATCATCATCATCGTCAACAGTGGCAACCTTTATTAATTGACTATCTGTTTCCAGTTCTCTAACCCGTTAAAAACCCACTGCTATAGAGTCCATTCTGACTCCTAGTGATCCTATAAGACAGAGAATAACTGCCCCATAGGGTTTCCAAGGCTGTTATCTTTACGGAAGCAGACTGCCACATCTTTCTCCCCCAGAGCAGCTGGTGGATTTGAACTGCTGACCTTTCAGTTAGCAGCTGAGTGCTTAACATCTGTGCCACAAGATTCCTCTTCTAGTTCTCTAAGCACCTACCCCACACCCAACTTGCTTGGGAGGCTTTATAAACTTGAAACATATACACAGGTATATTCAGGATTTATAAGTTAATTTTAAGAATTATTACAGAAACTCTTAAGATACAAGTAAAATTAATATGGAAAGTATCTGTTAAGAAAAAAGAAACACTCTTTAAAATGCATATACAGGCCTGAAGATCCTCTCCCGTCAAAAGAGTGAACGCTGTTCAGACTTTTCCAGCACCGTTTTATTGCCATGTTTTTAAAATACACAAGAAGAGCCACACCACTGCATAATGATGGATGCTGAATTCAACCTCAGAGGAAAGGCAGGCTCTTCCTGCGAGGGTGCAATTAGGCTCTCTGGCTCCCTCGTTTCGTTTGCATTATTCAGTGGAAAAATACAAAGTGGCATAATGATGGGAATAAGTTATCTTTTATCAAATCTGACTTTAAAATTCAGGTTATGTAAAACATAGAAACGCATAGGAAATTCAATCAGAACCTCCAGTCATGTTATGTACTATGTGTTCTTGGGCGACTGAACACTTCAGAAAGCCTGTTCTTGGGAGCAGGTCCCAGATTCGCCCCTTCTTGGCTGGAACGCCTTTTGCCAGGAACTTCCACCAGGGGAAGCTCTGAGCACATCAGTGTATCACACACAGAATGCAAAATTCAGGCAAGACAGGGCAAAGAAGAAGGCAGGGAAGCTCACACACACACAAAAGTCCCGAGATCGCTTTCAGAGAGATTAATGAGACTGGCTTTCCTTGGGATGGTTACTCTGTGATTTAACTACTACTAGAGAATGTAGAGCTGAGTAAATATGTAAACAATGTTTGGATCTAAAACCTTCCAGGATCTAACTTCCTTAAGGGAGAAAACACACTTGCCAATTGAGAACCAGTCCTGCCATGAGCTGAAATCATTTTGCTTCTTAATCCCTCATCTGTAGGTGACTGAAAACGACTCCCACTCATTTTCTAGTTCACCTTGGTTTTAAACACACACACACCCACAATCCCATAAATGATAAATTCGACGTCTGTAGAAAGACAGTCACCTAATTGCACAGTGAAGCAGAAGAAAGCCTTGCAAATGGTATACAATTTTCAAAGTGTTCCAAGCCTTAGGCAAAAGCCTTTCAACTGTGTCTAAAACTGAATGATAAAATATGTTGTACAAATTATCTGTGAACAGGAAACATGTGGTAGTGGCAGGGGACTGAAATGTAACACTTGTAAAGAAATGGGAACTGCCAGTCATTTATACCCTTCTCTTTCTTCTTCTTCTTCTTTTTTTTAGTTGCAAGCTTCATCATTTTTTTTTTCCCGCCATTGGTTGATGTTCAAGTTTATAATAAGACACTTAGCAGATGGCACTGGGCCAACTGCAGCTTTCTTTAAAAAACAACAACAACAAAGAAACAGATGAGGCTGGAGGTTGGGTTTTGCCCACACTCTTCCCCTTTGTGGCACTCCTTAAAATCCCTCTGCTCTGTTGTCTGGAGATGTAGTGCTTTGTGTGTGGAATTTTGAAAAGACCTGGAAATGTCCAACAATCAGAAAGATGCAGAGCTCAGGTAATCACAAGTTGAATAAACGTTTCTCTGCCTTCATTTTCACAAAGGCAAAGGTAATGCTCAATCACTGCTAAACAAGAGCCAGGAAGGCTTCCACTGGGACGTGATTCTCTCTTTCCTCACTCACCACCTTGCTCGTGGAATGACCGGTTGGGGTTTTTTCTCTTTCAGAGACGCATCCACTCCTGCTCACTGAAACCCGGTCACAGCTGCCTATAATCCTTATTGAGGGATTGAGATTAATTCTTGCTAATTGTCACTTAGTCTCTTCCATTCTTGATGAACTCAGAAAAGAAAATCTCTATATATGCATACATACATATCTATCTGTCTATCTATTTCAAGCCTGATGCAGCTATCTGAGGGAAGTTGAAGTGTTAGGAAAAGTCATATTTACAGAGAAGGGAGAAGGAGGGAAGTCTGTTCTGCTACATTTGCTTTCTATCATGAAGGTGCTCGACTTTCATCTCACCGCCCAGTTGCACCCTTATTTTAGCTCGTCTTTTAGTTCATAACTGTTTGACGACCTTAGAAATAGCATACTTAATATTCTGCCTGGTGCACAGACCTGCCTCCTTACCATTGGGGTGGCCTTAATGCCTTGGGACAGTCATCAAAAATGAAAGAGGAGAAAAGAGTTTAATTTGCAACAAAACTCAATCAACAGCAAAAATCATGAGTCAAAAAGTGAAAAACTCGTAGTGAAAAACCATGGGTAGCACTGAAATAGTGAGGCTGTCTAGCCAAATACGTATCCTCCGTTCCTGGAGCTGGGCGGTATATCGAGCTGCTCTAACAATGAAAAGCACTTTTCTCCTGCCTGCCTGCCTGCCTTCTTTCTCTCTCTCTTCCTTTCTTCCTCCTTTCCCCCTCTATTTCTTTTAATTCTACCAATGATTGAACATTTTCTTTGTGTCAGTCACAGCTAAGAGCTGTGATTTCGATGAAGAGTAAGATATGGTTCATCTCAGAAGCTCATCGTGTGGTGAGAAAACTGGAACAAGCTCATAGAAGGAATCACAATACGAGACTTTCTTTTGCCAATATGCCAAAGTGTGTAGCTTGCACTCACCAAGACATAGTTATCACGTTTTGGTGTTCTTGCAATGTTGCTTTGGAATGCCAATCTTTCCAAATGATTTCTCTGCATCTCAGCATGCTGCCAGCTGGGCATATGGTTCTCCTTCCTTTCTCTGTGCCTTATGCAATCATTCCTACATTTCTGCCTTCCTGGTCCATGTTTTTATCCTTCCTCCCTCTCTCCTTCTCTCCCACCTTCAGTTCCTCTCTCCTTTCTTTCCATCCTTCTCCCCCTCACACAAAAAAGAGGAGAGTGCTTTCTACACTCTTTCAACTCTAACTCCCCCATCTCTTCCCTAGAAACTACCTTTATTGTCCCGTTTCACATTTTATCCCATCGATGATCTCTCTTCGCTTTTCAAGATTTTCAACTTCCCTTTTTCTACTACCTCCTTTCCCTCAGTATACAAACATGCTCACATTTCTCCTACTGTTAAAATATTATTCCTCTCGTACATTCTTGTAGCCGTTATCTTATCCCTTTCCTTCACCTCATCGCCAGACTGTCTAAGCAAGTAGTCTACACCAGCAACTGCTACTGCCTCCCTTCTTTAATCTACTGAAATCTGCCTTCTTTTACCGCGCGCCTCTGGGACTGCTCCTTCTAATGCCAATAATAATTTCCAGATGCACAATCTACTGGGCAATTTTCAATTCCCATGATTACCTGATCTCTTAGCAACATTTGGCACTGGTAGCTACTCTCTTCTTGAGTTTCACTGCTCTTTTAGCTTCTAATGCACTGATGTCCATGGTTTTCCTCTCTCCTCTCTGATATACCTCCTCAATTTCTTTTATTGCCTACAGTTCTTCAGTCCACTTCTAAATATGGGCATGGCGTTCACAAACACATATATTTTTAAATTTCTTTTCATGCTATACTGTGTCTATAAGCCATCTCATCCACGTTCTAGCACCCTCCAAGGACTTCCATGTTCATATGTCTAGGGCCAATTACTCTTCTGAGACTGGGACCATGACTTTGACTGCTTACTCTATGTTTTCATCTAGGTAAACAAAGTTACCTTAAACACAATATATCCAAAAAATAAGTTCATTTTCTTCCCATGCAAACATGAATTCTTCCTCCATATCTTCCCTTACTGAGTGGCACTGCTCTCCACTGAGTTGTCCAGTTTAGAGACAGAAAGTACACATTTTCCTCAGTCCCCAGAATGAGTAGTCTTATGACTACTGGTTCCTAAATTCTCTTGGATACATTTTCTCCACCCCCTCTGCAGTTATCTTCCTTTAATGATTGTTTCTCGCATAGAGAACTGAAAATTCTCTCTTCTAGGTCCATGAATGTTCATGATACCATGAGCTTGCCATGTTCTCACTCCGCTTTGCCCATGTTTTCCCCGCTGCAATCACCTTGCTCTTTCCTGATCAAATATTACCTTTTCCATAACACTTGTCCTGACTCCTTCAAGCTGTCATTGTGTTTCTCTGATAGTTTTTTCTCTTCTAGTGGAGCACTTTTATCGCTTTGTATTATAAATGTTTATTTATTTACGTCTTCCAAAACTAGACTCTGAGCTCCCTAAAATCATGGTTTTTGTTGTTTGTTGCAGTTATGATTTATTCAGTATTCTCAGCACTTGGCACACCACAGTGGCTGGCACTTTTTTTTTTTTTTTTTTGAATTAATACTGGAAAGACTGAAGAGTACACTGAAGAGTACAAAATTCTGATGAGGCTAGAGCAAATGGTTCCTTCCTTATAGCTGGCTGCCCTGATTGCAATGAACTTATTTAGTTTGTAAACAAAATTGAATGTGTAAGTCATCGTGTAGTATTATAGAAAAGACACGTGATTAGCTGTGAAGAAAGTGAAAATATTCTTGGTTATTATGTATGTGACCTTGGGCAAGGAGTAACCTCTCTGGGCTTCTGTTTTCTTATCTTTCAAATTAGAAAACAGGATTAGATAATTTTAAATCACATTTCCAGCTCTAAAATATTATAATCTAAAATGCTTTCCACTAAAACTCTAAACAAGTTTGTTGTTAAACTTAGGTCCTTGGTTGAGGTCCTTTGATAGGTGCTTAGGGTTTCAATGAACTATGTGAAATTGCATGCATTTTGTTGTTGTTGTTACGTGCTGTGGAAGACTCTACTATTTGACAGCTGATATCCATTTTCTTCTATTCTTCAGTAATATAATATCAATAGTTACATTGGTCACATGACCTCTCAGAAAGAGAGTATATTTCCCAGTCTCCCTTGCAGCTGGGTGTGATGATGTGACTAAGTTCTGTGTAACCAAGTGACTAAAGGAGTGTGAGCAAAAGTGATAACAGGCAACTCTTTGTCATCTCCTACTTCTCTTCCACTTTCTATTCTCCTCTTTCCTCAGGATGGAGCATAAATATGATGAAAATGAAGCAATTTTGGTCAAGCAGAGAAGGGAAAGACCCCAAGAGTTGACAGAACATTAAACCAGAAGGAACCTGGTTCTTGTGTGACTTTATGTGGCTAAAGCTGTACCTTTATCAACACAGACTTTTCTGTAAGAGAGATTTAAACTTCTATCATGTTTAAGGAGCCTTGGTAGTGGTTAAGAGCTCGGCTGCTAACCAAAAAGTCAGCAGTTCAAATCTACCAGCCGCTCCTTGGAAACCTGATAGGGCAGTTCTACTATGTCTTATAGGGTTGCTAGAGTTGGAACCGACTCGAGGGCACCTAACAACAACAACAGAAATCATGTTTAAGCCATTGCGATGTTAGAGTCTAATAAAGCTTTAAACGTCTGCTGCTCTGCAAAGAAGGTCCATAGATTTTACTAGACTTGCACAGGACTTTGTGACCTCATGGATTTTGATAGACCTCCCATTTACAAATGAATTTATCTCTCTTCTCCTTGAATCTGAGTGATTTTGTGACTGCTTTGACAAATTGAGGAGTCCTGGTGGTGCAGTGTTTAAGAGTTCAGCTGCCAACCAAAAGGTTGGCAGTTCGAATCCACTAGTCGCTCCTTGGAAACCCTATGGGGCAGTTCTACTCTGTCCTATAGGAACACTATGAGTCACAATTGACTCGATGGCAACGGGTTTGGTTTTTGGTTTTGACAAGTTGAATATAGTGTAAGTAAAGCTGTACCAGTTTCCAGGTCATAGCCCTAAGTGAATGGTAACTTCCTCTCCCTGCCTCTTGGAAGACTCACGTTTGAACCTTGCTTCCATGCTGTAAGGAAGCCCAGACAGCACCACGGAGAGATCTGTGAGGAGAGGCTACAAGGCTCCTTCATTTTCCCCATTTAAAACTCACAGAAATGCTATGAAGAGTAGATTAATCACTCTTATTTTATAAATGAGGAAAATGAAGTACAGGAGTTTAATTAACTTGCCTAAGACTACTATTAGGAAGTGGTAGATTTAAGATTTGAACCCTGACTATGCTTCTCAATAAGTGCTGATGTATACTGGAAGAAGTTGTGAACATTCAGCTAGGTTTGTTATTTCAGTGTCTCTTCATGAACTTGTTTAAGTTTATTACGTTAATCTGGTCTTTGTATGTTCCATTTATATTGTGTAGATAGACATTGAGATCCATATTAAAATTTAAAAATATTTTATTGTGATCTAGCTAGCCATTCATCCTACCCAGGAAAGCACTGAGAAATGCAGTTTTGCAATTCTGCTAACAATTACCAAGGCCTGGTTCTTTACTCTTCTTTTTTCTGAGTATAGGTATTTTAAGCTATCTTGGTATTTGCATGGCATTCTGCACCTCATGTTCTATATTTCTTAAAGGTGCATGTCTAACATTCACATCCCTACGTTACCACCGCCTTTCTTGCACAAGAATCCAACTGTTCAATCTCTACTCATGTGCCTCTTTGAGATGCTGTTGGAACATGCCCAATTAATGCCTGAACATGACCCGTTTGTGTGGATTCATGCACAGTTATATGCACAGCCAATCTGCCAGTCCGGACAGACAGCCTCACACCAAAGCCTCCATATCTCAGCAGGAATCCAGCAAACCAGATGTCAAGTGCATATTTCCTGAGTATTTTATGGGATCCACAGAGAGGCTCTCACAGTAGGTTCAGGCCTCAGTTTAGTGCAACTTGTCAAAATGAATTGTTTCATTTCTGTACCACAAATGCCAGGTTGAAAGGTTTTTTTTTTTTCTTTTTTCTTTTAGAAAATTCTGCAAAAGAGTTTAGAGTTTTATGTTCTTAATTAAAATCGCATGGACTTGTGTTTGGAATAAGGTCCAGGGCTGGAGTGTGAGTGTGAGAGTCTTTGTCTTCAATGAGGTAGGGACAATCAATATCCTCTGTCTCAGCTTATTCAACTACAAGGGGAATGAAATAATAACTCCCTCTGGGAGCTCAGTGATATCCCCAAAGGTGGCTGAGTAAACTCCATGACATTAGGCACGGGCAGAGTTTCAAGGAGTTCTCTCTCCATAAACTAAAGAAATGCAAACGTCAGCAGCAGGTCATTAGACAAATTCTCACTTTCTCTGTGGGGTTTTCCAACCCCTGGCATTCCCCATGGGACCAAAAAAGAGTGGTTTACTTATTGCAAAAATGCAGAGTGGGATTCTTTTTCCTGAGTTTCTTCCTGGGTCATTGGTATTTATAAGCTAGTTTTTCATGAAGAACCAAAAAAACAAACCAAACCAATTGCCGTCCAATTGACTCTGACTCATGGTGACCCTGTGTGTTACAGAGTATAATTGAGCTCCATAGGGTTTTCCAAGGCTGTGACCTTTCATAAGCAGATCGCCAGGCCTCTCTTCCAAGGCACTTCTGGGTATGTTTGAACAGCCAACCTTTCAGGTGGTAGTCGAGGGCTTGACTGTTTGCGCCACCCATTTGCGTAATGGTTAAAAAACTCGTCTCTGGAATTGGACAGAGCTGGTCCTAGGGTTCCTTAGTGTAGAGACTTTGGGCAAGTGGAAGACTCAATTTCCATGGGTGTAAAAAGGAGACAGATCTACTCAGTTACACATGGGGTTGCCATGAGTTGGAACTGACACAACAACAACTGGTTAAAATGAATTTAGACAGTATCCGTCTCATTCCGTTTTAATGCCAATTAACTAAGACACCATGGGTACCATGTTTAGCCCAGTGCTTGCACAGGGTCAACACTCCATAAATATTAGCTATTTTGCATTGCTAATAATACTATTGATGTTATTACTATTGTTACTATCATTATTACTAATTCTGGTTCATACAGCTTTTTCTTTAACTGTGTTACAAGGTAGATATCTTCTGGTGACATAGAAATTGTTCGTAAATTCTTCCTTCTGAATTAAGGATGCCATATTGCCAGGTCCCTCTTGGCTGAGTTACATGTAAGTGCTATATTTACCACAGTCACTGACTTTATTTTTGTTTGAATTTTCTCAGTTACCAATCAGGCACAGCCTGTCTTTCCTAGCCAGCTCAGCTCTTGACGCTGAATGACATCCCATTCAACCTGTATTTTTGAGGCAAGTTTGAGCAAGCTGACTATATCAGTAGGTTCAGAGCCAGCAGCAGCTTGTGGGGTATGGGCCAAGTATGGCTGCTGTACATCAGGCATCTGTGCTGGGATTATTCTAGGTGTTCCCAAGGCCATTGCACCACTGTCTTTCCTTATTCTCATGAGGTCACCACCTTAGCTTTTCTTCTTCAGACATCCGAGATCCTTGCTGCTACTGTAGTCTCACCTCAAACCCTAGTTCCTCAAACCCTAGACCATGTGGCTGGGTCTTCCATAATAACTGGCCAGTCTCCATTCCAAGGACTCAATCTCCAGCTTTCTATGAATTGGCCACCTGGAAGTATACAAACTTCCATGAGTCCATTTGACTTTAGGTATCACCCATCACCTTCTATACATAGTCATTCTATCTTTCCTTTTCAACTTTTTGCAAATATCATATCAAGTCCTACCTACTTCTTGAGTCTTCCCTAATTATTGCACTCATCAGTGCTCTTTTGCATCTTAGTATGTCACTTACTTTTGTATTATATTTTGCTTTGTGCCTGACTTGTCTTATTTGCAGGTAGAGACCACATCTTAGCTCCCTTTGCATTCTCCTCTTGTCAACCTCCGTGCACAATATCTGTTAATGAATAAATGGATTATTTCATTACAAAATAAAAAAAGAACTTTACTTTTTCTGTAGTTACATAGCTAAAAGTTTCGTATGTTGTCAAAAGGTCATATTTAAGAGAAAGTATATGTTTTCACTGAAGGAGTGCTAACATTAGACTGTTAAGACAGTGGTTCAAGTCTTAGCTCTTCCACCTATTCATCCGTTGTCTTTGGGTTAAAATTTAATTTTCTGACTCTCAATTTGCTCATGTTTAAAATAGAGAAAATATAACTACTTGATGGGTTTTTTAAGGATTAAATTAGATAATTTATGTGAAAATTCTTTGGCTAGCAGTCTGTTATTAGTATGGGAAGCCTATATTTTATAATAGTGTCAAAATGAATTTCCATAGTGCCTTTATTATGACCCTGTTACTGACATTCTTATAACCATGTAATATTTGGTTTCGAACGAATGGTTTTGCTTTCAGCATAAATTTGTGTGCTTTTGGGACCTTATGTGCAGATGCATTATTGATTTGCAGCTACTAACCATTGGTGGGAGCCCTGGTGATGTAGTGGTTAAAAGCTTGGCTGCTAACCAAAAGGTTGGCAGTTCACATCCACCAGCCACTCCTTGGAAACACTGAGGGGCAGTTCTACTCTGTCCTATAGGGTTGCTATGAGTTGGAATCTACTGGATGGCAATGGGCTTTGGTTTTTGGTAACCACTGGTGACCTTTCCATTGAGAAGGTGATCATGGCTGTCTTACTCTTGTAGCATGGAGTCAGATTCCACATGGGAAGAGAAGATACTTATAGAAGTTCCTGAGCTCAATCACTGGGATGGGAAAAGGAAAAATTATTTTTAAAAAATGACAATTAAGCATATTTCGGTCTTTCTACTCAGACCAAACCGTGACTTTGTTCAGTGCGTGAGGTGAGGCACCCTCCCTCGTCAAGGGTGGGCTGTGACGAGAACACAGGAGCTGATGATCTGGGAGCCTCTCAGTGGTGTTGCAAACAAAAATGAGAGAGGCTGAATTGGACTTTGATTTTTCTCTTGAGTCAGTTATTTTTTAAAAGCCAGTTACTTCTCATGAATATTTGTCTTTACTGTTCAGCAAATTATTTCTTTAAATACTTCTTAAGAAACAGCTCTTTGGGATTCTGTTTAGGAGGATGCTTTGAACATCTAAGGTACAAAATTCCTTTATTAGTCACATGCTGCCCATCCCTAATCAGTTCCTCTACACAGAGTCCTGTAGCCTCTCTGTTCAGACAGTTCTCATAAGAAATGATGAGCTGCTGGCTTGGCAGCTGCGACAGGGTTAGAAGCACAGGGAGCCACTTAACTGGCTCCTTTTAAACACAACGGGAAAAGCCTTTACTTAACATTATTGCTCAACTGAAAATGTTACTACACTCTGCAGAGTTCATGAAGATGAGACATTAGGCTGGCGTACAGCATTGGTGGTGCTTACCTATTGACATAGACTGTGAACTATTTGAAGTCACGGCAACGTCATATGCGTCATATCACAGCGTCTGGTAGAAGATACACAGTGAATGCTTGCGAAGTTAATAGTTACATGGGCAGAATCCAGTCATCCACATACTATTTGAACCCTGTTCATGGCCAAGTGCTTGTTCAGCCTATTCTAGAACACTTCCACTGGCAGGGAAACAGGGAAAGCAGAGCCTCTGGACCTAGCACAAAGGGCTGAGCCTACTCAACATTATGGTGCTAGTTTGGTCTTTCCATTTGGCCTCTTGCTTCCGTTGTTGTTAACACCTTTTCCCACCTTCTTAAAACCAACGTGGTCTAAACAACCCCTCCTCAGCACCTCCCCACCCTATCAAAGCCTACTCCAAGGAAAGTTCTCGGACAAACCCTTCACTCTGAGGTATAAACAAGTCCAGGTAGCTCAGAATACTAATTCCTTCTTGAGATCATTTGCATTTTACCTGAGAACGAATCTTTAAATCGAAAATGAAATTAATCTCTCTGAGTAAAATTTCAGGCAGTGCGTCAATGGCCTGAAGAGCAGGCCACCATTCCTCCCTCGGCTGTTCAAAGCCTTCTAGACCGTGACATCATATCCTTTGGGCTGCTGTCTCACACCTGTGCAGAGTCTTAGAGGAGGTATAAGCATCATAGAATGTTAAGTCCTCAACGTTAGCAAATACCACTTATTTCTTCCTAGGCAGTGTGCATCGTCCCCTCTGTTTTACCAGTGGTAAAATATTCTCCAATTTAAGCACTGCTTAATGTGATCTATTTTATTATTTCCTAATAAATCACTTCCTGTGTTTTTGGGAATCAGAGAGATTTGGGAATGTCCCATTGCTGAAATGTTCCATCTAACTATTGATGCTTTCATTCTTCCCGGAAATTTTTGCATTCAGAAAACTATTTTGTGGACACTGTAGTCAGTCCTGAAGAAAGCCCTCAGTCTGAGTGGGCAGCCAGCACTTTTAACTGAAAGCAGGTCTTAGACCCTGTCCTAGACCTAGGGCTGGGAATTAGCAGAAACTTTGCCTGGCAGTGGAGATCTGTTTATCAAGTCCTTTGGGCTCCCCACTTCTCATGGGACTCGCTGGTACCTGGGAAGGGTTTAAATTGATTTTTGCCTCTCATTCTAGCGGCCTGATTTGTCCTGGGTAACGTGCCTTTTTCCCTTTGGAACTCAGTAGAGGCCTTTTTAAATGGAGGTCTTGTGTAAGACATCAAGGAGAACCTTTATTGCTTCCAAGGGGGAAAATGCTGAACAAATGTATTCTATTTACTGCAAGTTGCTTCCAATCAAGAATACAAATGCAGATACTGGAGTTGCAGTGGGAATGGCAAAATGAAAGCATGAGGTTGGCAGCTTGGGTATAAAGAACAGAGATTGTTCCAAAGGAGAAAAGACAGCCTGCAGATTATCAGGGTACTTATGTAGATGCAGGTAGCAGCAAGGACACAGTGAGAAATATGAATAGAGGACAATTCTTCTGAGCAGAGCGTACCGGGACTGAGAGCCCCTCCTACAGACAACAGAAAATATTCAAGAGGAGGGTGGCAGGGAACATATTTCCCTCCCTTGCACAGTGAGTGTCTAGGATCACTAGGACCCAACATAGACAAAAAGGAAATCATTTGACAAAATGCCCAGAGGCACCACATGATATAAAGCATGACATTTTTCACATATGTGTAAGCTTGTCTCAAAATGGGCGTAGCCTCTAAAAACGAGAGCTTTAAAAAATGCGGATACAGAGTCAGCTTTAGTCATCTGAGCTAATGAAGTTGTGGGGGGTGAGCAAGGCAAAGCACTTTTTTTGTTTAAAGGCATATAATCAAAAGCACTTATGTATGGCTTTAGAAAGACAGTGTGTGCGGGTGTGCACAGAATTGGCATTCTGAGCATTGCCTGGGTTGATAATAAATGTGTTTGCCTTCTGCGAGTATGCTGTAGGAGGACAGAAGACACGTGGTTTTAGACTTGGTTTCTAGTTTCCATAGTGCTGCTACCTGGCTGTGTCATGCTAGAGACGTCTGATGGCCTCTCTGGGTATGACTGGCCTTTGTGTCCCCTCGAGGTTGCGTCCCAGCTATAAAATGTCGTGATTTCATTCATTGGAGTGTCCAAGTATACTCCATGTATATTCCCTAATAATGAAGCTATATGTATTTATTAGAGCTGGGCTGACAGATGGAAAGGGTAAATAAGAGAAAGATAATAAAAATAACCCAGTCAGAAAAAGGAGACTTAGTGTTTAGGGCTAAAAAAAAAAAAAAGAAAAAAGGTAATTTAAACTCAAAAGTAGGTACCGAAGGTAGTTTAAAGATTCTTGTAGATAGTCATTCATTCCCGGCATCTTTCTCGAGAGGCTCCTGTGTGCCCAGAGGGTAGATCTGAGATGAGCTGGGACTCATTTGTCCCACTCTCCCCTGTGTAGTGGGGGGCGGTTGTGGGAACTGTGAGCCTCAGTCTCAGCCTTGGCGGCCTCATCCTTGTGGGCGTGAGGGAAGCAAGCTTCCTTGTCCTGCTGGGCAAATCTGTCCCCTTTAATCACAGGCCCTGACCAAGCGTCATGGGCTTGTGTGGCCCAAGTGATGTGAAGAAGAAAAGAAGGACTTATCTAGGAATGAGAAGTGACCAGTTGTATAGATCGTATTGGAAGGTTACGGTTTTTTTATTAAGTCCCCACCCCCCAAACCATTGTAACAGGCCCAATAGCTTGCAATAGGAATATGGTCACTTAATTCTCTTTATATCATGTTTGGAGCTCTGGTGGCACAGTGGTTAAGAGCTTGGCTGCTAACCAAGAGTCTGGCAGTTCAAATCCACCAGCAGTTCCTTGGAAACCCTGTGGGGCAGTTCTACTCTGTCCTATAGGCTGCTTTGCTTATAGTTTTCTGTATCCAAGGCTGACTGCTGAAGCTCTGGGTCTGGGAAAAGGGCATGGGGACAGCCTTGAGACAAAGGCTGTTGTTTGCGAAAAGTCTCAAAGCTGACTTTCTTAACTTTTTCATGAAAGCAGTGGCTTTAAAGGCCAGGTTTTGTGGAGAGAAGAAGGCATTTGTAAATGACAAAAATCCACACAAAAGGAGAACCCAGCAGATTTAATCACTGTGTTTTATTTTACATCAAGAATAGGGGAAACTCAGAGGAGAGGTGAGGAGAGAAAGCCCTCCTCCAGGGAACTGTGGGAAGATGGAGGGGAGAAAGGAAAAGATTCAGGGGATAGATAGCTCTGTCTTAATTTCCTCTCTCTGTGCGTCACCTACAAGTTCATGTGACTTCGAGAATGCCTAGTGTTTTCCACCAGTGCCCAAGGAAGTTGGGGATAGTTAGTGGTAACATGGCCAGGCAGCTTCCAAAGGGATTTCACAGAGAGCGGACACTGGCCAGGAGTTGAAGGCTGTAGGGTGGCCACTTAGCAGTGGGCGACTGAGTTTCTAAATCCCTTCCATAACATCATATTTAACGAACCACACGGTATTCAGTTGTCAGGATGTGGCATATTTTATTCAAGAAATTCTCTATTCTCATGCGTTAGTGTATTTCCAATTTCTTTGCAAAATTACACTTTAAATCATGAACACAAAGGCAGTACTTGGAAACATTTAATTTTCTGTCTTTGTCGTCCGTGAAGTAGAGTTACATCATTGGATAGTGACAACTGTGGCCCAGACCAGTGGGACATAAAAACAAAACAAAACAGACCTGCTGAGTTGGAACCACTAGGGTTGGGAGCCTGTGCTTAATACTCAGAAAGTTGAAAGAAAAATAAATTTTCATTGATTTCCCAAGTGCTTTGCCTTAATTGCCTTCTATGGCCAAAGCCTGAGACAGTGAGGCTGACGTGTATAGCCTTCTGTCTTCATGAACACTTTTTTTGCTCACTGCTCTGAAAACCCCACCTTGGGGTCATCCCAGGCCACCCCAGCCGGGTGTGGACGTCTACACCGAGTGGATTTGGCTGTCTCATTGTAGCGCCAGCTGGTTGTCTACGGTATGAAAGAATTGAAAGAGTATTTTGCACCATGGAAATTGTCTTCCAGGCCCAGATGGACCGTCACTGTTCTAGCTTTGACAGGCCAGGATAGATATATTCAGAAAGCCTTCCAACTATTTAGTAACTCTTCCAAAACACTGTCAGCACCCATGCGGGATGCAGGCAGTGGGAAGGAAGTCTAAGAAGGGAGCTAAGCCTAGTTAGTATGTATTTGCATAATTATCGTGCAGTGAATGGGTGTGTGATTGAGGAGGCAGGGCTAAGGTCGCCCTTAGACCCTGAAAGCCAGAAGGACTTGAGCCTCCGAGGGCCGGCGTCTCTGGACCTTTTTGCGCAAACTTTTGTACATTTTAAGTGTCAATTTTAAAAAAACAAAACTCCTCTGAGTCAGCTCACCTGGTTGCTAAGAGCTAAGTTTGAGATTGAGGACTTGGACACATCTCTTGTTCTCTCAAGGTCACGGGTCAGCCTAGGTCCACCGCTACCTGCAGCATCTCCTGAGAGCAGGGAAAAAGGAGGGGAGAGGGCATACAAGATCTCGGGGGGCGAGGGGTGTCAAAGATGCGTACAAAAGCAAGCATTTTAAAAACAAGATTATAAAGATCCTACAGAATTCATGACAGCAGTCCCCGCATTTAAATATAGCTCTGTGACTGTTAGCAAAATGATGTGGTTATGAGCTGACTATTAATACAGCTGTTTGCCTGAGACAGGCAGAAAGGGGAGGAGGGAGAGAGAGAGAATCCTTCACCTGAGTTATAAAAGCTCATTTATTTTAGGCTCAGTGTGCTCCTTCATTGGACTAGACTTATTTATTTCTTTATTTTTGTTTGAAACTTCTCAAATTAGGGCTCCCAAGAATTACAAAATTTGTCAGAGACGGCAGAGGAAGTAAAGGCAGCAATGGCGGCCTCCGGGCTGGCTTGTTCACAGACAACCTTTTGCTTCACAAAATGGTTTCTTAGGTGGCAAGAAATCCTAAAACGCCAAACAACGCTTCCCACCTCCTTTTGTGACTTCGTAATTTTTAAGTAAAATATCTTCATGCCCCCTAGTCCCGTACGTTTGAAAAGGGCACAGTGCAATCGAGTGCCATCCTTGGTGTTAATCTTGAAGGCCTTTCATAAGAAAGCCTTGAGTTTTTTTTGTTTGTTTTGTGTCAGTATCTAAAACACAGAACTGAACTCTGATTTCGGGATAACCCATACTCTAAAAATCTCTCATAAAGTAATTTTTACTGCTTAAACATTTTTCTCTCAGCACATAAACAAATCACTGCTCTTCTTAGGTGGGAACTACTGATTGCGTTTCGACGGCCCAGTGATGAAATCACTGGACTCCTGGCCTTGCGTAGTTCTGTTAACGTCCCTGTGATGGCTGATTATGAAGCAGTGTGGAATAAAACTCCTTAAAGGAACAGCCCTGGTAGGAAACCGGTTCTCTCAGGTAAAGCAGCTGACTTCTGCTCTGTGTGGTAAACGACTCTGTGTTTAAAGGCAAATGCTGGACTGTTTGGCTATTAGCCACTTTCATGTAAATAGGAAAAAAAGAATTAAACTCTCAGCCTGTGGCAGTATTTCTATCACTTTCCGCGTTTAACAGATCAGCGTGGTCTAGATTTTGCCCAATATATACATTAGAGGTAAAGAAAACAATGTAGATATTATATTTTCTGTTGGAACCCAAATTAGGCAACTGAATTAGGCTGGCTTTGAAGACGTACAACCGCCTAAAATGTTCTGTTTCAGTTTTAAGTCAACATTGCTCTGACTAAAGCGGATGAAGCCAGAGGGTTCACGAGAAGGAAGGGAGTTCCTTTGACATAATCTAAGATAAAGTCTTTCCTTGTCTTTGCAATTATGACTCACTGGGTAAGTGTTCAACTAGATGCTTGAGTCCATGCAAATCGTTTCTTCTCATCCTAATGAGTACACATTTATTGAGTACCCACTGTCAGGGGGGGTGTGTGTGTGTGTGAGGGGGCACCCTGCTGGGCATCAGGCACATAAAGATGTTTGCCTTCTACATGTAACTCCTGCCTTGGTGATCATGCAGGTATTAAATGAGCACACACAGGGAGCCATTTCTTGAAGTATTTTGTATTTCTTAAGACTTGTCCACAGTTACAGTAGTTTCCCTCAGATCCTTCCCTAGAACTGAAATATATTCCCTGCAATGGAATTTCAGAATGTATGAATTTCTGAAAGGTGGAAATTCCCTGAAAGTTTTGAATGTATAACTTTCCAATAGACAATTTGCCTATTCTAGTATTGAAACGCCTTGGGCCAAATCGCTTGCTGGTTTTCACTATCCCTGTGAAATTTAGTTTGCATCACACTGCGTGCTATAGTGAGTAAGGTCCAAAAGGCCTCTGTTTATTCTTAAAAATTCCCTATAAAACGCACATGCAAAATGTATATCTTTGGGGGTGAGATACATACGGTTGTGTTTCTGTTAGGCCTTGTTTCCTTTGTTGGAAACTCTTTACAGAAGGCACCAAAATTTGTTTTTAAAAAATACCGCACAATATTTGAAGATGCAACTCTCTTTTCAAACACAGGAAGATGTGCTTTTATTTTTCTGCTTGTTAGTTTTATGCTCCTTTTCTTGCTTTACATGGTCATGAATAGTTTGACTTTAAGTTCATCAAAATGATTGGACATGTTCTCTATGGTGGCCATGTTTGCGGCAAAGTATTTTGCAGATAAAAATGTCAAAAATGTATGGTTGAGTATAGTCCTCCCTGTCTTTGGTTTCGATTTAAGTTCCAATTATGCTAATTACTGAAGTTGAATTGGGATTTCCTTTTCTCATTATGAAAGTATACAGCTCTGCTCATAATGGGCTGCATTATCCTGCCACAAAGACCCTGATTCTCCAATTGCTTAACATGTTGGTCAGAGCTTGTTAGCCTCCTGTGAGCGGCTCCTGGGAGGAGTCTGCAGAGAAGGAGAGGGTGTGGAAATGCTTGTCAGAGGGCCTGACCTGCATCCCAAAAGTGGAGAATGAATGATGTCATTGCAAGTGTTAAAAAAAAAAAAAAGAAGAGTCGCATTATTATCGCAATGTTCCCAAACACCAGAGTATCATTATGATAATGTAGTTTTTCTCAATCTACGTTTAAAATCTCACCTGACAAACCCTTTATGATTTTTTCCACTTAAAGTTAAAACAGAATCGGGCCGAGGCCCATCAGTCAGAAAAAGACAAGTTAGGAAAAGGCACAGCCTCCTCAAGAAAGGGGTACTGCAGCCTTGTGTGCTAGGGCTGGGGTGGTGGAAAGGGGCACAGGATGCCAGAAATTTTCAGAAAACCAGTGTTCATGACTCTTCTATGGCAGTTGTGCTTTACGATTTAATGCACAGATATTCATTAAGCAATCAGTATGTGTCAGGCTCTGTTCTAGACACCGAGGACATAGGCAGAGAGTTTGTAAGACAGATGCAGTCCCTGGTGTCAGGAGTGTGGTGGAGCTGACTGCACAGTTTACAAGACTTGCTTATGCACACTTCTTTCCAGGTCCATGTTCAGTTATGTCAGTAACCTGAAATCACCCATAGTGGGAGTATTTACACCATGGAAATGGGAAGATGCAACAAGTCAGTTTTTTTTTTTTCTTTTGTTCTTCCATTCAGAGAGTGGGTGTGAAACATTTACCAGGACACCACTACTTATATTCTATTGATGGAGAGGGGAGACGAATGATAAACAATAAATATGCAATAGGTCAGGAGCCTGGCAAGGGCATAGGCAGAGTGATGGATTGGAAAACTCTGAAACATTGTGCTTTTATGTGTCTGTTTTTTGTCTTAGCAGACAATATTTAAGGCAATATAATTTGACTGAAAAAAGCAAGGGGAGGGGAGACAGGAGGTCTGGGGCCTGTAGTTCTATGATTTTTTGCAAGTCATTTAACCTTTCTGAGCCTCAGTGTTCTTATTTATAAAATAATTGGCTTGATCCAGATACTCCCTAAGATTGCACTCTGCTCTGTGATTTTCTCCCGAATTTTTAAAACTAAACTATTAAGTAGAATTCTTCCAGATAGGCCAAAAAGTTATATAAGGGCATAAACAAATGCTCAGAGAAAAAATAATCATCACTGGATTCAATAGCATCTAAAGATACTTATGAAAGAACTGCATCTTGAGATAAAGAAGAATTACTTGGAACTGATATCGGACTCAGGTGACTTTATGGGGAAAAAAAAAAAGAGCATAGATACCACGGAAGTGTTATCTAGAATGTTTTTACAGAAAGGGCTACATGTGTGTTTACAGTAGGAAATGCAATCACTTGAAAAATATGATGAATGCCATGTTGGTGTGGCTGTTCACTGCCATCCAGTCAATGTTGACTCATAGCGACCCCATGTGACAGAGTAGAACCGCCCCTAGGGCTTTGTCGTAGTCATCTAGCCACAAGCAGATGGCTTTAACAAAGAGAAATTTATTTCTTCAGGGTAAAGTAGGCTAAAAGTCCAAATTCAGGGTGTCAGCTCCAGGGGAAGACCTTCTCTCTCTGTCGGCCTTCTCGTCAATGTTCCCCCGGACTAGGAGCTTCTCCGCGCAGGGACCCGGGGTCCAAAGGACACGCTCTGCTCCTGACACTGCTTTCTTCGTGGTATGAGGTCCCCCGTCTCTCTGCTCACTTCTCTCTTTTATATCTCAAGAGATTGCCTCAGGACACAATACAATCTTGTAGATTGAGTCCTGCCTCACTAACACAACTGCCGCCCATCCTCCCTCATTAACATCATAGAGGCAGGATTTACAACATATAGGAAAATCACACAATACCAGGAATCATGGCCCAGCCAAACTGACACGCACATTTTTGGGGGGACATAATTTAATCCATGACAGGTTTTCTAGGCTGTAATCTTTACAAGAGCAGTTCACCAGGTCTTTCTTCTGAAGAACAGCTGGGTGAGTTCGAACTACCAACTTACGGTGATAAACTGTTGTGCCACCAGGGCTCCTCATTATTGCCACAGTGATGAGTGAAACCAGAGCCCAGGGTGCCTGGAAGTGTTCACATGACTCAGTGTGCCTGCTGCCCTGCTTTCCTTCCTGCCACCTCATTGCTCTCTGGCTGCCATTACAAGGCAGGCGAGGGTGACAGCAGTGGCACTCAGCCATTTCCTCCACACCAATCATCAGCTTCCGCTATCTAAAATGTATCTCTCTCCTGCCGCAAGAGAGCCCCACGCAGCAAGGAAGGAGGCTGCTCCTGACCTGGAGAGAAAAATGTTTGGAAAGGGACATGGTGAAGCAGAGGGTCAATGAAAAAGAGGAAGACCCTTAACGAGATGGATTGACACAATGGCTGCAATGATGGGCTCAAACATAGCCACGATTGTGAGGATGGCACAGGACCGGGCAGTGTTTCGTTCTGTTGTACACAGGGTTACTAGGAGTTGGAACCGCCTTGATGGCACCTCAGAGCAACAACAATGGTGGAGACAGCACCGAACCTGAACTTCAAGACACAGGGTCATACGCCAGGTCTGTCACTGACTAGCTGTGACCAATTAGGAAAATCATTTCAGACTCCTGAGCTTAAGGTTCTTGTTTTGTTTCTGCTTTTATTCATCTAAAAAATGAGAAGAAGACCTACTACTTCCCAGAGCTGCTGTATGGGTTAAATGGCGATAATGTACAGGATGGGGCTTTGCAAACTGTGTATGTATTATTGCAGTGGCACTTCCCTGTGATTATAGGATATTCTTTCTTTAGAGGGCTTTCCTATTCTAGTCACAAGCATATTTTATGCCCCTTAGATAAAGTTCTAAAAGGTAACTCTTACCAGTTTTCTCTGAGAGGGGATTTTTTATAATTGTCTTTATATTGGAGTTGCAGAGAGAGGAGGTGAAATCATATTAGCCGGACCTCAACTCAATGCTGATGGGACATTTCAAAGCTGGAATAATTGTCGTTTAGATGCTGAGCCACAAACATGTTTTCAATGATGGCAGTAAGCTCTGGATGCAGCATTGCTTTTCTTTACAACTTTGTAGAGCTCGGCTCGCCGACAGAATGAAAGGGCCATAAGAGAGAAACATGAATATGAAAACTGCTTTCATTTCCGTCTTGGTTTCTGTCTCTTTAGTCCATCAGCTTATTGTAGCTGCATACTGTTCCTCTTCATCCTCACCAAAGCTTTCATGTGACTTTAAATATCAAAGCTACAGGTGGTCCACAAGTGCCACGCTTCAAAGACAGTTTTGATTAAATGAAACAATATTTGTGTAATATGGACCCTGGATCTTTGAACTTTTCCTGTTCAATTCCTCCTACAAAGGTTCAATTAGGAAAGATCAGAAGACACTGTGCCCCGAGCCATTTCCATCTGTCACTCAAGTTTGTCTTTTCAGATATCTTTTATAGAGACCCGGGAACAACAGTTTATTTTGAGAATGCAATCATCATAATTCAAAAGCCACTTTCAAAGAGGCAGTGTCTTTGCTCGCGAGTGTGGCGTAGGCTGCGCAAGCGCTGTTTGAAGTGAAATTTTAAGCTCTGGCAGACTCGCGATTCCTGGTCGTGTTGCAACTTGTCTCACGATTGATAACTCTGGCTTACCGCCAATAACAAAAAAAAAAAAAAAAACCCCTAGCCCGAGAGGCCCGCGTTTGGTGAGCTTTTGTGTCAGTGCCTGGAGCTTATTTCACTTCAGAATCTTGTGGTTTTGCCTTCAGTGAAAGAAAAACTGATCGTAACAGTTTTAAACTTGTTAATTCAAGCCATATGTCAGAAAGCCGGTCTCCATATGATGCCATACCACCTTATATTTACAGGCGGCTACTTTTCAAAACATTATTCTAAAAGCCGTATTTGCCCCAAAGTTAATAGGTGGCATCCTGTGCTATTGAATCCGGTTTTGAAAATGTCTCAGGTTTCGAAATCTCATGCTGATACAGCAAAAATATACTGATTATCAAAAACTAATTCCTGCCTTTTTTATTGGCAAAAACGTGCTAATCAAGCCCTTGAGTAGAAAAGTATGCTAAAAAGGAGAATGCCTTGCCAATCCTCTGTTGCCAAATATGGCAAAAATAAAAGAGGAAGCAGAGAAGGGAAAATCATAACCTTGTTGATTATAAATAAGACTCAAATGTTTCAATGCACAGTGTTCACAAAAGAAGCACAGTTACAACTAGGAGATGGAATCTTTTCTATCCTCAGCTTGGGGAAAAAGCAGAAGCGAAGCAAGGACTCAAACGTCATTAAAATAAACCAAAACCAAAACAAAACAGAGCAGCCACAACAACAACAAAAAGAAAACAAGCACCTAGCAAGGACCTTCACCCCTCGTCTGACACCTTTAAACTGGGGTCTGTAGCCAGCACTCCTAATGACCTGAGTTATGAGGGAAGATTCTCCTCTTGAGTTCACTTTCCCATACACCTACATGGAGACTACAGATTGGTTAGAACATAATTATCTTCAAACAGCTTTGTTTCATCTGCAGAGTCCAAGCCAGCATGGTTTTGATTTGAGAGACACGCTTTTGAATGCTTTTGGTGCTGTATATACAGCCGGAGCATGTTAAACATATCATTTCTTTCTTTCTTTTTTTAGATGAGAAAAAAAAAAAAAAAGTGTTTTCCCTGTGTATGGTTCCTGATGGACATTCCCGGTTCTTCCTTTGGAAACTCTTGCAAAGTTCACTGGCAGGCTTCTTGCACGTGGGGGACAGCTTGCTCTGTGACGCAGCTCAATTCATTCTTCACTCCATCGACTTTTGGCATTTTTGTGTTTCACGTATTTCTTCCCCCTTTACCTGTATCCTGTCTCCTGTATAGAAACTTACATTCTTAGGTTTTTCTGCTTCATCTACTTCTCTTTTTTTTCTGGGCAAATTGAGAAATGGCACTTTTTTTTTTGAAACTTACAAAACGATTCCAAGGGATTTTTTAAACCATAAAAAGCATATCGGTTATAAATACTGCAACACATTCAACATTTTTCCATGATGATAAAAAGGTTCTATACACATAGGTTCCAAATCATGAGCAATTAAATCAAGAGGAGAATAATTTGAGAATCCATCTTTTCCGTCGTCTTAACAACTGTGCTGACCAATATCTTAACTTTAAAAACAGGACAGGTCTGTGGTGGGAACAGAAAGGATGGGTGCATTCAAGGGAATGACAAGTTGCTTGAGTTAGGAACTGCTCATGGTTCCAGTGACACCCTTGCTTGTAAGAACAAAACTCAGCAGTTTTCTGAAATTGAAACATTCGCATGTGAATGAACTGGATCAAGGATCAAGGAAAATAAAAAAAATCCATTCAGAAACTTCCCAGTTAGTTTTCAGCTCCCAACCAATCAAGCCAACACAGCACACAATCCCCTTTACAACTGCCTTGTAGGCGCGATTGGTGTGAGAAGGCTGTATTGTCTCTCAAGTTGAATACATGCCAGAGAAAAGAAACCTAGCCCAGCTTGTCAATTCAAGACTGAAGCAAAAGATTAATAAATACTTTCTTCAGACTGTTAGGTAAAACCATACCCAAATAACCCACTGCATGATATGATGTCCTGTTATTTGCTGATGACCTCTAGTAGACTGAGAAATAAGAACATGCTGTGATTTCTGATGTCAGATTAAAAAAAAAAAAAAAAACAAACCCGTTGCTGTCAAGTCAATTCCAACACGTAACAACCCTATAGGACAGGGTAGAACTGCCCCATAGGGTTTCCAAGGAGCAGCTGGTGGATTCAAACTGCCAACCTGAAACCAGCTCTTAACCACTACGCCACGAAGGTTTCAATGTCAGATTACCCTGATATTTCTTAGTCTAGAAAAGATGTCCTTTCTGACAACGACTCTCTCAAGTTTCTTCTTGTGCTGTGAAATGAAAGTGACACGTTCTGTGTTTGGCCAGTTTTCTCTTAGTAGTAAGATTGCCTAATGGTTAACTCATTCACAGTAGAGAAAGCTAGTACCTTACACTTTTTTAAAAAATGTATGTTTTTAAGTTCTTTGACTTTTTAGTTTTCTTTTTCTTTTTCCTCCTTCTTTTCGTTTCTCTCTTACTAATATTGATGCTCAGCTATGCCTTGAAAGCTACTGGTGGCATTTGTAGACCAATCCCCCCCCCCTTTTTTTTTATTATAAGAAAATCCTGGCTCTGATATCCATACACTTTCTAAATCACAAGACACACTTTCAGAAGGATGCCCACAATAAATACCACATGAAATTCTGTGAAGTTGAGGGCTCTCAAGTTATCAAAACAAGTGAGCTTTGGTCTTGAAAGAATGAAATGTTTTCACATAATTTAAGAATAAAAACATATTACCGTAATAGAGCCCTATAATTGTGCATTCATGGTATGCTGCTCTCAGAAGCATCTGACACGGCCACTGAATATTTATGTAAGAGCTACCTGAGTACAATATAGTATTTAATCTAAGCCCCCCCCCCCCAGGTCCTCCCATGACTCATGAACTGTATACAGAGGATGGCAAATGATAGAATTTCTAAGGGAGCCAACTGCTGGAAAGTTACTAAATTATCTTCTAACAAGCTGAGTCACTCAGGACATATTAGGTTGACTGACCATCAGCATCACCATTATCTTGTGATTCCACAAGATAAATTACACATATTGAACTGTCCCTCAGGCTGCAGCTTCTGATAAATTATTAATGCCACAGAATTGAAACGATTAAGTTGTAACTAGCATTTCTTTTAGAATCCAGGGTATTTGAAATATTCTCCCCTTTCCTTAATGTTTATCCTCTGATGTCACTGTTTTAGTTGTTTATAAATAAGGATAATAAAACATTAATCGAATCTTTAAAACATTAAATAAGTAATTGTGTCTTATTGAAGTATAGAACAAATAAATGCGATCTAACAGTTAAGTTTCTCCCTCCTTCATTTAATTATATTTGCCTTTTAGGAATTTCCCATTTTATTATACGTGAGTACATTTACACCTTGTCATTGCCATGGACGGTTTTGTTCTTGGAAGTATATTGTTAACAGTTCATGGCCTTTTAAAATGATAGTGCCACATTGATGACATTGAAGAAAACTGATGTTTTGCTAGAAATGTGAAGCAGTGTGTATAATAATTATATTAATCATTCTATTTTTTTAGAATAAGAAGCACTTTGCATATTTCAAAACTGCAGATTAAAATGTGTTGTTCTGAAATATGCATAATTTAAGTTTAAAGGAAAGCAATCACGGGTCTTGTTACATTTTTATATCAGTTGCCTACTATATGTGCAGTCCCAGCCTCTGTTTTATGTATAAATGATATAGATGTTTTAAAAAGAATTTTTGTAGTTCTATTCTCTTTAAGTAAAGAGACTTTAACTGATTTCAGTTGAAAGGTGTAGAATTCACTATACCTTTTGGATGTGAAGTTAGAGATGCAGCCACCCATTTGCTTTCCGTCCCTGATGGCATCATGAAGCAGGCAAATCTGTGCCAGCTCCTCCTTTCCACTGGGCTTCTTGTCGTGGAGAGAAGTAAAGTCTTGGCTATTGAGGCCACTCTGCTTGGGTTTCCTGTTACTTTGCAGCCACAAATGTATCCTAGTTGATACAATTAGTAGGAAATCAAGCCATACAACAATGAAACCTGATGGTGGCCTTTTGTCCAAAATTAATTCATGCAATGAGATTATAATGTACTTTTCCAGTAAAATGACTACTTTGAAAGATAATATTTTTCTACATTTTTGCTTCTGTACTAAAAAAAAAAAATGTGTTATCCTGAGATTTGAGGTGAGACTTCCTGTGTTAATTCTGATTTAATTTATTAGCAGAAAAAGGTTGATTAGTCCAAGAAAACAGAGCCACAATTATTGTAATGTCTGTAAGGGACAGAAGGGCCAGTGTCAAACTTTCTCATCTTTTCTGAACTCAATGCCCCTTTTTTTCTGTTGTAGACCCAAGTCGACACACCTGCTGGGGCGATCCTGTCCTTTAAGCATTGACTAAAACTGCTCTAGCATTTATCACATACGTGGTAGAAGGGTGTTTTCCTTGGCTGTGGTTCGTGATGTTACCTCTATCCTAACTGCCCCTGTCTTGATCTCTGGCTTCTGCCTTTTGCTGTTCTTTCTTTCTCTCCTCTCACTTGTAGCCCAGGCACAATACATCCTCTTTTTGCCTTGATTTCATTTATGCTTTCAAGATACACATCTAAACATCCAACCATGTAGAAACACGTGAATATTGTGGAGATTAAAGAAAATACTGTGTTCAAAGTGCCTAGCACAAGAATACCTTGCATTCATAGTCTTGATTACATAGATTATCTCTGGTTTGGTCGACCTGAATTAGACCCCCCACTCCACTCCTTGCTACCTGTGTGATCCCTGGGAATATACGTAATTTCTGCGTCTTAATTTCCTAGTGCTGCTGTAACAAAACTACCACAGGTGGGTGGCTTTAAGGAACAGAAATTTATTTTCTCACAGTTTAGGGGCTGGAAGTTTAAATCCAGGGCATAAGCTGTAGGGGGAAGGTTTTCTCTCTGTCTACTCTCGGGGAAATTTTTTGTCTCTCTCAGCTTCTGTGCATCCATTCCTTGGTGATCTCCATGTGACATCTATTTTCCCCCATTTGTGCTTGCTTGAAGGAGCACTGGTGGTGCAATGGTTAAAGCTCTCGGCTGCTAATCGAAACATTGACAGTTCAATCCCACCAGCTGCTCCATGGGATAAAGCTGTAGTATTCAGCTTTATCAAAGATTTACAGCCTTGGAAACCCTATGGGGCAGTTCTCCTCTGTCCTATAGGGTCGTATGAGTTGGAATTGACTTGACGGCAACGGGTTTGGTTTGGGTTGGTGCTTGCTTGTTTGTGTGTTTTTGGTACTCTTGATATCACTCGGAAGTGATCAGACTTGCGACACACCTTACACTGATGAGACTTCATCAACACAACGAAGAAAAGTCTATTCCCAAACGGGATGATTACATCCACAGGTATAAGGGTCAGGTCTTCAATACGTATCTTTAGGGGACACAATTCAATCCATGACACTCTGTGAATCTTTAAACATGGGACTCAAATAGCACCTTATTCTTAAGAGAAATGAAAGGACCAAATGTAATAATACAAATAATTAACTGGCAAATAATCTATATTATTTTTGTGGTTTTGACTTTTTTTTTCCTTCAGTCACCTTTTAGAGGGTGAGTGCATGGTGCCATTCCTTTCTTTCTTCTCATCTTTTAGCTTATGAATGCAAAAATAGCAGTTGAAATGCAAGCTTACTCCAAACTGTGTGTAATAGACATTAGTATATATGACTCATTTCATTCTAACAGGTCCTCATTAAGTATGGAGGATTTGATTGACTGATTGAGTTTTTTTAAATGTTTTGATGAGCGAACTACACATTGCTTTTTATGTTCTTGGTGCTTTAAGAGCTAGTTTGATGGAGGTTTTTCATTTAATCTAGGGCTTTTACTTTTCTAAATCTCAAATGTGTTTGCACAGTGAGAAATATTTATCCTCTTTACTAATCCTCTCTCAGAATACCAGGATTCAGTGGAATACACCAAAATGGTCTCTGTTTGAGTTCAAAATTAGTTCTTCCTTTTAATTCCCCTTAGAAACTGAATGGCTTGATGGCCTTCAATAAATTCCAGTTTTGTCCCTTAGCTAAAAGGTGAAACTTCTAAATATAATGAGTTCCTTCTAAAGGTTTTATTCATCCTGTTACTCTCAAGTCAAAAGCAACTGCACAAATGGTTTTGATGGTCCAACATATTTCTGTTCATTTGGGTAAGGTCAATGGGCCCATTTGAAGATCAATTTGTTTGTACCTGTGGGGTAACACACACATTCTTAGGTGCCTTCAGAGAGATTATTTCAACACAAATGCTTTAGTATTTTTTTTAAATAAAGCAAAATGCTATTCTCTACATAGGAAAGGTGACATTTTTGAAAATCATTGACATTTTTCCTTATCCTGGGCTATTTCAAGCACTGACATTATTAAATTAATTCAGCAGAAGTAGAAAAATTGCCCACAGAGCTTGCAGCCAAATAGAAAGTCCACATGTGTAAATATGATCTACTGCTGAAGAAATCATATATTCAGAATTACCCTTAATTATTTGACCTTGAATCTCTTCTATCAAGTTGATAAGACTAAGCAATGAGGCTTGGATTTGAACTTATACCATCATATTTCAGTCCTCCTACATCTCTTTCTCTGTTTGTGGACTCTAGGGGAAAGTCCTTGTCATCAATCTTCCCCTGTTCTAGGAGCATCTCAGCACAGGGACCCTGGGTCCAAATGATGTGCTGCACTCCTAGTGTTTCTTTCTTGATGGTATGATGTCCGTCTCCTCTACTCGATTCTCTCTATTATATCTCAAAAGAGATTGACTCAAATTCAACCTAATCATGTAGATTGAGTCCTGCCTCATTAACATCACAGAGGTTAGGGTTTATTTACAACACATACGATAATCAGATCAGATCACAAAATGGTGGGCAACCACACAATACTGGGAATCATGGCCTAGCCAAGTTGACACATATTTTTGGGGGACACAAATCAACCCATAACATTAAGGATTATGTTATGGATTGAATTGTGTTCCCCAACAGAATATATTGACTTCCTAAGCTCTGTGCCTGTGAATGTGACCCTGTTTGGGAATAGGGGGTTTCTCTTGTTATGTTAATGAGGCCATCCCAGAGTAGAGTGGATCATAAACCTAATCACTGAGAGATGTCTTATAAAAAGAGATAACAGACACAGAGACACACACCCGGAGGAAGACAGATGCCATGTGAGGAATAGTCTACAAACAAAGGAACACCAAGGACTGCTGGACGACTTCAGGAACTAGGAGAGGGACTCGGAATAGACAAGATCGTGAGACCTTGAGTTGGAATGTTAGTACCCAGAACTCTGAGAAAACAAATTTCTGTTTTTTAAATCCACCCACTTGGAGTATTGTCTTTGTTGTTGTTGTTGTTATGACAGCACTATGTAACTAAAATAGAATTATAAAATCACAGGATCTTATTTTTTTTTTTAAATCTCCAAGGAACCTTCAATATCGTTAAATCTGGAGGTTTTAAAGAAGCCTTCAGGGAATGAATATCATAATTCCTGTCTATTTTTATTTTAAATAAATAAAAAAACTTAAGCTTTATTAATAACAATATATAAATTGTCACCCAACTCTCACCCAGTCTGAATGTCAGAGATCCAGGGACCAGTCAGACCAGTCAGGATGAAGGCCAACCACAGATGGTAACTCTTTGGGTGCTATGTTTTGAGGCAGTGGAGGGTCAGAGTGTTAGTATTATGGGTGACTCAGAACAGTGGCTACTTGTATTTGCCATGAATGTAATTCAGTGCTGTATTTTAACAAGCAGTATAGCAACACGATTGCATTTCACTGGAGTTTCTGCCCCTTCTAGAGAAGGAGTTATTTATGTGCAATCACGGACTGGGCAGCTTTACCCAGCCCCAACACATCAGTGATTTATGTGTGTGTAGTTAAGTAGATTTAGGAGATTATGTAGTTTTAAGTAGACTAACCAGTACAAAATGGACAAGCACCTTAAAATGATTTCTATAAAGGAACCACTGGTTTAAGATGAGACTGGTGAGACAAGCCCCCGTGAATCGAAATCAGTGAAGAGCTGATCTGTCCTACTCCTAGTGCAGCTCTTCTTTAGTCACCTTGTAACATTTAAAATGCCATCTGCAAAAGTAGTAAATAAATAAATGGTCAAGAGTATTACTCAAAACATGGATTTACACCTAACACCAGCAATGCTGAACTCCACCTTTGTTGATAGTTTTTGCCGAGTCCATTCTGACTCACAGAGACCCCACGTGTGCAGAGTAGAACTGCTCCATAGGGTGTTCAAGGCTGTGTCTTCTGAGGCACCTCTGGGTGGGTTCGAACTGCCAACATTTCAGCCAGTAGTCGAGCACTTAACTGTTTTCTCTACCCAGGGACTCCTGAACCGCACCCTAAGTATGTTTTATCTTTTAGATAATATAAAATGGCATGGTTACAGTTAGGAAGACATTTAAACATATTGTTTAATTTTATTATTATTTCATGTTTTTAAAAATATTTGTTTAGAAACTCCAACACACAGAACTGGATTAATTTCATTTTTTAATTCATGACTCATCATCAGACTTGGTCCATGCAAGATCCTCTTTCATTTTACTTACACCTTTTTCTCTGATACAATGAACATACATGAATTCATCACGTAAGGCAAGAACTAGAACATTACCAATAATTTTCATGCATATATATTTTGTATTGTTTTATTTTCTATTTTGGGTATACCTTATAATATATATAGTAATATAGTAGTACTTTCTTATAATTTTTAATACATAAATAAATTTATATCTAAGGGAATGAACTTTTTATTAATCTGATGAGGCACACTATCAAAAAAAAAAGTCTACGACTTTAGAGGCTACTGGCTTAGTTCACCATCTATGTTAATGATGGACATTTGGATCCCACAGAAGCTTGGCAGTCTGTTCTTTATCTCACATCTAGTTAGTGTGTAGGAAACAAAATCCAGGGTAAGCGATGCTGTTCGTTAAAATGCCGTGTTAGTGAAGCATTCATTGAAGGCTGAGTCCATGTAGATGATGGACAGGGGAGAATGGAAGGCAAGGAGCATCTTCTCCCGGAGCCCTGGATGAACATAAACCAGCTGGAGATGACTAGACTCTGACACAAAGCCTTCTTCTGTGCACCCACCACTCCCAGGCTTATCCCTTGACTGTCTGTATCAGTATATATTTTTTGCAAAATGATTCTTTTCTCTTGAAGGGCACGTAGAAATAGTCCAGATGTTATAACTTAACTTAGGTGCATTCAGACATCCAGATCTTAATTCAGAGCCATAAGAAAGGCAAAATCAATAATGCTGTCATTAGAAAACAAATAGAAAACACTAAAATCCTCTCTGATTAACATTTTATCCTCAATAGCTATTCAGGAATTGTTCTTTGAGTTTTTCTCCACCAATACACATAATGGAAGTCATCGCATGGGACTTCATCCGTAGTACCTTTACAACACTTACTACGCTCTGCCATACTTATCACCTGGGTGCCTTTCAGTGAAGTAACCGGGAATTATTTATGAATAGGAATTATGTTTTATTTATCTTGGTGATCCCAGAGCCCAGTACAAAGCCTGCCATATAGTAGACTATCGATAAAGGGTCCTTGAAAAGTGGTTATTTTTTTTTCCTTAAGGGCTAGCCACAACATTAAGCAAGTCCTTTGTTGGCTTCTGACCTACCTCATCATGTCAGAACGCATAGACTAAGTAAAGCCTATACTCAGAGTGTAGAGATTTAGAATACTATACCACTAAATCAATCCATGCTGCAAAAGTGTATTAGGAGTAGCTAGTCAGTAACAGGATAATATTAACCCAACTCCCTAAACATACTTTCTTTGTCTTACATTGCCCTCAGATTTTATTGTTACTAGGTATGACTTATTCTTATCCTTTCCACAGTCCCTAGGTGGATAGCCCTACTTCCCAGCGACCTCCAACCTCTGGCCCCCGTCATAGCTGAAAATCATTGGCTCTCAGAAATATGAACTAAGAGACACACAGACACTTGAGTTGAAGAGTCACTTAGACTTTCCATGGAGGTAGCCTTCTTCAGCTAAGCATAGGTAATTAACCAGAGGGCACTACCAGAAAGAAAGAAAAATGTATGGATCGATGTACAGAGTAAAATGAAGGAGTCACAAAAAAAGAGAGACTCAGAGATGAGCAACGCTATGTGAAGGCATCAATCTTGGTTACCAAATGGAATTTCCAGGACCTGTAGTTCCAGCAATGTTTATCTCATATCTTTAGATATCAGTGAGATTAACTTTCAGTTTGCTACCACCCCACCCTTTGAATTAAGCAAGCTTGAGTAGCTCTCTGTTCCTTGAGACTCTAACCACAGAACAGTTAATAGATGAAAAAGAAAACAGTCATATAACAAATATGCCAATCTTCTAAAAAACTGTGATTAAAGATCTTCCTCATCTTACCTCTCAGAGGCTCACATTTAAGTACTGATATGTGAAACTCTCTGAAGTGGTGTTAATTTCACATCATCGGACAAAAACATCAGACAACCTTTTTATATAGCTTCTTTCGCCCTGGCTACCAGGCAGCTCAAAACAACATTTAACACAGATTATGTCTCTGCTTTTTATGTCTGATGCTTTCCTGTTTGCTTGACTTTTAAACTAGGATTTTTTTAGTATTTCTCTTTCATATTAGACATATACTTTGATTTAGTGCTTTTAGAAATCCCATTGTATTTTATTATTATAATCATCAATGAACACATTGAATAAGACTATTCAAAACTCTTCTATTATGCAAATATCATGAAAGTCAGAAGAGGTAAACTAAAAAAAAAATAGAACGTATTAATTTAATATATCCTTAAATTCCAAGTTTTCAATAGGCAGGAGTATAAGGAATTTCCCATAGAATGAATATATTTCAATAATATATTTAAGAAAAAATTAATATTCACTACAGATAAGGAAAATATTTTCTGATATAAAATAGTGTTGGATTGAGCCAGGGTTATGTTTTTTAAAAGGCATATTTTAGAATAACTGAACCTGTACTATGAACCCATACTATGAGGAAAAAAAAAAAGTACAGTTTACTGATAGTACTAACAGTAAACAAGAAAAAAATGTGACACACTCACATACACATACACAGAAAGAATGAATATTCTCTAATACTATATATAAATAACATAGTGTGATTCTGGTGTTAGGTTTTCATCTTCTCCGCTAAAACTTGAATAAAACGGAGCATAAGAGCTAAAGGATCTCTTTATCCTCTTTATTTCTGTGGCTTTCTAACTGACATCATCTTGGTTCTACACTGGCAATTGTCTCTGGTATTTCACTACATTTTATGTCCTCTTCTCTTAATGCTGGTGGCTTTGTATCACAGTGGTTATCCAAACAGCAAAGAATTTTTAGTTTACTTAAACTTTGAGACCAGAGTAGTTACTTCTACAGCTTTAACCCTGCTGTTTCTGTTAGCCTCTGCACACATCTGTGTAATTCTGGAAACTATGACCATACAGCTCTCTTCAACAGCTGGCTCTGAAAACTATGCTCATTGCAGCTTCCAGTTACTATCTGGAAGCATTTCTTTCTTTGTTTACATAGAAGAGCGCAGGAAGGCAGAGTATGGGAAACATCGTAGTTTTTAGCAGAGAACAAAAACTTCCAGGTTGGAAGTTGTCTATCAGACAAAAACCTCTCTCCCGTTACTTACAAATATTTCCCCATGGTTTGGCGCTATGCCTCACCATTAAATGCTTTCCTTGGCTCTAGTAACACAGGTTTTCTAGTAACACAAGTTTTCTGATTAAACATTTCATAATCGTGTGTAGTCACATCTAAGCACTTGGACAACAGACAACTGTTTTTATTATTATTATTTATTTTCTCCAGCAGAGACTTTATTTAAGAGAAAGCACCGACAGCAAATATTATAGAATTTGCAGCAGGTACATCACAGACACCAAGAGTCCTGGAGTGATAAAGAGTTCCCAAAGTTCCTTAACTGACACAAGAAATAACACTCAAGGTCACTTACAGTTCCTGCCAATATGACAATCTCTATAGACTCTCTACTGGCATTCAAACAATGAACACAGAGGTCTCTCTTAAGCTAGCTTCCACCTCATTTCTCTGCTCTTTTTCCTAGTAAAACAGACAGACCCAAAGAAAAAATAAATAAAAAAACTCACAAAATTTGTCTATAGTTACAGTCTCCGTTTCTTACTCATAGCAGCTGGAAGAGCTCTTCACCTCTTCATTATGGGAGACAGCCTCACTCTTAATTGCACATACATTCTATGCATTCTAAGGTTCTCCCTGAAGGCAGGCTGAATAACACATGTCCTCTCTTCAGTGTTGGAAACCCAAACAGAACATATTGCTTGAATGAGTGTAGGAACGAATGGCATAGCTCTTTCCTGTTGTATACATCAAGGATTTTAAGTAGAAGAGGCTTCACAGTCCAGATAACTAGTATTTCCATCTTGAAATTTACTTTGAGGTCCATTATTCAGATACAGAACCAAGAATTTTCCAAAGTCTTCAACCTTCATGGGTTGAATGCCGACAATAATCAGCCCTACAACTGAACATTTAGAGCAAATCCACATAGTTCAAATGCAACTTTAGGACATATACACTGTTATAGAATTTTTATCCAAAATAATGCTACACATATTTCTGTCTATTGTATTTCTTATGTTATCGTCAGTATTTAGCAGACTGAACTGCATATTCTTGGTGCTCAATATATATTTATTGGATGAATGAATGAATAAACTCAACCAGAAAGTCTTACCTCGTTGACTAAATTTTCTTGGGGGTTTTGTATATCTTGTATGTGATTCTGAGCTTCTGTAAGCTTAGCCTCAGCATTCCTTCCCTTACTCAAGGACCCCAGTCTCCAAAGTCTGGCCATCATCTTCACCAACATCTCTCAACGGCCATGCAGCCGCACATGGGAGATTGATCTTGTAATGAAAAGATGGCAGAGTCACTCCTGATGCCTACTGCAGTACATTTTCCCTCTAGGTCACTTAGTTTTATCTTCTTCTTTTGAGAGGAAGGGCTAAGGAAGAAACTTCCAACTGAGTACATCATTAATAGGTCCCATCAGCATGCAAAGGTATCTACCACCATGTCCAGCCTTCGAACAATGAAAACAAAGCTCTCTCTTAATCTATACATACGTCTCATTTCTCTGCTCTTTTTCCTAATAAAAACAGACAGACAGACCCAAAGAAAAATACTTAAATAAAAAACCTCACAAAAGTTGTCTATAGTTATTCTCTCCATTTCTTACATCACATTCTCACTTTAACTCATTTCCATCAAGTTTCTGTTCCCTCTAATCCCCTCAAACCACTCTAATCACGGCATCAGTGATTCTCCTGTTGCCACACCACTGATAACTATTTTTATTTTGTTGAATTCTTTCCACAGTAGTTGACACCTTGAATCAGTCCCTCCTTCTCTCCTTAACGTCCATGATATGACATGGGCCTGGTTTTCACCTTTTTCCTAGCCATTGTTTCTTAGTTTCCTTTGCTACCTTCTTCCAGTCTGGACTTCCTCGGTCACAGGTCCTAATTTGTTGTGTTGTTGCACTTCACGCCTTAGGTAATGTTAGGCAGTTCCATGGGTGAACATCTCTTCTATATGCTGACAACTCCCAAATGTTTTCTTGACTATGCAAAGGCATTCTACTGTGTGGATCATAACAAATTAGGGATAACACTATGAAGAATGGGAATTCCAGAACACTTAATTGTGCTCTGCAGAACTTGTACATAGATCAAAAGGCAGTCATTTGAACAGAATAAGGGGATGCTGTGTGGTTTAAAATCGGAAAGGTGTGTGTCAGTGTTGCATCCTTTCACTACACTTATTCAATCCGTATGCTGAGCAAATAATCTGAGAAGCTGGACTATATGAAGAAGAATGCAGCATCAGGACGGGGCGGGGGAGATTCATTAACAAACCTGCGATATGCAAATTATACAACCTTGCTTGCTGAAAGCAAAGAGGATTTAAAGCACTTACTGATGAATATCAAAGACTGCAGCCTTCAGTATGTATTTCACCTCAACATAAAGAAAACAAAAATCTTCACAATTGGACCAATAAGCAACATCATGATAAATAGAGAAAAGATTGATGTTGTCAAGGATTTCATTTTACTTGGATCCGCAATCAACACCCTTGGAAGCAGAAGTCAAGAAATCAAAAGACTCATTGTATTAAGCAAATCTACTGCAAAAGACCTCTTTGAAGTGTTGAAAAGCAAAGATGTCACCTTAAAGAGTAAGGTGCACCTGACCCAAGCCATGAAATTTTCAGTCACCTCATATGCATGCAAAAGCTGGACAGTGAATAAGGAAGACTGAAGAAGAATTGACACCTTTGAATTATGGTGTTGGTGAAGAATACTGAATATACCATGGACTGCCAGAAGAATGAGCAAATCTGTCTTGGAAGAAGTACAGCCAGAATGCTCTTTAGAAGGGAGGATAAAGAGACTTCATCTCATGTACTTTGGATATGTTATCAGGAGAGACCAGTCCCTGGAGAAGGACATACTTGGTAAAGTAGAAGGTCAGGGAAAAAGAGGAACACCCTCAATGTGATGGACTGACACAGTGGCTGCCACAATGGGCTCAAACATAGCAACAATTGTGAGGATGACGCAGGACCGGACAGTGTTTTGTTCTGTTGCACATAGGGTTTCTATGAGTCAGAACCGACTTGATGGCACCTAACAACATACCCTTTCCTAAGTCTCCACGGTCACACATTTAACCACCTACTTGAACTATGTACCCTGATGTCTAATTTGCACCTCAAAATTAACATGTACAAAGGGGCGTTCATGATTCCTCACTCCGTACCAGATTCCCCTTTCAGCCTTCCCCATACCCACTACGCTGCACCACCTTACTAGCAATCTCACAAGCCAAAAGCCCCCAAGTCATGCACGGTCGCTTTCCCTTCACCTCATCGTCCACATTCACCTCAACAGCAAGTCCTTTGGAAAATATCTTTAGCATATAGCCTGTCTCCTTCTATGTCTTATCAACCCCATTTTTACCACCCAAGTCCAAGCCACCATGGTTTCTTGACTCAATAATAGGCAATAGTCTTTAAAGCGACTCCTTTATTTTTGCTCTTGTATGGTTCATTTTCCCATAAAAATCAGAATAATTTTTAAATATACAACTCAGATCGTGCATTCTCCTACCTAATACCTGTGGCGGTTCACCATTACCCTTATAATTACACTAAACTTTTTTGTAGAGCTTACAAGTTCCACTGACGTAGATCTTGACTCCCTTTTTGTCTTTCTCTCCTTCAACACTCCCTTTCCATTACCACCTTCACAGCACCCTGGCCTTCTTGCTGCTCCTTGAATACATTAACATTCTTTTTTTTTTCAGTCTTAGGATCTTTGCACCACCTGTTCCAATGGCTTATTCATTTTCGTCATTCAAGCCTCAGCCCAAATGTCATCTCTTCTGTCACCTCATCCAAAGATCAGCCACACAATTGGAGCTGATACACTATCAAAACTAAAAAGCATATATACTTTATATTACATCAGTCTATATTTTCTTTGTTAGTACTTTTCAATAACTGATATCTTTTCTTTGCTTATTTGTCTTCTCCAACTGGAATATAAGTGTCTGATACATGGCATTTGCTCAACAAATATTTATTAAATATTTATTAAATGGGTGTATGGGATAAGGGAAGAGAGTGTAAGTGCAACCCACGAATTTTTAGAGATACACACTTTTTTTTCTTAAATTAAAAGTGTTCTTAATACATGGCAGAAGCATACACATTTTTTAAAATTAAAGGTATCCTTGATACACAGCAGAAGCACAGTGTCAAGGCTGCTTTCTCAGCATGGATATATATGTTTTAAATTTTAAACATGGGTTCTAGCTAATTTCCAGTGGGCTCCTTTACAGGGCTTGCTGACACCACTCTCAGATTCACTTCCAGCAGCATAATTCCTTACAATCAGGAAACCAGTGTAAAATTTCACCTAATTTTACATGTACGGAAACTCCTGTTTAGGAAAATCAACTGCAGGCTTTGACATCACCATGACCATTCCCAGTTTTTATTTTTTCTTTAGCCATCCAGCTAAGGGCTTTTGCAGAGTAAACAAGCATGGAATGAATTTTCTATAGTAATCTAGTCATTTAAGAAAAACTCAAGGTCTGGGAGCCCTTTGAGAAAGGGTTGCCAAGTTCTCTACCTCCTTTTGTTTCCTTTTTTCAAAATTTATCTTAGTTGAGTAAAATTATCAAAGGCGAGTGATTTGTTACTAAAAATAATTATATCTTTTATATATCTTGGGTCTATAGAGCCGTATAGAACCAAATATATCTTAGTTCTTTCTTGATAACTCTAGGCAGTTTAAAACGCTTTATAGGTGCTGAATATCCTGATACTAAATTGTCACAGCTCATTGAATGATGCTGTCTCATCCTTGTAGCCAGACACAGCCCTTCATTACTACCCTTGACCCAATTTTTTCTAATATTGAAAATTAGAACTTGGACATTGTACAAGATCTGTTTATATTAAATCATCTGTGAAAAACGAGTGGATGGGCCTCATCAAATAAAATTAGAATTCAAATGTCATTTAAAAGCAACGTTCTCAGATTATTTGGGTCTGGCACTAATCCGCTCCCACAAATACCCTAGAACTAACATCTGGACCACGTATCTTACATGTTTCTACCATGAAACAGTTATATTTAGCACAACTCCTCTCTTCAAGTTCTTCTAAAAATACTACCGTTTCCTTTTCTAGAAAACCAGACAAATGGTCCAGCTTTCACTGTTCTCAATGCTTTCACTCTACTGGAAAATTAAAAAGTAGTTCCTTTACATGCAGAAAGAAGAAATACACAAGTTGAAACCTGAATAGTATTAATAAATTACTTCAAAGTGTCCTTATTAGAAGAGAGTTACTTAATTCATTATATAAATATAAAAAGGGACAAGTGTAGCCAGCAGGTTAATAATGAATATTTCAGAAGCTAGTGCTCAAAAAATATGTTTCTTAATTATGTTCATTTGCAGATTTCTGAAAGAAAGGGTGTTAATGGGATAAAAGAATTTTAATGCATGAGATGAAGCTGAATTGAAATGAATTGTGAACGAAAAAAATGAGAGCAGGTGATATATAGAAAGGATGTAAACATCACGGTCTCCTCTTCTCGTAGGTACACAATGGTACAAAATAGCCTCTGTCTTTCTTTAGATCTTAGCTGTTGAAGAATAATAGAGTCTTAGACAAGGAAAGCCAAAAATAAAATGGCACTTAAACTCTAATGCCTTCCAATTTTGTGTACATTTACCTCTAAAACCCAGACTTCTTTCCAGAAAATATTTTGTGGCAAAGAAGACGAAAGTCAGATTTTGTATACTAAAAAAACAAACAAACAACTTTTTAATGTTTGAGAAAAAAAGAGCCTGAGAAATCTATTCTGGATTGGCATCCATCAGTTGTGAAGTGTACTTTGCCTAACTTCCATTTCTATTCCCATGTTTGCATAGATGCTATAGTCTAAATATTCATTTGAATGATTATTGGTGCTTCGAGGCTTGGTTGAGCAACTACGATTTGCTTTTTCATTAGATGTTTTGGGAGAATCAACTGAGAATCACAGAATCCCAGAGCTGAATGTGAGTTTAGACATCAGTGAGCACCATTCCCTACCGCTCCAACCTTGTGGGTAAGAACTCTGAGCCCCTGATAACCTGCCTGGCTGTAGTTCACATGGTGAGTCAGAGAATGAGTTTTCACAGGTATCAGGGATTCCAAATGCCAGGCTTCTCATTGCCCCTAAGAAAGATGTTGTTGTTAGCTGCCATCAAGTTGGCCCCCAACTCGTGGTGACTCCAATAAACTGAAAGAAATGCCGCCTGGTTCTGTGCCATCCCCATGATAGGTTATGGTTCAGCCATAGGATTTTCATTGGCTGATTTTCAGAAATAGATCACCAGTTCTTTCTTCCTAGGCCTTCTTAGTCTGGGGAAACACCACTGAAACCTGTTCAGCACAGCAGCAACATGCAATCCACCAGTGACAGGCAGTTGGTCCCTGCACATAATATGCATTGGCTAGGAACCCGGGTCTTCCACATGGAAGGTGAGAATTCTACCACTGAAGAACCAATACCTCTCTGAGTAAGAGAGTCCAGTCCAAACTATCTGCAAATGTTAAAAAAACAAAAACAAAACTTCAGGATTCTGCTCAAGGGGATCAAGGTGAACCAGAATATGCATGTCTTAAACCACATGGAATGTCTTATTCCTGCTCCACCAAAAGAAGCTCCAGTTCTTAGTGCCTAATGGGTATCTTAATTTTACTTTTTCATCTTTATTAATACTTCATAGAAGATGTTCAAATAACATTCCATCCTACAAATAGAAAAATAATTGCAGGCTAGAGATTAATGATTTGAAAATACTCCTATAGTCATTTAGCAAGAAAGGAGGAAACATCCTACATTTCCTTTATTTTCAGCAACATATTCTCTTAGAAGTAGACACTGTAGTCCTGGAAAGACCAATTTCAACAAATACCAAGGCTTGGCCACCTGGGAATTCAATTAAGTATTTTTCTGATGGTCTTTGGGCGTAATTCCATTTATTTACTCCATGTAAAAGAACTTACTAGGTAGGTTTTGAGGAGGGAGTCTGGCCTAGTTGATTTTCTAAATACAAAGAAATATTTTTTATAAGAGTGTAGCAAACACTATTGGTTGCACGACTGTCCATCTATATCGTGCCTCTTTCTTCCTTTCTAGCAGAATACTGATTTGATTCAGGATCTCCCTCTTTCTCCTACAGCCACATGCTTCACCAGGCCAGTCATGGAAACCCCATCTCCCTTGCATATGCTTAGTTTTGGAAAGGGCATGTGACACAAATCAGAATGAGTTGTGAGGTGGTATCTGCTGAGTTGTTTCTGAGAAAGGTTTTCTTCTGATGAAAGAGACAGTCAAGAAGAGATGATTTATGTGCATCCATTGGAAACTGACATGTGGATGTCACTTCCATGTTGCTGCCGCCATCTTGCAACCAGGAGGGCAGGTAGCAGGAGAATCAAGCTGACAGGCAGAAAAAACAGAGTGGAAAGATGAAAAGAATGTCAGTTCTCAAGGACACTCTTCTGCCTCTAACTTAACCAGCCCTTTAATTGCAATACATTGAGACTTCTTGTTATAGAAGGCAATACAATTTTCCTTGCTGTTTAAGACCACTAATTTAGGGTTTTCTGTTGCTTTCTGCACAAAGCTTCCTACTAGATATACAAAGAATATAGAAGTAACATTTTCACTACCTTTTTTTTAATGTGGTGACCCCTATCGAGGACTTTGACTTCAGTAATATACTTCTTTTGCTAAAGAAGCTGCTAAGAATGTATAGTTGGCTAGATTACTATCCCCCATGATGAAATATTCAAAATCTAATCAGTTTTCAGTTCAAGGAAATAACTGCTAATAAAAAAAATGCTTTTGGATCATTTCGTGAGGCAGAGTACTCTATTCCATATGGCATCCTGCACGTCCATATGGCTTCAGGAATTAGAGAGGTGTATTTGTCAAAATATTCAATCAATTGCAGCCCTTAAAGTTGATAATGTTATGTGTTTGGAGCACACATCATCTCCTGAATATGGAGGGAAAGTCAAAGGAGCAAATGCCAGCCAAAGGAAAATCGTAGTGAGTTTATATTCAGGAGAGAAAGAAAGGAAAGAAAAGAGACCTGCACTGCTATAATTTAATCTAAATCATGGGAACGATACTGACTGCATTGCAATAACCTAGTCACGGGTAAAAGCAACGTGTAATAAGGTTTATTCAAATAGAATGGGGCAGGAAAATTCTGATTATTTTACATTTCAACGGCATCATTTCAGAAGTTCAACCCTATATAAACCAGTTATCTTGAATAAAAAAGACCTGTAATAAGCAAACTTAAACACCTTCAAAATATTTCAGTTTATTATTATTCCTTTCTGTGCCCCCTACCTACCCAATCCTATTTCAAAGATTGTTCCTAACCCCTTCTGGCTTTTGCAGCCTGTAAATTGTTTAAGCTGTGACTGTTTTAAACATTCTTCTTCAAAGCAGACTTTCCAGAGAAAGGGCTTAAATGGAATAGTTTGCCGAATGGAGTTCACTGCACCCCAGAAGACTTTCATGTTTCTGTCCTGTAGTCTGGGACTGAGGTTCTCAGAATGAGTGGGGAAGGCTGATGCAGGAGGGGACGCAAAGCAGTCCTGGCAACAGGTTGTTTTGTTTTTTTGTTTTTTTTTTTTTTTTTTTCAGGGGGTAAAAAAAAAGAGGATGAGCTGAGCTGTATTTCACCGAAATTCTCCTAAGGGAGTGAAAGCAGAAGATGTAAGATTCTGATTCTGTATGGAAAAGAGAGCTGACTACTAGGAAAACAAGTTTGACTCCCTGGGGGGAAAAAAAAAAAAAAGAATCGATTGCATCAGTCAAGAGATAGGCAGGAAAATTCTGCAAGGTCCACAAGGCACGAAGAGACCAATTCTCTGGAATACATTTCATCTTAAATTAGCTGCTCTAAAATCACAATGCAGAATATATTAGATACAACTTAGGTGAGTAAAATGCAATGTGTGTGTGTGAATGTTTATATAAAGGAGTTTGTAAATGAATAAATACAAAATATCTCCTTCATCAAAGGATTAGCCTCCAGATGAGGCAGTGAAAGTAGGAAGACATACAGGTTAGCCGACTCCCTTCGTTTCTGCCAAAATCCAGTACTTCGTGGACATCAGAAACCCAGGAATACCCACCTCTGGGGTTTGGCTTCCACACAAATTGGCAAGACAAGACCTGAAAAATACAGTGAAGCTACTAAAGTCTGAGCTATTGCAGGCACAAAGCTATTGAAAAACAAGCAACAGAATGCAGCATAGTACTGAGTCTGATGAACCTTTCTTACAGCATCAGGATTAATAACCCCCCCTTCACAATTTTTATCTAAATTCTCTGCTGTGCACATAGCATGTCCCAACTCATATTATGGTCTGTTAAAAGCTTACAATGATCCCGAGCGCCTTGAGAACAGGGGAGATAGCTCCCAGTACCATGAAGTGTCTGGTAATCATCTGGCTTTCAGACACGTGTGCAGATGTGGGCTGAACACACCACAGGGGTTCAGCCCCACTCTTCAGTCTGCCCACATCCTTCTGGCTCTGTGCAGACTTTGTCGATATCCCCAGCTATCACGCCCTACTGATTTCTTTCTTCTACCTACTTCTAAGCACTGTATGATTCACTATTCAGTTACATTCTTCATATTCATTTCTCTCTTCTCCGTCCAAAGGCCCCTGGTTGTGGCAAGCAGTTTACACTGGATTACTAACCTAAAGGTAGGCAGTTTGAGCCCACCCAGAGGCAGGCACCACAGAAGAAAAGCCTGGTGATCTGCTTCCATAAAGATTACAGCCAAGAAACCCCTATGGGAGCACAGTTCTATTCTGTAACACATGGGGTTGCCATGAGTTGGAATTGACTCAGTGGCAATGGGTTTAGTTTTTTTGTTCTGTTTTGTTTTCTCTCGCCAAATAGTTGTAAGCTTCTTGAAGATAGAGGCCGTGTCTTATTTTTCTCTAGTTACTTGTCTTCCATGCTTAGCATGGTGCTGCAAATCTAAGGAGTTGATTGATTTGGTGTGTGGAAAAAAAGAGGATTTCTAGAGTGCTGGCGAAAGTCTGCCGCTCAGTGTCTACTGCTCCCTTGCTTGGTGTGAGCACACGCTGTGTGTAGGGCATAGTCACGACAAATTTAGCCACATTACATCACATGGACATTCTCCTGAAGGAAGCTATAGTAGAGTAGACTCAGCAAGAACGTTGGAATCAGAAAAATCTGTGTTTGAAGCTTGACGCTGGTATTTACTAGCTTGTAATGTTGGGGAGAGGAGCCCTGGTGGCGCAGTGTTTAAAGCACTCTACTGCGAACCGAAACGTCAGTGGTTTGAACCCAAGTGAGAAAGTTCTGGAAATCTGCCTCCGTAAAGATTAACGGCCTTGGAAATCCTATGGGGCAGTTCTACTTTCTCCTAGAGGGTTGCTATGGGTCAGAATCGACTTGATGGCAGTGGGTTTGGTTTTTGGAATGTTGGGGAAATAATCTGTTTCTTCATCAGTAAAATAGAACTAATATAGCTTTCTTGCATGGTTTTTGGAGTATGATGCAAACAGATAACACACTCATATTGGTTCAGAGATGGCCTTTCACATCAATTGGCCCGATCAAAGCAAATCCTGGACTGGGGTGGAAGTGAGAGGGGAGAGATGGTTTCATTCCTGGGGTAGCTTCTAACAGTGATGATGATGTGAGCCTAGTGCTATTAAAAACAGAACAAACAAACAAAAAATCCCAAATCCGTTGCCGTCGAGTCGATTCTGACTCATAACAACCCTACAGGACAAGGTAGAACTGCCACCTGCCCCATAGGGTTTCCAAAGAGCAGCTGCTGGATTCCAACTGCTGATCTTTCGGTTAGTAGCCGTAACTCTTAACCACTGCGCCACCAGGGCTCCAGTCTGATTATAAACGTATATTATCCTATGATTTTAAATACCTAAATATCAATAGTATTTTCATATTATAATGGTTTTATTTGGAAAACATTAAGAGATATTTTTTCCTACTATTTTCCAAGAAGATATATTTGTAACTTAAGCCAAGTGTTTGTTCATTAAGTTGAAGACTGCATTTCTCTGAGATAGAATTACACCTTCTCACTTACTAAAATAAGTTTTTCAGTATCAAGTGACTATTTTCCCCCAAATTTGGCCAAGAGAAGTGTCGATTTGATGAAGAACAACTAGCATTTCATTTATTTGTTAACCCACCATTTTATCAGAAATAAAATATGTGGTATTAAAGGGCACGTTGTGTGTTAAAAATAATCTATACAAAAATTCATATGCCAAGCTCAATCTATTATTTTTTTATTTCAAATTGTCTAGTTTATTATCCAACGGTGTTCCTGGCATTTTTTGTTATTGTGGTGAAATTCACAAACATAAAATTAATCATTTTAAAGTGTACAATCCAGTAGCATTTATCACATCCACAATGTTGTGCAATCAAAAACCAAAAACCAAACCTATTGCCATCGAGTCAATTCTGACTCATAGCAACCCTATAGGACAAAGTAGAACTGCTCTCTAGGGTTTCTAAGGCTGTAATCTTTACAGAAGCCGACAACCACATCTTTCTCCCTCGGAGCGGCTGGTGGGTTTGAGCAGCCTACGTTTCAGTTAGCAGCCTATCGCTTTAACCACTGGGCCACCAGGGCTCCTTGTGTTGTGCAATAACCACCTATATATAGTTCAAAAACATTTGCATCACACCCATGTTCATTGCAGCACTGTTCACAATAGGAAAAAGGTGGAAACAACCTAGGGGCCCATTAACAGACGAATGGCTAAACAAATTATGGTATATCCACACAATGGAATACTGTACAGTGACAAAGAACAATGATGAATCCATGAAACATCTTATAACATGGAGGAATCTGGAAAGCATTATGCTGAGTGAATTTAATCAGTTGCAGAAGGACAGGTATTGTATAAGATCACTGTTACAAGAACTCAAGAAAAGATTTAAACAGAGGAAAACATTCTTTGATGGTTACGAGGGTGGGAAGGTAGGGAGAGCGGTATTCACTAACTAGATAGTAGACAAGAATTATCTTAGGTGAAGGGAAGGACAGCACACACCACAGGGGAACTCAGCACAACTGGACTAAACCAAAGCTAAGGAGTTTCTAGAATACAACCCAACACTTCGAGGGGCAGAGTAGCAGGGGCGGGGGTCTGGGGACCATGGTTTCAGGGGACATCTAGGTCAATTGGCATAATAAAGTTTATTAAGAAAATGTTCTGCATCTCACTTTGGTGAGTGGCACCTGGGGTCTTAAAAGCTAGCGAGTGGCCATCTAAGATGCATCAATTGGTCCCAACCCACCTGGAGCAAAGGAGAATGAAGAACACCAAAGACACAAGGAAAATATTAGCTCAAGAGACAGAAAACGCCACATAAACCAGAGACTCCATCAGCCTGAGACAAGAAGAACTAGATGGTGCCCATCTACCACCAATGACCACCCTGACAGGGCAGGCAACAGAGAGTCCCTGACAGAGCAGGAGAAAAGTGAGGTGCAGAACTCAAATTCTAGTAAAAAGACCAGACTTAATGGTTGACTGAGACTGGAGGGACCCTGGAAGACATGACCCTCAGACTTTCTGTTAGCCCAAAACTAAAACCTTTCCCAAAGCCAACTCTTTAGACAAAGATTAGACTGGACTATGAGACATAAAATGATACTCGTGAAGAATGTACTTCTTAGTTCACGGAGATACATGAGACTAAATGGGCAGCTCCTGGCCGGAGGCAAGATGAGAAGACAAAAAGGAGCTGGTTGAATGGACATGGAAAATCCCAGGTGGAAAGGAGGAGTGTGCTGTCACAGTATAGGGAGAGCAACTGGGGTCACATAACAATGTGTGTATAAATTTTTGTATAAGAAACTAGCTTGAATTGTAAACTTCCACTTAAAGCACAATTAAAAAAACAACATTTGCATCACTACAAAAGAAAACATCATGCCCATTAAGAAGTCACTCCTTATTCCCTTTACAGCCAGGTCCTGGCAATCATCAAACTGTTTTATGTCCCTGTGAATTTACCTCCTTTCCATATTTCATGTATATAGAATCCAACAATATGTGACTGTTTGTGTCTGGCTTCTTTCACTTAGCTTAATGTTTTCAAGGTTCATCCAGTGCTTTATCCCTTTACATAGCTGAATACTGTTCCATCATATGCATATACTACAATTTGTTTAGTATTGTAGTATTAGTTTAGCATTAGTCATTTACTGATGGACATTTGGGTTGTTTCTACTTTTTGGCTGTTTTAAATAGTGCTGCTGTGAACATTCATGCACAAGTATATATATATATATACATATATATATGTACGTGTGTATGTATATACATATGTGTATATATATATATATACCTGTTTATATACCTGATTATCTAACTATGGAATTTCTTGATCATATGGTAATTCGATGTTTAACTTTTTGAGGAACAGCCAAAGTGTTTTCCACAGTGACTGCACCATTTTGTTCCCTCATCAGTGCACAAGTGTTACAATTTCTCCACATCCTCTCAGAGAGTTGTTATTTTCTGTTTTGTTGTTGTTTGGTTGTTTTTAATAGACATCTTAATGGGCATGAACTAATAGCTTATTGTGGTTTTAATTTGCATTTCCTTAATGACTAATGATGTTGAACGTCTTTTCATGGGCTTGTTGGCCATTTGTTCATCTTCTTTGGATAAATGTCTATTCAATTCCTTTACCCCCTTTTTAAACTGGGTTGTTTGTCTTTCTGTTGTTGAACTGTAAGAGCTCTTTAGATAGTCTTGCTACTAGACCCTCAGCAGATACATGATTTACAAATACTTTCTCACATTCGGTGGGTTGTCTTTTTAATTTTGATGAAGTTCAGTGTACCTAGTTTGTTTGTTTCTTGTGCATCTGGTATCTGAGAATTCCATTGCCATATTCAAGGTTATGAAGATTTACCCCATGAGCTTTATAATTTTAGCTTACATATTAAGTCTATGATTCTGTTTGAGGTTTTTTTTTTTTTTTTTTCCTGTATAGAATGAGGTATGTATCCAACTTCATCCTTTCACCTGTGGATATCTAGTTTTCCCAGCACTATTTGTTGAAGAGACTATTCTTTCCCCCATTAAACGGTCATAAATGTGTGGGTTTATTTCTGAAGTCTCAATTCCATTCTGTTGGTTTATATGTCTATCCTTTTACCAGTACCACGCTGTGTTGATTACTGTAAGAATTTTTGAAATTGAAAAATATCAGTCCTCCAAATTTGTTCTCATTTTCAAGATTGTTTTGGCTCTTTGGGGTCCTTTAAAATTCCATATATTAAGGATTGGCTTTTCTATTTTTACAAAAAAAAAAAAGTCGTTGGCATTTTGATAGTGATTGCATTCAGTCTGTAGCTAGTCTTGGGCAGTATTGCCATCTTAACTATTTTAAGTCTTCCAATCCATGAACACAAGTTGTCTTTGCATTTATTTAAATCTTTAATTCCTGTCAGGAGTGTTTTGTAGGATTCAGTGTATAAGTCTTTAACCGCCCAGGTTAAACTTATTCATAGATATTTTATTCGTTTCTTTGCTGTATAAATGGAATTGTTTTCTTAACCTTCTGTTCAGAGTGTTCATTGCTGGTGTATACAAACACAATTGATTTGTGTGTGTTGCCCTGTACACTGCAACTTTACTAAATTTATTTATTTTTTAGCTCTAGTACTTATTCCGTGGATTCTTTGAGATTTCCTATGTATAGGATCACGTCATCTATAAATATAGTTTTACATCTTTCTTTTTAATTTGAATGCCTTTTATTTCTTTTTCTTTACTAACTGCTTTGACTAGAACTTACGGTACAATGTTGAATGGCAGTGGTAAAAAACGTCATCCTTGTAATCAGAATTGCCTCGATGGCAACAGGTTTGGTTTTTTTTTTGGTCTTATTCCTATTCTTAGTGGGAAAGCATTCAGTCTTTCACCATTAAGGATGATGTTATCTGTGGGTTTTTCATAGATACCCTTCATCAGGTTAGGGAAGTTCTTTTCTATCTCTAGTTCCTTGAGTGTTTTTGTAATGAAAGGGTGTTGGATTTTGTTAAATGCTTTTTCTGCATCTACTGAGATGATCATGTGATTTTTTTTTATACTATTGATACGAAGCATTACATTAATTAATTTTCACATGCTAAACCAACCTTGCATTTCTAGGATAAATCTCATTTGGTCATGGTGTGTAATCCTTTTAATATGCTCTTGGATATTGTTTGCTAATATGTTGTTGAAGATCTTTGCATCTATATCCATAAGGAGCATTGTTCTGTATTTTTCTTTTTCTTACGGTGTCTTTGTCCAGCTTTGGTATCAGGGTAATGATGGCCTCCTAGAAAGAGTTAGACAGTTTGGTGAATAAGAATCAGCATAAATCTGATCCCCTGAATGTAAGTAGTCAAATCCCCACTTTCCCATTTCTCCATCATCTCTGACACCACAACCTTCTGACTTGCTGGCCACAGATTCGGGGCTTTTCAGCCATCACTTTAGGATGCCAGCTGCAAGTTCAGGGCCTCCCCTTGGCTTCCTCTCTTTCATCCGCTGGTGCTCCCTCTTCCTTTGGGTTTGATATTTAGGTGGAATGGCCCACAGAACTCACAGAAAGTACTGTACTGAAAACTACAGATTTATTATAGCAAAAGAGTACAAATCAGGCTCATCATGAGGAAGTGACATGTGGGTGAGGTTGGGGAGGGTTCCCAGCACAGAACTTCCATCTCCCAAAGGGCGCATCACACTCCTTTGGCCAACTGGGAAGCTCTCTGAGCCTGTGCTCTGATCATCCGTAGTGAACAATTTCACTATTTTTTCTTTTTTTACCACATCAAAGATTCTGTCTCTAGGTGTGGCTGGTATCTGTCTCTCTCTCAACCCCACAGCACCTTCCTACAGAATCAAAGCCTCTTTTCAAATTTACAATCCCTGACAGGGGCAGATGACCCAGTAAGCAAGGTAATAACAGGCTTATTAGTGCTTACTTACTGATCTGTAGTGAACAATTGTTCACTACAGATGATCTGGTAAGCAAGGTAAGCACCATGCTTACCTTTGCCTGTTAGATAATCCACTCCGACTCCCAGGGTTACTTCACAGGAACCAAGGACAAAGGCCAAATTTATTTTCCATTACCACACGTAAGTAAGTGTTCTCCCCATTCTATTTTTTGGAAGAGTTTGAGAAGGATTGTTTTTAATTCTTGTTTAAATGTTTAGCAGAATTCACCAGGAAGCTATCTGGTCCTGGACTTCTCTTGTGTAACCAAAAACATGTCGCTGTCGAGTTGATTCCAACTCAAGTGACCCTATAGCACAGAGTAGAACTGCTCCATGGGGTTTCCAAGGAGCAGCTTGTGGATTTGAACGGCTGATCTGTTAGCTAGCAGCCCATCTCTTAATCACTGGGCCACCAGGCTCCTATCTTTGTTAAGATGTTCTTAATTACTGATTCAATCTCTTTTCTTGTTATAAGTCTTCAGATTTTTTATTTCTTCTTAAGTCAATTTAGGTAAGATTGTATGCTTCTATGAATCGTCCATTTCACCTAGGCTATCCAATTTGTTGGCATACAATTGTTCATAGTATTCTCTTATAATCCTTTTTATTTCTGTAAGGTCACTAGTAATATCCCCACTTTCATTATTGATTTACTTATTTGCGTCTTCCTTTTTTTCCCCCCTTATTTAATCTAGCTAAATGTCAATTCTGATGATCTTTTCAAAGAATCAACTTTGGTTTTGTTGATTTGCTCTATTGTTTTTCTATTCTCTATTTCATTTCTCACCAATATAATCTTTATTATTCTCTTAGTTCTCCTACCTTTGGGTTTAGTTAACTCTTCTTTTTCTAGATCCTTAAGGTGTAGTATTAGATTGTTGATTTGATATTTTTATTCTTTTTTTAATGTAGGGATTCACAGCTATGAATTTCCCTCTGAGAACTGCTTTCACTATCCCATAATTTTTGGTATTATTTGCTTTTGTTTTCTTTCATTTTCAAAGTATTTCTAATTTGCCTCTTGATTTATTCTTGACCCATTAGGTATTTAAGACTATTGTTTAATATCAACATATTTGTAAATTTTCTGTTTTTCCTTCTGCCATGGATCTCTAGCTTCATTCCATTGTGGTCAGAGAAGATACTTTGTATGATTTCAATCTTTTTCAATGTATTCAGGCATTTTTGGTGGCCTATTTTATGTATCTCAGAAAGTTTCTATGTGTACTGGCTAGGTGGAATGTTCTATATGTCTGTTAGAGCTAGTGGCTTTTTAGTGTAGTTCAAGATCTCTGTTTGATCTGTCTAGATGTTCTATCTATTATTGAAAGTGGGTATCGAATTTTCCAACTATTATTGTAGAACTGTCTATTTCTCCCTTCAATTCTGTCACTGTTTGCTTCTTATATTTTGAGGGTCTGTTGTTTGGTACGTATATTTTTTAATTGTCATAGTTGCTTCATTTCCATTGCCTCATATGCATGCAAAGTCTGGACAATGAAAAAGGAAGATCAAAGAAGAATTGATGCATTTGAACTGTGGTGTTGGAGATGTATATTGAATATACCATGGACTTCCAAAAGAATGAACAAATCTGTCTTGGACAAAGTACAACCAGAATGCCCATTAGAAGCTAGGATGGCGAGTCTTTGTCTTGCTTACTTTGGACATGTCATCAGGAGAGGACAATCACTGGAGAAAGACATCATGCTTGGTAAAGTAGAGGGTCAGTTAAAAAAAAAAGGACACACTCAATGAGATAGATTAACACAGTGGTTGCAACAAGAGGCTCAAACATAGCTAAAATTGTGAGAATGGCTCAGGGCCAGGCAATATTTCATTCTGTTATACAAAAGTTTGCAATGAGTTGGAGGTGACTTGACAGCCCCTAACAGCAACAATTCATGAAATTACACTTTTATCAATATATGTTTTTATCTCTTTAAAAAATTTTTGTTTTAAAGTATATTTTGTGTGATATTTGTATACCATCTCAACTCTCTTTTGGTTACTGTTTCCATGGAATTTTTTTCCCCATCCTTTCACTTTCAATCTATTTGTGTCCTTGGGCCTAGAATGCATCTTTTGTAAATAGCACATAATTGGATCATGTTTGTTTACTGTTTTGTTTTTGTCCATTCTGTCAATCTTCATCTTTAAAAGGTAAATTTAATCCATTTATATTTGAAGTGATTACTGATAAAGAAGGACTTACTGCTGCCATTTTGCTATTTGTTTTCTATATATCATATCCTTTTTATCCTGAAATTTCTCCTATATTGCTTTTTTTGTATTCAATTTATTTTTTCTAATGTACAGTTTTGATCCCTTCCTCATTTCCTTTTGTCTATATTTTCTTAGTTATTTTTTAATGGTTTCCCTTGGGATTACAATTAACACCCTAAATTTATAACAATCTACTTTGAACTGATACCAAATTAGCTTCAATTGCATATAGAAACTCTTTTCCTAAAAAGCTCCTGTATCCTCTTTGTATTTTTATTGTCACAAGTTGCATCTTTATATATCATGTACCTGTTAACATGGATTTATATTTATAGTTTTATGCATTTGTCTTTTAAATCATACTGGCAACATAAAGAGGAGTTATAAACCAAAACTACAATAATACTGGTTTTTATTTACCTATTTATTTACCTTCACGGGTGTCTTTATTTCTTCGTACGTCTTCAAGTTACTGTTAAGTTTCCTTTCATTCCAGTCTGAAGGACTTCCTTTAGCATTTCTTGTAGGGCAGGTCTACTAGGGACAGACTTCCTCAGTTTTTGTTTAACTAGGGATGTCTTAATTTCTCTTTCATTTTTGAAGGTTAGTTTTGTCAGATATAGATTCCATGATTGGCATTTTCTTTTTCCTTTCAGCATTTTAAATATGTTAACCACTTCCTTCTGGCCTTTATGGTTTTTGATGAGAAATTGTCTGTTAATCTTACTGAAGATCCTTCGTCTGTGACCAGCTGTTTTTCTTGAAGCCTTTAAGATTCTCTCTTTGTTTTTATCTTTTGAAAGCTAAGTATAATGTGTCTTGGTGTGATTTTTTTTGTTTATCCTAGTTGGAGTTTGTTGAGCTTCTTTTTCTTTTCGATTCCTTTTTTTAATTGTAATTTAGATGAAGGTTTATGTAACAAATAGTTTCTCATTAAACAATTAGTACACATATTGTTTTATGACAATGGTTAACAACCCCATGACATGTCAACACTGTCCCTTCTCAACCTTGGGTTTCCTATTACGAGCTTTCCTGTCCCCTCCTGCCTTCCAGTCCTTGTCCCTGGACTGTTGTGCTCCATTAGTCTCATTTTGTTTTATGGGGCTGTCTAATTTTTGGCTGAATGGTGAACCTCAGGAGTCACTTCATTACTGAGCTAAAAGGGTGTCCAGGGACCATACTCTTGGGGTTTCTCTAGTCTCTGTCAGGCCAGTTAAGTCTAGTCTTTTTTGTGAGTTAGAATTTCATTCTACATTTTTCTCCAACTCTGTCAGGGACCCTCTGTTGTGATCCCTGTCAGAGCAGTTAGCGGTGGTAGCAGGGCACCATCTAGTTGTACTGGACTCGGTCTGGTAGAGGCTGTGGTAGTTGTGGTCCATTAGTCCTTCGGACTAATCTTTTCCTTGTATCTTGTTTTCTTCATTCTCCCTTGTTCCCAAGGGGGTGAGACCAGTAGAGTATCTTAGATGGCTGCTCACAGGCTTTTAAGACCCCAGGCACTACTCACCAAGGTAGAATGTAGAACATTTTCTTTATAAACTGTGTTATGCCAATTGAGCTGGATATTCCCCGAGACCATGGTCCCCGCATCCCTCCATCCAGTAATTCATTCCCTCAGGGAGTTTGGATGTGTCTATGGAGCTTCCATGACCTT
>NW_004443940.1:28727479-28734117 GCF_000243295.1 Trichechus manatus latirostris | reverse complement strand
TGTCTATGGAGCTTCCATGACCTTGCCTTGGACAAGTTGTGCTGGCTTCCCCAGTATTGTGTACTGTCTTACCCTTCACCAAAGTTACCACTTATTTATTGTCTACTTAGTGTTTTTCCACCCTACCCCTCTCCTCCCTCATAACCATCAAAGATTGTTTATTTTTGTGTGTAAACCTTTTCATGAGTTTTTATAGCAGTGGTCACATACAATATTTGTCCTTTTTGTGATTGACTTATTTCACTCAGCATAATGCCCTCCAGATTCATCCATGTTGTGGATGCTTCACAGATTCATCATTGTTCTTTATCATTGCATAGTAGTACTCCATTGTGTGTATGTACCATAGTTTGTTTATTTATCTGTTGATGAGCATCTAGGTTGTTTCCATCTTTCTGCTATTGTGAACAATGCTGCAATGAACATGAGTGTGTGTATGTCTATTCCTGTGACAGCTCTTATTTCTCTAGGATGTATTTCTAGGAGTGGGATTCCTGGATCATATGGTATTTCTATTTCCAGCTTTCTGAGGAAGTGCCATAATGTTTTCCAAAATGGTTGTACCATTTTGCATTCCTACCAGCAGTGCATACGAGTTCCAATCTCCCCGCAGCCTCTAGAACATTTGTTATTTCCAGTGTTTTTAATTCGTGGCAGTAAGGCCAGGGTAAGATGGTATCTCACTGTGGTCTCGATTTGCAGTTCTCTAATGGCTAGTGATCCTCAGCATTTCCTCATGTGTCTGTTGGCCATTTGAATGTCTTCTTTGGTGAAGTGTCTGTTCATTTCCTTTGCCCATTTTTTAATTGGATTATTTGTTTTTTTGTTGTAGAGGTGTTAGATTTTCCTGTAAATTTCAGAGATTAGACCTTTGTCAGATTTGTAATAACCAAAAATTTTTTTCCCAGTTTGTAGGTTGTCTTTTTACTCTTTTGGTGAAGTCTTTTTACTCTTTGGTGAAGTCTTTTGATGAACATGAGTGTTTAATTTTTAGAAGATCTCAGTTATCTAGCTTATCTTCTGGAGTTTGTGTGTTGTTAGTTATGGTTAGTATCCTGTTAATGAGGAGGCTTAAATTTGATAAGGGAAAATTTTGAGTTCAGCTTTAGACCTACTGATCCTGAATTTCCATGGGCCACTCAAAAGATGTCTAAATGATTTTTTCACTTTTTAGTAAATATTTATCAATGTATCTGGGACATAAGAGAAAAGTCTAGACTGCTGACATACATGTGTTGTTGTTAGGTGCTAAAGAGTCAATATTTGACTAATAACCACCGTATGTGACAGAGTAGAACTTTCCCATAGGGTATTCTAGGCTGTAATCTTTACAAAAAGATTGCCAGGTCTTTCTTGTATGGAGCTGCTAGGTGAGTTTGAACTGCCAATCTTTTCGTTAGCAGCCAAGTGCTTAATCGATGCACCACTAACCAAAAACCAAACCAAACCTGTTGCTGTCAAGTCGATTCCAACTCATAGTGATGCTATAGGAGAGAGTAGAACTGCCCCGTAGAGTTTCCAAGGAGAGCCTGGTGGATTCGAACTGCTGAACTTTTCATCAGCAGCTATAGCTCTTAACCACTACGCCACCAGGTAAAATTTCTGATTTTTAAACTGTTAGCTGATGACTTTTTAAAATGGAAATATATAAAAAAGAAATTCTTATGAGTTTCTTTTTTTCCCTCCCTAGCCAAAAAATTATTAGTTTTTGGAAGAATATTTGCAAAATATATATGTAGAAAAGGGTGTATATTTATAATACATTAAGAACTCTTCTAAACCAATAAGAAGAAGAAAATCAAGTTAATAATAAATGGGCAAAAAAATTAAGCAGTTTACAAAAGAAAGTAAACAAGTAGCTGTTAAGTATGTAAAAAGACCCTCACAATCACTAGTCATCAAGGAAATGCAAAATAAAACATAATATACTACCACTATTCACCCACAAAAATTGATAAAGCCAAAATAAATAAAAAAACGGAAAAGACCATATGTAAGTGAGGATAGAAAGCAACTGGAACTCTTACATATTGCCAATAGGAATGTAAAATGGTACAACCACTTTGGAAATCAGTTTGACAGTACTGTAGAAAGTTAAACATACGCTTAATATATAACTCAGCAATTCTGCTTCCAGGTAGGAGTCCCAAGACAAATGAAAGCACATGCCCAGACAGACTTTTATACAACTATTCATAATAGCCTGCAATTATTCAAATGTACATTAACAAGTGAATACATAAACAAATTGTGGTATATCCATACGCCTGAAATCTATTAAGCAATCGAAATAATGAATAATGACACGTAAAGCAACGTGGATGAATCTCAAAAAATATTACACTAAATGAAAAAAAGCCAAACAAAAGGTTGCATAGTATATAATTTAATTTGTATTAAATCCTAATAAAAGCAAAACTATGTTTACAAAAAGCAGATCAGTGGTTGCCTGTGGCTGCTGGTCGGGGAGAGAATTAACTAAAACTCATTGGTGGTGATGGAGCCATTCTACATCTTGGTTACAGTGGTGGTTATGTAACTGTAAGCAGTTACCAATGTTCATCAAATTTTACATATAACACAGGTGAATTTTATTTTGTGTAAATTATGCTTCAATAAAGCCAAAAAAACTAGTCTCTAATACAATGAAGAGAATATGAAAGGAATAAATAAAGATCTCTATAAATAAACACTTAATAATTTTGACGCCGTTTTTACTCTACAGTGTTATTTTGGCTTAGATTGGTCTTTTTGTAGAATACCGTATTTTTACGCAAATAACATGTGCCTTCTACATTTGTTTGCCAGTGGCGCCCTCCCCCTGCAAGGTGTTTTCATAAGTGTGCTATGCTAATTTTTTTTTACAGCAACAAATATGGTATATTTACCAAAAAAAGTTATAGTCTGTTAGATAACGGAAAGCAGTCCCACAGCAAGCCTTGTCTTCACTTAACTTGTTGAAATAATATTACCAGGAGCTCTTATTTTTACTTGTTCAGTAATGGCTGGGGCCATTAAAACTCTTAATGGCCCAGTGTTATTCCATACCACTTTAAAATGGCAGTATGGACGGCACCTTTTGTCTTTTTCCTGTCACCCACAAAGAGTTCGTGCCACACCATGAAAAGAACTTTCCCACTATTGGTTTTAATTGTCACTGTAGCCCTCTCCACAGTGGACTCAAATGCATGGTTTGAAATGTGGCAGAGCTGTGAGTTTCCTCTGCAGCCACTTTTACCTCTGTGTTACATTAAAAGGTGTAATCCAACTGAAATGTAAATCACTGTTCTTGAAATCAAATTACAAATGGAGATAACAGGGTTGCAGAGTAGCTCCAAGCATCAGAGGGCCCATCCAAGGCCTATTTCTTTCAGGTCCAAATTGCAGCCACACTGTTATCTAGGGTAATAGGGGGCTGCTGAAGCACGCTGATTACAAGGTGATGGTAAACAATGCTTTTAAATGCAGCTCCTGGATAGAAGAGCACAAAAAACATTAATCAGCTGAATTCAAAAAGACACACAGGAGGAAGAGTGGTTTCCTGTGTGCTGTAGCTCTACCCCTGTAGATGGCCCGAGCAAGCATCCCTTGTTAGAACATTATTTCCTATCCCTTAATAATTATCACCAACTTATGTCAAATCCTAATTGGTAATCCACTGGGGGAAAGAAAATATATATATATTGGTGAATTTTTTTGGTTCATGACCGTAATGAGCATTTGTTAATATCATCATGATTATTATTTTCAATGAGTTCTTCAAGAGTGGAAGGGGTGAGAGAAGTTAAGAAAATATCTCTTTCTTTGACCTCTTTTTCTGGTGCATCAGATCACAGGTCCATTACTGGATGGAAGGGAGCCTGGCAGGTTTCCAAGTGCTCTGCTAAACTGAACCAGGAGGACTACCTTATGAAACTCTAAACTCTGAATTCCAGGCCTGAGCTTACCACGAGCTAGGGTATCAGCCTCATGGGTGTGTAAGCAAATGATTGCAACAGGACAAGAAACTTCTGGTTGATTAGCTTGGATTTGTTCTTAGTAGAATTCTTTAAAAAATATTTACGTAAAGTATTTACAACTCTGAAAACCAAAACATTGCCAGTGAGATGATTCTGACTCATAGTGACCCTGTAGGACAGAATAGAGCTGTCCCATAGGGTTTTCAAAGAGTGGCTGGTGGATTTGAACTGCCAACCCTTTGGTTAGCAGCCAAGCTCTTAACCACTGCACCACCAGGGCTCCATTTCTCCTCTAGAGAATACCATTTACAGTTTACTTCCTCCTAGATCCATCACTATTTCTATATCTAAACTGACCCAGATTTATTCTGTTCCCAGGGTAGTTACCTAGGATACTAATTAGGTATTCGTCCTTTAAACTAGAAGGAGGCAGGATCTTCCAATGCCTAAACATTCTAGAAAATCTTCATGTTGGATAGGGCTTTGCAAATTTACTTTCGAATATAACACAACTTTCTCTCTTTCTAAATTTTACATATGCAATTTCTAATCCCTTCCTCCTTTGGTTCATTCCCTATCCCCTAGCTGGATCAACTACCTCAAAAATATGCAGATCAGATCTCTTCCTTCCCCTTATTAAAACTTTCAAATATTTTCCTGTTATGTTAATAACAATCCCAATGCCTTGGTTCGGCATTCAAAGTCCTTAGTGATATGGTTCCATCATTGTTCTTCTCAGAATCATCTTCTACTTGCCCTACAAAAGCCGACTTAAACTTATGGTATAGTTATTGTTAGTTGCTGTTGAGCTGGTTCTGACTCACAGTGACCTTATGTATAACAGAACAAAACATTGCCTAGTCTTGCACTATCTTCGTGAACATTGATATGTTTGAATCCATTTTTGTGGCTATAGATCACAATTTACACTAGTTTTCAGCAATTCTCTGCGTTTTCCCATCTTTTTAAATCTAGTCTTCCTAAAATACTCTTTATCAAGTTGCCTACTTTAGTCCTATTGAATGCTCCATCCATCCTACCATCCACCCATCCATCCATCCATTAGACAATCATTTATTAAAGAGTATAAATACCTGGTGCCTTGAGTGAGAATAGACACGGATACAGTATTGGCCCAAATTCTCAAGGTGCTGAAGGTCTAGCTGAGAGGGTAAGGTGAAGAGCAAACATAATCCAAGCTCATTTCAACAAGTGTGGTGGTAAAAAAATGTATTTAGAATGATGGTAGCATACAACATTATCCCAGCCTAGTATCTGGTATTTTATTACTTAAATAGGTCACTGCTCACTCCGCAGTACCATTTGAATCCTGCCTGAGTGGGTCACAACTCCTGAAAGTTGGAAAGTGGATGAGTCAACGTAGGCTATCAAGACCTGCAAACTGTCTAAAACCTCTAAGTTTTAGACAAATGTGGATTAAACAAATTTGGTGTGAACTAGATCACGTTCCATGGGTTCATGGCCGTCTCTGCCCACAAACATGAGGTAGACCAGCAAACCCTGCACTTTCTGAGGAAAGCTGTAGGGTGTGTGGTGCCAAGCTGCCTAAACAAGTTTCTAAAAAATTAGAAAGAAGGAAAGGAAGGGAGGCAGGGAGAGAGACAAGAAATAGCCAGGACTCTGACTCCAAAACAATCTTCCTCCATGACCTTGAGGAAGTTAGTCAGTTTCCTGAATCTAAGTTTCTTAGATTGATTAGAAGAGATTGAGCTGTGTGATTTCAGAGATTCCATCTACTCCAAGATGCTATTATATAAGAAGTTTCTGGAAGTTCCCAGCAACTTCAGAATTATTTATTCTTATGAGGGAAATTTTTAAAAAATATGACTACATGGCCATGACCCCAGATAAACCCTTTCTCCTACATGTACCTGATCTCTAGCATTTACTTGGTGAATAACATTGGTGGCTTACATTTTTAAAAATTTAAATGTCTGAGCATTTTTTTCTTCGTGATAAAAACTTTGTTGATGCCACTCTTCATGCTAGAAATGATTAGAGTAGATTTGATTCTGTACTTTGAATCCTACTGTCTGCAACCTGTAGGAGAGAAATGGAATAAGAGATAAGGTATAATTAGATTTCCTCCAGATGTATTCCATGCTTTGTTGCAGAATAAGATATGGCATGAGTGCTGTATGTGGGGGTTGGTGATAATTAAATGGCAGATCTGTGCAACTATTTTTAAAGTATTAAACCAGTTGTACATTAACACATAAGAATCATATCATACTTAGCATCTCTCGAGCCCCAGTCTGTACAGCCGAAGGTGTTCTGGCTGTCTTAGCAGAAAAAAGAAATCGCTTGTACCTAACTGCAGCTTAGTGGGTGAGTGCCTTTAATTACATTTTTATAACTGCTATATTATTTTGCTTAAATAAGATGTGACTAACTTTTACAGTGTAATTTTGTTTGACTTACAAGTGGATGTCTATATAATTGATTGTCCAAACCCACTTGTAAAGGTGAAAAAGCTCAGTATTTAAACATATGCATGGTGACAGGCGTGAACCATAGACTATCCAAGGGTAGTTGCATGCGTAGTCATCGTTCTCACAAAAGGCTTGGGTATTTGAGGTGGAGAATTACAAATGTTTTAATGGGCAAAGTCTCTCTACTCACATCCTTTCTGGTGTATTCTTTTTTTTTTTTTTTTTT
>NW_004443940.1:28703018-28721076 GCF_000243295.1 Trichechus manatus latirostris | reverse complement strand
ACTGGAACCATCCTGTCCTGTTTTTGTAAATGTTCTGATCTTGTCTGCTGTCTTTGGGGCATTCAGTAGTTATTTTTCTCATTTATTGATTGTAGAGTTGTTTGTTTCATCCTTATTTTTTTTAAATTTGGCTATGTCTGAGCAGGCGGGCTGTGTGTTCTTTGTTTTTTGCTCATCTGTGGGCACAATACTTTTCACCTCCTTCTCCAATTGTCAGTGTCAGTCACTTAAATATGGTACGGCAGGGCAGGTCTAGCTGAAGAGGAGATACTGGGACGGGTTGTTTGTGGTACTTACTACAGCCACCAGGGTGAGTTGGTAATCAGTGCAGGGCAAGTTCCAGTAGGCCGTGCCTGTGCTGCTTGGTGGTGTGATGTCAAGCGCATGGTGCAGGTAGGCAGGATGTAGGGGGGAGATTGTTATGTGTGGAGCTAAATGGATATGGGAGAGAGGAGAGAGGAACAGTAGCCAAAAACATACAGACAAACAAAAAAGAATGCTAGGAGAGCTTGCCATTGGAGTGGAGAGATGAGAGACTATGAAATGGAGAAAAACAAAAAGGGGAAGAAGAAGAAAAAAGAAAAGAAAGGAAAGAATAAATAAAAATCAGAAATGGAAAAGAACAGCAAAGTTCCCAGTGATCCCACTGGTGCGGCTATGAGGTCTGGGGAAGTTGTTCTCAGGTGTTGCAGTACAGCCTGGCTAGAAGGCGTAGAGGTATTCAGCTCCAGGTATTCAAGGAACAGAAAGAGAAGAAAGGTATAGAGAGACGAGAAACTGAGTAATGAAGAAAGACAAAAAGGGAAAAAGAGGGAAAAGGAAATGAAACAAGTTTAAAAAAAAAAAAACCGAAAAAAAAAACCCCACGAGGAAAGAAATGCCCTTAGGGATCCCTCTGTGCATTGTGCAAGCCAAAGGGGTAGGTTCCAAGCCACGCAGCACCACCTGGCCAGAACGGGCTCCCAACTCAACAAAAGGAAAAGAAAACAAACAAACAATTCAAAACAAACAAACAAAAGCCCCGGGATCCCACCAACGTGGCAGCCCAGACCGGGAAGCATTTCCACAGTTGAATGGAGCTCCACAGCCCCTCAGGAAGAAGCAAAGATGGCACACAGAGCCTGGTATTTGAGCAAAAGGAGGGGGAGGTGGTGAGAGGTAAGGAAGAAATCAAAAGAAGCGGAAATAAAAGCAACACCAGCAGCCAACAAATGGCATTCAGAGAGCCAGCTAGTGCGAGCTGGAGGAATCCAAGCAGCCGGTGCTTCCCAGACAAGAGACTGTGGCCATGGGAAGCAGAGGAGGCCGAGTGTCGGTGAAGAAGGTCGGGAGGTGGGGAAGCGTATATCACAAATTACCAGGGCTCCACAGCCCCTCAGGAAAAAGCAAAGATGGCGCACGGAGCCAGGTATTTGAGCGAAAGGAGGGAGGTGGTGAGAAGTAAGGAAGAAATCAAAAGAAACGGGACAAAAATCAGGACCAGCAGCCAACAAATGGCACTCAGAGAGCTGGCCAGTTCAGGTGGGTGGAATCCAAGCAGCCGGTGCTTCCCGGACCAGAGACTGTGGCTGCGGGAAGCAGAGGAGGCTGAGTGGGGGTGAAGAAGGGTGGGGGGTGGGAAAATGTATATCGCAAATTACCGGTTGTTTTGTCTCCCGCTGGAAGCTCTGTGAAGCTGCTTTCTCATACCCCCTGTTTGCTGGTCTCCGATTGGAGTCCAAGATGGTGGATCCACTCTGCATTAGCTGATAGGGACCTCTGCATGAATCTCTCCTCATTCTCCTTTCTCTGTCAGTTTTCTCACTCCATTTGTGCTTGGCTGAGTTCTTTATCTCTTCATTTGATGTTTTAGGGTTTCAGGATTGCTGTTTTCTCTGTTCGGCTTAGTTTTTCAGATCTTTGCTGTGAAGGGACTGCGTGGTGCTTCTGCCTAGAGCGCCATTTTGCTGGAAGTCCTCTGGTGTATTCTTATTGTGGGATTTATGTCTCTCAGAAATGAAGAGCCTGCTATCTTTTAAGAATTCCATCAGGTTGTAGTTTCAAGTATACTAATAATATCAGTTTATATAATAAATACAATTTCTGATTTCAGAGGTATAGCTTCAGACAGATATTTTCATCTTTCATTATTCAATCTTTCTCATATTGTCCGAAAATGGACCACAAGTGAAAGACATGTTTACAAAGTTTAACTCAACAGTTCAATTGTAATCAAATCTAAAATAATAAAAAATATAATGGAAATTTCATAATTTCTACTTTATGACCATAAAACTTGCCCAAATACACATTATTATTATTATTTTTTAACAAAGCTTTCATAGAAGAAACGCAAAAAAAGTCCTGGAGTATGGTATCCAATTGCTACTTTTTATCCTCAAAAGTAACCGTTTTTCCCTTCTCCACCGCCTAAGATGTTTTAAAAGTATCAAGTTTCTCTCCTAATGATCAAAGTATTCAATGCTGTACACAAATGAAAGATAGCTTCTATTCCATTACAAATTCAATCCAACCACAAAGGCATCTGACAACACAAATTTGTAACAAATTGGGCAATTCAAGATGCTATATTAATGAATGCTATGAAACACAGTGATGGTTTCTGTAAATGGAGTTGAAAAATACACCTGTTGTTTCCAGCCAGTGATAATAATCATATATCTAGGCCATAGGATAAAGCCTGCTTTTCTTGGTTCATGTCCATTAAGAAAACAACCCTCCATTGTTACTTGGCATGTAGAGAGGGCTGCAAATGGTGGAGCCTACAGGAAACAAAGCTGTGGGAATCATTTAGTGCAACCTGATACTCAGACAGGTGCCACTTTTAGTCATTTTAATTGATCTCATTTGTCAGTTATACCTGTAAATCAAACTGCTATCATCCTTGAACAAGGAATGGAAACCAGAAATTGTCATGGACTAAAGATAGCTGAGCAAGTCTCAAAATGGACCAGTCATATAGGTTTACTGGCTTAGTTACACAACAGTACATTAGACTGAAATTAGATACTTGGAAAAATCCAAATTACATGGCGGCCTCTTGTTTCTTTATATCACGTCGACACAAAACATGGTTTAATATTGTACTGCCAAGCTTGCATATCATATACTAAGATGTGTGTGTGTCTCTGTGTGTGAGTGTGTGTGTGTAAGAAAAGAAACTGTTGAAGTTGTGAAAGGTCCTCTGTACTTGTACTGTACTGTAAGGCTTGTCCAAAGTCTTGTTAGAAACTACCATGGTGCATCCGGTTACAGTACTCTCCAGTATCTGAATGATGGGAAGATATAGGAACAAGAATATCACTGAGGAAATGGACTGAGAATAAAGAGGTATTCAAAGGCTGTGTCCCAGCCTGGGTGGTGGTAAGGTAGGGGAGGCTCTGTTTTTTTTTTTCTATGCTTCTTTAATAAATCACCCAGCAGGAGACAACTTTCATAAAATGTCTAAATGAAGATACTGCTGAGTATGCTTAAGGATTAAGTTCACATTCAGCGGAGAGTCCATTAACAAGAAAATCCAAGCACGCTTTACTCAGCAGAAAAACAGTCCTATTCTGTCTTTTCAAGTCCATCATCTGTACATCCAGGTTTACTGTACTCTTCAGTTTAGTGTTGACTAGACTGTACATCAGTCATGGTGGATGCATTCCCATTAGCATCATCCCAAAGCAGTGAGTATCAGCATTTCTGCTGGCAGGAACTTTGGTAAACTGGAGGTCAAGAAAAATCTCATTTTAGGTTCAATTTAGTAAATTGCTTTATCAACCACATTCAACTTTTCATCTGCATAGTAAGAGTTATATTTAACATAACAAAATTTTTGTTAAGTTATTAATTATTCTAAAGTACTTTGGAGTGGTCACACTTAATAACTACTATTACTTAGGAAAAGATACATAATGTAGAAAAATGTAAGTGGCATATAAGAAATGGTTACATTTGTGTCAAGTAAAAAACACACAAAAGTTAGTCTTTTGATCAAATCTGAATTGTCAATTATCACCTCATCATGTTATCATTTGCCTCTTTAATCACAAATTGATATAGCAATGTATTCGATTTGATTTTTGAAGTTTTCCATTATTTGAAGCAAGTTTACTATTTATAAGTAGGAAAAACATATAAACATTCAGAAAACATAATTACAAAAATAATAAAAGACTGAAGTGAGAAGCTGTGGCAGATGCTGTTGCTTAAAATGTGTGAAAAATATAGTAACATATATTCTTCAGATCAATGATTTTTAACCTTTCGTGGGGTTTGGGGCCTCTTAACAATCTTATTAAATTGTCTCTTCAAAGATGAAGTCAACGCATTTTTCACACTAAAATTTTATCTCAGGAAATTGATTCCCTTTGTATTCACAATATTAAAACAATATTTATTGTAGTCTTTCATGAGTAAATTATTGGCTTTTTATGAAAGATTTTGAATCTGGCCTACAGTGTACAAATGAACCAAATTAAATTCTGCTCAAATGTAAATTTCTATGAGAAGGCTTCTTGTTTAGTGAGAAGAAGTATTAGAAATTGGAGAGTGGTCTTTGATAAGAAAGTGATTTTTAACATCAAATCAATTTAATGATTTGGTCTGACAGCAACAAGTTTTGAAACGTCTCAATTGTAAAACTTCTGTAGTAGCAAACTGTATGAAATCTTCCCTAGTACCAAGAAGAATTGGTCGATGTTCAACCATTCCAGGAGGTAGCATACAAGCAAGGACTGATGGTACTGACAGAAGAAGTTCAAGCTGCAGTGAAGGCATTAGTGAAAAAACAAGGCCCCAGGAATTGACAGACTGTCAATTGAGATGTTACAGCAAACAAATGCAACACTGGAAGCGTTCACTCATCTATGCCAAAAAATTTGGAAGCCAGCTATCTGGCCAGCCGATAGGAAGAGATCCATATACGTGCCTATTCCAAAGAAATGTGATCCAATGGAATAAGAACATTATCAGACAATATCATTAATACACAAAAGTAAAATTTTACTGAAGATAATTCAAAAATGGTTGTAGCAGTACATCGACAGGGAACGGTCAGAAATTCAGGCTGGATTTGGGAGAGGACCTGGAACAAAGGACATCATTGCTGATGTCAGAAGGATCTTGGCTGAAAGCAGAGAATACCAGAAAGATGTTTACCTGTGTTTTATTGACTATGCAAAGGCCTTCAACTGTGTAGATCATAACAAATTATGGATAAAATTGCAAAGAATGGGAATTCCAGAGCACTTAATTGTGCTCATGAAGAACCTGTACATAGACCAAGAGGCAGTCATTTGAATAGAACAAGGGGCTACTGCATGATTTAAAATCAGGAAAGTTGTGCATCAGGGTTGTATCCTTTCACCATAGTTATTCAATCTGTATGCTGAGCAGATAATCTGAGAAACTGGACTATATGGAGAAGAACATGGCATCAGGATTGGAGGGAGACTCTTTAACAACCAGCGATATGTAGATGACACAACCTTGCTTGCTGAAAGTGAAGAGGGTTTGAAGTACTTATTAATGAAGATCAAAGACTACTGCCTTTAATATGGATTACACCTCAACATAAAGAAAACAGAACCATCACAACTGGACCAATAAGCAACGTCAAGATAAACAGAGAAAAGATTAAAGTTCTCAAGGATTTATTTCATTTTACTTGAATCCACAATCAATGCTCAGGGAAGTAGTAGTCAAGAAATCAAATGACTCATTGCATTGGGCATATCTGTTGCAGAAGACCTTTAAAGTGTTAAAAAGCAAAGACGTCACCTTGAGAATTAAGGTGCGCTTGACCCAAGCCTTGACATTTTCAATCACCTCATATGCATGCGAAAGCTGGACAATGAATAAGGAAGACTGAAGAATTGGTGCCTTTGAATTATGGTGTCAGTGAAGAATATTGAATATACTATAGACTGTCAGAAGAACAAATCTATCTTGGAAGAAGTACAGCCAGAAAGCTCCTTAAAAGCAAGGAGGATGAGACATCATCTCACGCACTTTGGACATGTTATCAGGAGGGACCAGTCCCTGTAGAAGGACATCACACTTGGTAGAGAGTCAGCCAAAAAAGAGGAAGGCCCTCAATGAGATGGATTGACACAGTGGTTACAACAATAAGCTCAAACATAGCAATGATTGTGAGGATGGGGCAGGACTGAGCAGAGTTTCATTCTTTTGTACATGGGGTCGCTATGAGTTGGAAGCAACTCGAGGGCACCTAACAATAACAACAGCTTACTTTACCAGATGAGAATAAGGTTTGTGTAAAGAATGACCTGACATTTATTTCTGCCTGTTAAAGTTAAATTCATGTAGTTTCATTTCTTTTGTCTGCAACTTAAATAGGTCATAAAGTGTGTGTTGTGAATCTGGATGCTATATAGAGACTTTGGCAAGTGAGTCTAGTAGATTCACAGTAAAATCCCTATGTTTTGGAGCAAAGCCACACTCCATAGTCTAGAGTAACTGATCTCTTTCTGAGAAAAGGATCAAGTTGGCCATGCCAACCAAGCTACTCATTAAGAACTATGTGTTGAGTTGATTCATGTAGCCATAAGTTCTGGCATGTCCAGGAGCACTCAATCATCAAGTGGATGAAAATGATATACAGGGAACCAGGCTGAGGGTAGTCTTAAAAGCACATGATGAGTGCATGAGCAATTGGATCACATTCCCATTGTGCCTAGTCTTGCTTCCTTGCCACTTTTTTCCAACACACGCCTTGTCTTAGTTTCCTAGTGCTGCTGTTACCGAAATACCACAGGTGTGTGGCTTTAACCTTTTCATGGGTGAATTATTATTTGGAATTCTTTTGGTGATGCCATGTTTTTTCACTAATGGAATGGATGCTGAATCATTGTTTGTCAGTCGTTTTTTATTATTTGAAGAAATGGGGTGCCAGTTGCAAGTGGGACTTATCAATCTCATGTTCCATGAAGCACATCAAACACATGGGATATATCGGTCCCACACTTCCTGGTTACACTTGAACCATAACATATCTTTCACCCCAAAGTAACTCATTTACTTGAATATTTCTGAATGCTGGTAACCATACCTTCCCAATAACATAAAGGAAATGTTAAACATACTTGCAAGCCTTATCTCACTGTACAGAAGCCAAAAGACACAAAAGTTTCATGCAATCACTCTTCTGGGAAGCATCCCCTCATACATGTGACTCTCAACACTCAAATGTGGCGCAGACCAATTTCCTTTATTTTTGGCAGTTGCACCAGTATCCACTAGAATGCCAGAATGTACTAAAGTGGTTCAAATGCTTGCCAATAAACCTCCATATATTTATACCATTGTCCATAAAAGGATTATTAAGGAACAGAAATATTTTTTTCTCACAGTTCAGCAGGCTAGAAGTCAAAATTCAGGATGTGACTCTAGGGAGACGTCCTTGACTATTTCCACTTCTAGGAGCAAGTAATTCTTGGAGTTCCTGGGCTTGTAGATTCATCTGCCTCTGTGGTCATCAGATAGCATTTGTCTTCCCCTATTTGTGCTTTCTCTTGTGTCTAATCTGCTCTTTCTTAAAACTCAGAAGTAATTAGATTTAGGGCACACCCTACACCAGTATGACATTATTAACATAACAAAGAAAAACCTATTCCCAAAGGGGATTACATCCACAGAGATAGGGTTTAGGATTTGAACACATGTTTTGGGGACAACATTCAATCCATAAGATACCTCTAAGCTCATCAGGAGTTCCCTTTGCCTATCTGAGTAGGAAAGAAAAAAATCTAGTGTGGGTTCCAAATGACTGGCATCCCTAGGAAGTGGTTCAAGGGTGTTGTAGCCCCTTTTATGTGTGAAAAACAGTGCAGAATACAAAACCTCCACATGAGAAGAACTTCAATTAATTTACCTTATACTATAAGGAGAGAGACTTGAGTATCTACACGGATTCATAAAATATGGTAGATTGTTTGGCCAGATGGTTAGGGATTTGGAATGAGCAACATTGTTGGATTGATGACAAAGAAGAGGGACGGACTTCTCTTTTATTTTCAAGTGTGAGATGTGGGCCTGATGTGAATGCTCACCAAGAGGCTCCCACTGAAAAAGGGCTTTTATTATTTATTATGTTTAGTCAGTTGTGCAGTGTTTTCCAATTGGCCATCATGGCAGAGATGGAGGCTATGGGGATCTGGGTCACCAATGAGGAAATAGGGATGATGCTGTGCAGAGGGGTTAGGACACTATGGGAATGGAACATGGTTGAACTCCTGTGGCTTCTACTTGTGCTAACATTTTCCAGAGATAAAGTTAATGAGAGATGATTGCGATCCTGTATCAGACACACCAACAGGGAGTCATATTCCACAGAAACAAAACTTTGCATTACCCAAAGACGTAAAGAACTCTGGCTAGCTGCTGTGCTGGCTAAAGGCAACATGAGATTGGTAGTGAAAGAAGGAACTCATATGTACCTACCAGGACTATATTTCCCCTCTTTCTGTGAGATATATATATGTATCATACATACATACATCTATATATAATATATATTACATATACATATATAAAATATATATATACATATATAGTATTTACATATATATACTACATATTGTATATATAAAAACCTGTTGCCACTGAGTCTATTTTGACCTATAGCGACCCTATAAGACAGAGTAGAATGGTCCCATAGGGTTCCCAAGGAGCAGCTTGTGAATTCGAACTGCTAACCTTTTGGTTAACAACCAAGCTCTTAACCATTGCACCACCAGGACTCACAAATATAATATATGTATATACATATACATATTATATACAAATTTACAATACATGTATTATATATATGTGGATACCAAAACAAAACAAACCTGTTGCCATTGAGTCAATTCCAACTCATAGGGACCATATAGGACAGAGCAGAACTGCCCCACAGGGCTTCCAAGGAGCAGCTGGTGGATTCCAACTGCCAGCCTTTTGGTTAGCAGCTGAACACTTAACCACTGTGCCACGTGGGCTCCTTGTGTAGATATACATATATGTAATATATGTATATGATATATATTATATATACAAATATATGTATATATTATATATATACACATGCATACATATATATGAGAGTTCATATGAGCATTCAAATACATTGTCATAATATTGCACATATTATTCTGTTATGATTTATAAAGTAGAACTGCCCCATACAGTTTCCAACCAGCAGCTGGTGGATTCGAACTGCTGACCTTTTGGTTAGCAGTCATAGCTCTGAACCACTGCACCACCAGGGCTCTCTCTATATTAACATATATTATATATGTGTATATAATATACACTATAAATATATAATAAGATATATATATTTAATAGTGGGTCCCCTAACTAGGGTGTATTAGTGATAGTGAAATCTTAAATTTTGTTCAATGATTGCAGAATATCAAGACTTGATTCCAATTCAGTAATATGAGGAATTCTGAGTTTGGAGCTGGATGAAATAACTGACAGATATTGATTATCTCCTTTTAAGGAAGAGATGAGTGCTTTTCCACTTACACGAGGAACTGTTATATTACATTGGGTGTGTGCCTTTTTATTTGGAAGTGTTACTAAGAGAAGAAGAATGTGGATATTAGGCCTCAAAAGAAGTAGTTTGTGCATATTTTTCATCCTTGTGGCCACTTAGTACACAAACTCTCATTATAGGCAGTAACATTTGGATCGAGTACCCGCTTCACTATAGGATAATCCAGAATAGATGCTCACTTTCTCAACCCCCTGGCTTCCCAGGCAGGGCGTAGGCATGTGACCCAATCTAACCCAAACCTCCACCCAGGACTGTGAAGTTTGTAGTACTGACTCAAGAATGTGGAGACAGTTTAAAATTTATTCATGTTAGTGGTGTCAAGGGTCCTGCAGGAGTGAATGTTGGGCCAGTGACAATATTCTACCCATATCGGTACTATGGCATGACCTTGGCTATGGTTTCTGCTGTCTAGCCTTCATTTTGTCTACCTTTTTTTTTTTTAAACCTTATTCTCTATTCTTTCTTCCAATTCTGTGAGCTATGCAATAGCCCTCTTCAAAATTATTATCTGCATAAATTGGCCAGAGGTGAGCGTGTGTTACTTGTACCCAGAACCCTGCTTGAACGCTCTGTATTGCGGATGTTGTCTATGTCAGCAAGAAAAGGATTCGGTATTCACTTTTCAGTTTTAAGGTAATCTGAGCAGAAATAACCTTCAAAAGAATTCTGCAGTGTTTTCTGGGGTTTTCAGGTTTCTGCCCATAGAGAAATGGCAAGGTTTAGTCATTCTTAGTTCAAGTAGAAGAAGTTACTTTTACCATCACTGGATTGCTGTTTCACTATTCTTCCTTTCTTTCTTTTTCTTTCTCTTGCTGTCTCCTTCTTCCTCCCTTCTCCCTCCCTCCCTCTCTCCTTCGTCTCTCTCACACACTCTCATTTTCTCTCTTTCATAAATAGCAGTGTTTTATTTAAAGGAGTCTCAACATATAAACACAAAATAGATTCATTTTTCTAATAATTGCTCTTAACTGTGATATTTTAAAACTATTTTTATCCCCCCTCAAATACTGTATATCTTTGTTAATTACTAAATGATCTCATTTTGTGTATTAAGACTCAGCTCCAGGTTTAGAATTTGGGCAATTCTAGAAATATGCTCTTCCCTGCCCTTCAAACACCAAGGCCAATCTATGTGTTTCTTCCAAGGCAAATGTTGGCAGAGATGCAAGTAAGGACGTTAGCTTTCTGCTAGTGAAAACAGGCGTGGAGTTTTATCCTTCCAAACCTTGAGTCTGACAGATGGGGCAAACATTGTAATGTCAGTGCTGTGAGCTCTGGAATTAATAGAAAGTGTCAGAATCTGGGAAGGGTCGTATGCTAGAGTAGGGGAGCACTGGGGACTGTGAATGTTTCTGGTTCAAGTAAGCTAAAGGCGAAAATTATTAGGAATTGAGTCACCCCTGTCACTGAGCCTGGGAAAAAGTGGCCATGGAATAGAAAAGTCTTCCAGAGAGGCCCCATTGGACAACTGGTATCTCCCACCTGAGAGGGCCTCTACCATCTTCCTCCTGTGGGATTTCTACATCTAGGTAATTCATAATCTGACTTGACTCATGATGAACAAAACAAAAACATGACAATCCATGCAAGGGGATACAACATTTATCAAGAGGAAGATCAGTCTGAAAGAGATAGAAAAAGACTATTTAAATTAAAAAAAAAAAAAGTAAAGACTTTTAAGGAAATTGAAGTATAATGCAAAAGAGACTTTTGGAATCTAAATAATATGACTCTCTTACTGCAAAAATTAGCAATGAGTTGAAGGAGAGAATGGGTTTTTTTGACCTGAATTAGTGGTTTGTGACACAAAATGTAAGAAATTAATCAAAACACCCAACAGAAACGTAAGAAGATATGAGTATAAACAGACAACTGAGTGAGGATATGACCCAAGAACTGTATATCTAGCTGATATCTTTCAGCAGAAAACAAAAATATTGGAGACTACACTAAATCTCAGTGAATGTATCACTCCTATAAAAAATTTGAGAAAAAACATGCAAGAAATAACACTAGTGAGACAGTAATTGAACCAGAATAGAGACTTGCTCAAACATTATGTCCCAATAGGTAAAGGACAAGCTGCTAGGGAATCTGCAAAATAAATACTCAAAAAAGACTTTAAAAAGAGATCAGATGCACAAAAAAAAAAAAAAAAAAAAAGACCAGACTTACTAGTCTGATAGAGACTGAAGAAACCCCCAGAGTATGGCCCCTGGATAAACTTTTAGCTCAGTAATGAAGTCGCTCCTGAGGTTCACCCTTCAGCCAAAGATTAGACAGGCCCATAAAACTAAAATGGCACACCAGCCCAGGGGCAAGGGGAAAAGGCAGGAAGGGACAGGAAAGCTGGTAATCGGGAACCTAAGGTCGAGAAGGGAGAGTGTTGGTATGTCATGGGGTTGTTAACCAATGTCACAAAATGATGAGTGTACTAATTGCTTAATGAGAAGCTAGTTTGTTCTGTAAACCTTCACCTAAAGTACAATTAAAAAAAGAAAAAAAAAATAGACCAGATGTCCTTTAAGGGAATTATAACAGTACAGAAAATAAAATTTACTAAACCATCTGAGCAAAACCTAAGAATTAGGATCGGGGTAGGGGAAATAAAAGTCGCAAAAATTTCATTTCCAACATCTAGCTCAATTGGCATAACACAGTTTATAAAGACAATGTTCTACATTCTACCTTGGTGAGTAGCGTCTGGGATCTTAAAAGCCTGTGAGCAGCCATCTAAGATACTCCACTAGTCTCACCGCTTCAGGAGCAAGGGAGAATGAAGAGAACAAGATAAAAGGAAAAGATTAGTCCAAAGGACTAATGGACCGCAGCTACCACAGCCTCCACCAGACTGAGTCCAGTACAGCTAGGTGGTGCCTGGCTACCACCACTGACTGCTCTGACTGGGATCACAATAGCGGGTCCTGGACAGAGCTGGAAAAGGATGTAGAACAGAATTCTAACTCACAAAAAAAGACCAGATTTACTGGCCTGACAGACTGGAGAAACCCCAAGAGTATGGCCCCTGGACACCCCTTTAGCCCAGTGGTGAAGCCCCTCCCGAAATTCACCATTCAGCTGGGGATTGAACAGCCTCATAAAACAAAACAGGACTAATGAGGCACAGCAGTCCAGAGACAAGGACTACAAGGCAGGAGAGGACAGGAAAGCTAGTGATAGGGAACCCAAGGTTGAGAAGGGACAGTGTTGACATGTCATGAGGTTGTTAACCATTGCCATAGGGCAATATGTGTACTAACTGTTTAATGAGAAACTAATTGTTCTGCAAACCTTCATTTAAGGTACCAAAAAAAAAAAAAAAAAAAAGAATTATCTATGTGAGATCAAATTGACAACAGCAACTCAAAAGGTTTGATGGGAATCCTAGGGGACAGTGAGTTGAAGAGAAGGGTGATCGGATAATTTGGAAAAGGATAGTGAAAATAGCAGCACAAGTGGAAGAAGGTAATAGATGTCACTGAATTGTACATGTAGAAACTTTCAAAATGGTGTAACTCTAGCTATGTATATTTTCACCAAAAAAAAGTTCCTCAAGGTAGAGAAGGGAGAGTGTTGACATGTTGTGGGGTTGTTAACCAATGTCATAAAACAATATGTGTACTGACTGTTTAAGGAGAAACTATTTATTCTGTAAACCTTCATCTAAAGTACAATAAAAAAATTTAAAAAAATATTTCATTTCCAGGGTAGTTACGAAGAAAAGATAAAAGTAATAATTCTTTGGAATTCTCTTATTAGAAAGAGGAGGTGGTGAATACTGCATCTTTTTAGGGAAAATACTTCATATCTAGTATTCAAATAGTAGAGAAATATGTGCCAATTATGAGAGCTGAAAAGAAAAGTATAACTAGATAGAAAAGTATATCAAATTTTAAAATTAACAAGGCAAAAAAGGAATGAACAGCAATTTGATCAAACAAGTAAATAAAAGGAAGATGCTACGAAGAAAGAGGGAGCAAAAACTGCCAGACTGTTAAAAAAAAAAAAAAAAAACTAACCATATACTATTTATAAGACACACGCAAAACCAGTGATTCTTATGCTTGAAAATAAAGGTATAAGCATAGAGATTTTATGCAAATAAGTCAGAAGAAAAGCAGAAGTAACACTATTAATATAAAACAAGGTGGAATTTAAATTTAAGTGCTTCAAAAATGTTAAAAAGAGATATCATGCCAGCTGCTTCATACGATGGCAAGATTGTGCATTGCCCATCCATACCTAGCAAACCTAGCATTATGTAATAATGGATTGAAGAATATATGTAGAAGACTTATTCATTTATTTATTGTTCAGTTTTCCTTCAATAAATATTTATAGGATACTCTCTAGGTGCTAAGAACTGCTACTGGAATTGAAACATATAAAGGTCCTTTCCACATGGACCTCCAATTTGAGTTAAAAAAAAAGAAGAGGACACAGTGCTACAAACTGGATGCCACAGGGGGAATGAAATTTATATGAGCAAATAAAAAATAATGGAAATATAAGGACAACCTAATAGGATACAACTATATCAAGGAGCTTCAATACATCATTTTCAAACTTGAACTGATTAAAAAATTAAAATAAGTATGGGCAAAGAGGAATTGAATAATACAATTAATATACTGATTACTTAAGAGTCCATTCATATCCTTGTACACAGGCATGAAATGTTTACACAGATCATTCAGTTGTAAACCTATTCATGAAGTCAACTTTGTGATGAGTGTATTAAGCACGGAAGTGAAATAAAGAAATAAATAGTAGAATATTAGAGGACATAAGCACTCTCTCTCTCTGTTTATGCTCTGAGATACATATATATATATTCAAATGAGAAGTAATGAGAATTTGGTTATGTGGCTGGAAGCAAGATAAAAATACAAAAAAGTCAATCGTTTTTCTACTATAGCAAAATATCCTGTGAATGGAAGTTGAGAAAAATTCTTGCCAGTAACTAAAAACTATAAAATTCTTAGCAATACATTCTACAAGATATGGATAACACTAATATGAAGAAATTATAGATGTGTGTGAAGCAAAAACAAACAAGATCTCAACAAATTTATTTATTTAACAAATATTTGAATGCCAGGCACTGTTCTATGTATTTAGGATTCTTCAGTGACAAAGAACCTTCACTTGAATGTCATACATTCTAGCAGGGAAACAAGGACAAGAATCACTAAGTATAATAAATAATTAAGTCATAAGGTATTTTAAATGGTGATAAGTGTAATGGGAAGTAAAAAAGAATAAGGGAGATCAGGAACGCTGGGGAATGGGTATGTGTGAGGCTGCACTATTAAATAGAGTGGTTATTTTGAAGGCGTGATTTGAACAAAGACTGGAAATAAGCGCATCAGGAAGAGAGAGGACAGCCAGAGAAAAGTTCTTAAGGCTGGAGTATGCCTGGAGGACACCAAGAACAGTAAGAAAACCAGTGTTGCTGGAGTGGAGAGAAGAAGGATGAGAAAATTATTGGGGGTTGGGGGGTGGGGATGGCTGCTAACCAAAAGGTCAGCAGTTTGAATCCACCAGCCACTCCTTGGAAACCCTATGGGGTAGTTCTACTCTGTCCTATAGGGTCCGTAAGAGTGGGAATCTACGTGGTGGCAAAGATGAGTGAGCACCTCCAGCACTGAATCCTTTGATGAAACATCTCAATTTGTATTCTGTCAAATCCTGGAGCCTTGTTTTTTGCCAATGCCTTCAGTGCAGCTTGGACTTCTTCCTTCAGTACCATCGGTTCTTGACCATATGGTACCTACTGAAATGGTTGATCATTGACCAATTCTTTTTGGCACAGTGACCCTGTGTATTTCTTCCATTTTCTTTTGATGCCTCCTGTGTCTTTCAATGGTTTCCCAGTAGTATCCTTTAATATCTCAATATCGCACCTCGAGGCTTGAAATTTTTCTTCAGTTCTTTAATCTGAAGAAATGCTGACTGTATTCTTCCCCTTTGGTTTTCTAACTCCAAGTCTTTGCACATTTCATTATAATACTTTATCTTCTGGAGCTGCCCATAGAAATCTTCTGTTCAGCTCTTTTACTTCATCATTTCTTCCTTTTGTTTTAGCTACTCTACATACAAGAGCAAATTTCAGAGTCTCTTCTGACATCCATTTTGGTCTTTTCTTTGTTTCTTGTCTTTTTAATGACCTCTTGCTTTCTTCATGAATGATGTCCTTGATGTCATTCCACAACTTGTCTGGTCTTTGGGCATTAGTGTTCAATGCATCAAATCTATTCTTGAAACGGTCTCTAAATTCAGGTGGGATATACTCAAGGTCATCCTTTGGCTCTTGTGGACTTGTTCTAGTTTTCTTCAACTTCAGCTTGAGCTTGCATCTGAGCAATTGCTGGTCAGTTTTGCATTTGGCTCTTGGCCTTGTTCTGACTGATGGTATTGAACTTTTCCATTGTCTCTTTCCACAGATGCAGTCGATTTTATTCCTGTGTATTCCATTTAGTGAAGTCTACATGATAGTTACCATTTATGTTGTTGAAAAAAGATATTTTCAAAGAAAAAGTTGTTGGTCTTGCTAAATTCTATGTGATCTGCAGCATTGTTTCTATCATTTAGGCTATATTTTCCAACTACCGAGCCTTCTTCTTTGTTTCCAACTTTCACATTCCAATCACCAGTCATTATCAATGCATCTTGTTTGCATGTTTGATCAATTTCCGAGTGCAGAAGTTGGTAAAAATCTTCAATTTCTTCATTTGTTGACCTTAGTGGTTGGTGTGTAAATTTGAATAAAATTACCCAATCAAAAAAAGAAAAAGAGGAAAAACGCAACAAAAGTAAACGAGGAAAATAGAAAACAATTAGCCAGCTGGTAGATTTAAGATAATTATATTAGTAACCACATTACCTGTAAATGGTCAAAACACTTATGTGATTGCATTGTTGGATAAAAAAACAATACCCACCTGTAAGCTTCCTACAGGAAAAACACTTTGAATGAATAATTTAAATTAATTTAAACTAAGGTACCAATAGTTTTAAAAATGAAAACATTGAAAGTATACTATTCTAAAGCTAGAATGACTGTATTAATTTTGCACAAAGTACATTTCAGAGAAAAAAATCTTAACAGAGATAAAGGAAATCATTTCATAATAATAGTAGGGTTAATGCATCCTAAATGCTTATGTATCTAATAAGAGAGCTTCAAAGTACATGAAGCAAAAAACTAATAGAATTATTAGGAGAAATAAACAAATTCACAATTATAGTTGGAGATTGTAACATCTGTCTCTCAATAATTAATAAAACAAATCAGTAAAGATATAGACCACCACCCATCTATCAGTTTGCCCACTTGTGGTGGCTTGGGTTTTGCTATCATGCTGGAATCAATGCTACGGATATTTCAAATCCTAGTAGGGTCACCCATGCTGGAAAGTTTTCATCAGAGATTCAGACAAGGGAAAAAGGCCTGGCAATCTACTTCTGGAAATTAGCTAATGAAAACTCTATGGATCACGAAAGAATTTTATCTGATACAGTGCTGGAAAATGAGACCCAAGGTTGGAAGGCACTCAGAATATATGGTGGCCACAACAATTGACTCCAGCATACCAAGAATCGTGGAGATGGTGCAGGACCAGGCAATGTTTCATTCTGTTGTACGAGGGATCTCCATGAGTTGGAGCCAACTTGACAGCAATTAACACAACAACATCACGGATACAGTACCCTTGAACAACACTATAAATCCACTTTACTTAATTGACATTATAGAACATTACAAGCAACAACGGTGGAAAACACATGAATCAGGCAAGACTGAACAGAAATAAAAGTGAGAAGACAAACATTAACAATATTAGAAACGAGAGCATCACTACAGATTCTAAGGATATTAAAAGGAAAATAAGAGGTACTCCTGTATTAGCTTCCTATTGCAGTGTTTTATGCTATAACAAATTAGCATAAATTCAGTGGTTTCAAACAATGTAAATTTGTAATCGCACAGTTTCTGTAGGTGAGAAGTCTGCTCATGAACTGGATGGATTCTCAGAGTCTCACTGGGCTGAAATCAAGGTCTTGGCTAGTGTGGCTCTCATCCGGGATCATTGGTCGATCTCAAAATTCATTTACTTATGGTTGTAATAGTGAAGTCCCCCTTTTCCTGCTAGCTGTGGTCCATGGACCACTCTCAGCACCCAGAGGCAAACTGCAGGTCCTTGCTATGTGACATGTGACACCCATAGGCAGGACACAGCATGGATGTTTGTTTACTTCCAGGTCAGTTGCAGCACATCCCTCTGACTTTCTCTTCTGTGACCAGCCAGGGAAAGCCTCTGCTTTTTACAGATACTTGTGACTTGGTCAAGCCCAAAAGATAATCTTCCTATCTTAAGGTCAACTGAATTGAGATTTATTTTTTTATTTTTTTATTTTATTGTACTTCAGGTGAAGGCTTACAGAACAAGTAGTTTCTCATGAAACAGTAGTACACATGTTGTTTTATGACATTGGTTAACAACC